>NC_052085.1:28898727-29231006 GCF_015852505.1 Tachyglossus aculeatus
GTGGAAATGCGTTTACTGTTCAGGGCAACAATCTCCAAGAATCCCACCTTGCCGGTAGTGGCCACAAAACTAGAACATTTTTCTGCCCAATTTCAATTGTTTTACTGTTAGTCCCAAGACATGCCAAATTGCACACCAAATGGTGACGATCTTTAAATCTTTTGAGTTCATTAGCTGCAGATATAACAGAGCTTTTATTCTCACTAAAAATTATCGTATTTCTGCAGCATAGAAATAAGCATCGTGGTTTAGTGGAAAGAACATGAGCCTAAGAGTCGGAGGACCTGGGTTCTAATCATCATCATCAATCGTATTTATTGAGCGCTTACTGTGTGCAGAGCACTGTACTAAGCGCTTGGGAGGTACAAATTTGCAACATATAGAGACAGTCCCTGCCCAACAGTGGGCTCACAGTCTAAAAGGGGCTCACAGTCTAAAAGGGGGCTCACAAGGGTTCTAATCCCAGCTCTGCCACTTGTCTGCAGTGTGGCCTTGGACAAGTCATTTAATTTCTCTGTCCCTGAGTTTCCTCATCTGTAAAATATTCAGTGCTGGTTCTAGCTCATGTTTAGAATGTGAACCCTGGTTGGGGCAGGGACTGCGTCTGGCCTGAATACCTAGGATCTACCCCAGCACTTAGTACAGTGTTTAATGCATAGTACGTACTTAACAAATGCTACAATTAACAATTAAGTGACACGGTCTTAGAATTGTGTGGAGGTGACTCGTGCGGAGGAGGAGGATTGGCTAGATAACTTTTTAAAGTTCCTTCCAGTCTTTAGGAGACTGTGATTTTAAGATATGAAGCCTCTGATGGATTGATTATACAATATGATTTTATGCACTACAGATGGTCTTATCCCACAGTTTCAGATTCTAGGCTTGGCGATGATTCACAGATATTTTCTTCCCAGTGTATTTTCTTCCCAGTGTTGCAACTGTTCTCTAGAAAAAGCTTAAGTTAAATTGAATCTTCAGTTCTGTCCTGTATCAGGTAGGGTAAAAGTTTGCCCCTTGGATGTCAGAAAAAGCCATACAAAATTAAATTGCACAATCTTCTTTGTTCACAGAGAAGAAACATTGACATACTGAAAGAGCAAGGACCTGAGAGTAGAAGGATCTGAGTTCTAATCCCGCTCTGCCAATTGCCTTCCGTGTGACCTTGGGCAAGTCATTTAATTTCTCTGTACCTCAGTTTCCTCAACTGTAAAATGGGGATTAAATACCTCCTATTTAGACTGTGAGTCCATGAGAGACAGGAACTGTGTCTGACAAGTAATTTGTACTTACCCCAGTGCTTAAAACAGTGTTTGACACATAGTAAGCGCTTAACAAATACCATTAAAAAAACCCAAACCCGAACCCAGGGAGAGACAGTGAAGATTTTCTGGAGGCCTTTCTTAGATATCTGGGGAACTTTACCAAAATTCAGATAGAAAAGTGACATTTTCCGGGGTTCTGAAACCCATTCAGTTGGAAATTCTTCCCAATTCTACTGCACATGGAATCCAAAATGTTCTTGGGCAGGATGAATCCCAGTTAAATCACCAAGAAGACCTTTGGGATAGCAGGATGGCCATTAGTGGCCCTCATGGACATCAGACACTCAGACACACGTGATGCCACTTGTGATGTGATATCAATACCATCATATGTATGATATTGTGGCCATCTGTCTGTGACTGCTAAAAGCTGCAGTGTTTCTTCAGGGAGACTCCTGATCCCTCCATTTGCTCCAGAGCCAAATCACTATGAAAAAGAGGACTGCTTCCCAGCCTTGGGACTTGGTGGCAGGAACCGGGAGCAGACAGAAGCTGGGAGCTGAAAATTAAAATGGGACCTAGGAAGAAGTCTACAGACATATCATTCTTGGACAGGGGCCAGATCAGCAGAAAACCAGGCTGCTGTATATAAAAACAGCCTCCTAAGGGAAGCCCAATTAATTTTTCCATGGTTCATCCCCCAGATGTAAGTTCATTTTCATCCTCCCTGATGACACTATGGAAAATGACCTTCTTACTGTTTTGGATTTTGGATTTTTTTAGATTCACCTGTTGCTCTTGCCAGTGAAGATCATAAAGGCACTAAGTATTACATGAATGTCATCTGCCTATGTCTTGGAAATTATTTTTCTTAAATCACTGAATCCAGATCAAAGTTCTCATCTGAAATCTTGTCAGCCTCCTTTTTTTTTCCATTTCACTAAAAGGTCTGGTTCACGGTGCCTGTCGGGCTGTAGGCTCTGTTGCCATTTCTGAGATATGGGGGTGGGGTGTTGGGAAAGCCGGTTTTGCTGCCTTTCCAAATCCTATAACTAGGGTCTGGGCTCTGAGGTGAAAGCTTAGGGGAGCTGAGCTGCAGAAAACCAGGCTTCCTTGTTAACAGGCCAACTGCACCCTTCTGTATGCTGGCAGTCCTTCAGTGCAGGCAGAGAGGGTGTCCAGTGCTTTCTTCTTCCCACTTTGGAAAATGGCGCACTGCCAGATGAGTAGCCAGCCTGTTGGGGGGCCTGATTGTAGTTTATTTATGTGCTAAGCTCTGCATTAAGCATTGTACTAGCACTGGGGAAGATAGCAAGATCAGACATGGCCCCTGCTCCACATGGAGCTAACAGTCTAGGAGGGAGGGAGATCAGGTCGCACAGCAGACAGGTGACAGAGTCAGGATTAGAACCCAGGTCCTTCTGATTCCCAGGCCTGTGCTCTAGCCACTAAACCATGCTGCTTCTCATTACAGATCAAGAAGCCTGTCCAGTGCTCAACGCAAAGAATGGAACTTATTTTACTGGTTAGGTTTTTGAAGGGAGAAAGCTTTCTGGTCACTCCACTTCAAAATCTGGAGGGGCTGCCATCACACATCTAACATCTCAGGCTCCTCCATGTTGGACTGCACTCACCGCATGTCTTTGGAACAGCTGCATCCTGCAGTGTTGCTGTGTGTTGCCAATCAATCTCCCTACTTTGGTGGACAGATGCCAAGGTGGAAATTAGCCACCACAGTGCACCCTTGTTTCTAACAAAAGCCTCCCGTGGATAAAAATGCACTTCATTTGCCTTGAGCCCTATTCTCCTCTGACCCTCAGGATTCAGAAGCTGAGGGGGTGGTGATGGGCATGGTCGGGGGGTGAGGGAAGGAAACTCACAGTATGATCAAAACACCTTCCACAGAAAGAGTACTTTAAGCCAGATACCTCTTTGGATTCATTTTAAAGTGGGTCTCCCTTTAAAGGGGCATCCTGTCATTTCAAAGCTATTGTGTCCAGAGCTCTGTACTAAGTGCTTGGGAAAATACAACATTTCCTTCAAGGAGCTTACAGTCTAGCCTGGGAGACAGACACTAACCTAAATTACGGATTGGAGACTTGAGAGGTTATTGGAACTCAGTAACATCCAGGTCAAATTTAATTAATATTACTATATTGGGTCAAAGGTGGCTTCAAGCAAAATACTTTGCATTGTCTAGTCTGGAAAGACATCCCCCTCTAACACTGCTAAGGAAATTGGATTGGGCGATGGGTGCTGATACAGGGAAAGGAGATGAGGATATTCTTTGCTTTCCAATGAAAAACCAACCAAAGAAACCCAACAGAGATGGAGTCTTTAAAAAATGTGACAAGCCGCTTTATGTTTTTAAAGGAGCTATTAACTGCAGTGCCTCGTTAAACGTCTTACGCAAGAGGCAATAATTGAATGTAGGAACACACTGCACTGCCATTCCACAATGGAATTCCTATTTCTAGAGTCGACTGTAATTATGAATCATCCCTCGATATATAAGGATTATTGAAGAACCCGTGCCTTGGGTACAGCCCCCTGGATACTGTTGAAGGTATTTTTATCTGCCCTTCAGATGATGAAAGGAGACATACACATGATTTACCGGTGTTTAAAAAGTTGGCCCAAATTCCTTTACATTGAACATCTCTAACACTTGGGGACTATTTGATTGAGATTCTCCCAGGTAATCTTCCCAGGGCAACTTGAAACAACTGAGAGTGGCTTCAGTGCCAGCGGAGGCTGAGCTGAATGTGGTCCAGGCTCACAATTTTTTTTTTTTATTTTAAATTGTATTTGTTAAGAGTTTATTATGTATCAAACACTATTCTAAGTGCTAGGGTAGATATAAGTGAATTAGTTGGGACACAGTCCCTGTCCCTTATGGAGCTCACAGTCTAAGTAGGAGGGAAAACTGAGGCATGGAGAAGTGAAGTGACTTGTCCAAGGTCACATCGCAAGCATTTGGCAGAGCTGGGATTAAAACCCAGGTCCTTTGACTCCCAAGTCTGTGCTCTTTCCACTAGGACACACTGCTTCGTTTCCCAGGATTCAGTCATGAACACTGAATTGTACTTCCCAAGCACTTAGTACAGTGCTCTGCACACAGTAAGCACTCAATAAATACAAGTGAATGAATGAATGAATGAATGTCTGCAACGATTCAGAGCAGACCCATGGGAAGAGCGTTCTCTGTTCATTTTTCTTTACCTCTTGGGTCACCCCAGAATGGGAACTCTGCCCAGAATTGGCTTCAGACATTTGGTAACCCCAGGAGGGGTGTCCTGACTTTGTGTGTGATACACCAGGGCACAGTAGCACAACCTAATGAAGCCCATCTGAGTCTACCCAAATTTAAGTCAAGACGATAGCGATTGCCATAAAAACAAATGACAAATGCAATCTACCAATAATTTCAATCTTATAATCAGTGGATCTCAAAATTACTGGGCTGCAGGTGTTCCAAATAAAAAGAAAATCCCCACAGAATTGTAAGCCCACCCACCCCCACATACTGACACACCACACTACCCCTTCTGACATTGCTCCCGGAGGCAACTGTCTCAAGAGTAGCCACTTATAATAATAATAATGTTGGTATTCCCTTCTAGACAGTGAGCCCACTGTTGGGTAGGGACTGTCTCTACATGTTGCCAACTTGTACTTCCCAAGCGCTTAGTACAGTGCTATGCACACAGTAAGCACTCAATAAATACGATTGATTGATTGATTGGTATTTGTTAAGTGCTACTATGTGTCAAGCACTGTTCTAAGTGCTGGGGGGATACAAGGTAATCAAGGTTGTCCCACGTGGGGCTCACAATCTTACTCCCCATTTTACAGATGAGGGAACTGAGGCACAGGGAAGTTAAGTGACTTGCCCAAAGTCACACAGCTGAGAAGTGGCAGAGATGGGATTAGAACCCATGATCTCTAACTCCCAACCCTGGGATCTTTCCACTGAGCCACGCTGCTTCCCCCACTTATGATAGTCATCTTCTCAGCTTGGTGTTTCACTCTTCATATTTTTGCAGATTTTCCATAGTTTGTCAGCATTGCTACCTATGAGAAAATTCAATAATAATTGACAATGATGCATCTATTTCGTCACAAAATACTTGAAGAGCTTCTCAGGCCCTATATCATGAGTCTAAAGTGATTGAGCCATAGCAGTTGCTAAGTGCTCAATAAATACAATTGATGATGATGATGACTCTTTTTTGATGGTAATTGTTAAGTGCTTACTATATGTCAGGCACTGGAGTTAGATACAAGGTAATCAGGTTGGACAACATCCAAGTCCCATGTGGAGGTTATGGTGTTAATCCCCATTTTACAGGTGAGGTAACTAAGGCACAGAGAAGTGAAGTGACTTGCCCAAGGCCACACAGAAGACAAGTGGCGGAGCCAGGATTAGAACCCAGGTCCTTCTGACTTCCAAGCCTGTACTCTATCCACTAGGATCAGCTTTCGTCACCTCTATTACCTTCCCAGATTCCTGAAGGAAGAAAGGGCCATGGGGATTATTTCAATATTTAAACCAAGCAGATGCACAGAGAGAAGGGTGTTTTTAAATGTATAGCCTGATGCTTTGTCCCTCTTTAGCTGGGAAAGTTCTGGATTTGGGTAGCCTGTCCTGGGCAATTATAGAAAAATAGACAGATATTCTAGGATTGGAACTGCCCTTAGCTAATCCAATCAGGTGACTCCACCCCAATCTTTAAATGCTCCATTTTCCTTGATTGGGTTACAGCTCAGAGAAGCAGCATAGCCTAGTAGGAAAAGCACCAGTCTGGCATCAGAAGGACTTGGGTTCCAATCTCGTCTCTGCCACTTGTCTGTTATGTGACCTTGGCCGAGTGGCATCACTTCTCTGTGCCTCCATTACTTCAACTGTAAAATGGGGATTGAGAATGCGAGCCTCATTTGGGGCATGGACTGTGTCCAACCTGATTAGCTTGCATCTACCCCAGTGCTTAGTACAGTGCCTGGCATATAGTAAGGGCTTAATAAATGCCATTAAATAGTAGAGAGAACCTGTGGGGACTAATTTTGGGGGGGGCTGGTGACTTCCTCAGATCCACTTGCATTCTCTCATTCCTGTGTAACTAGTGCTTATAGTGCAACAAGCAAATAGGCAGGCAGAGATGCTGTTGGTGATTCACCGGAGTATGTTAATCCGACAAAAGAAATGGATATAGTTTCAGACCGATATTTCTTTTGGAGGTTGGAAATGTTTCAGTGGAGACAAGTAAATGATGTTTAATGAACAAGGTCCCGTTTGCTTTAAATTCACCAAGCGTGTTGCTCATTTGTATTTTATTTCAACTAATCTAGGATAATTGCATTTATTTTGTAATAAAGAAATACCACCACTCCTGATTTCAATTCTAAATAAGTACTAAATAATAAGAGGCAATTATTATATTTTAAGGTTTTCATCTCTGCTTTTCCAACATTATATATGCCCATAATGTAGGAAGCTAGAATGGGATCCTAATTGACTTCGAAAATTAGGTTCAAGAAATAACGATGTTAAATAGCTTCCCTAATAAACCAGAAGAACAAGTTGGCAAGATCATTAACACAAGGAGAAAAGTCATTATTGAGACGATCAGTTTAGGAGGAAGAGGAAGTCAGAGAGGCTGATGGTAAACAGCAGGGAAAAAAATGATAATAGCTAGCAAATCAACCCAGGAGTTCTAAAATAAAGGGAGGCAAGAAAGATTTGCATTCTCCATGGGGGTGGAGGTAGATGGGGAGAGAAGACAGAGAGGGCATGGGACCTGGGACCTAATAAATACTAAATAATTGTTATAATAATCAAAAGGAGAAAAGAAACAAACATATGTTCAGCAAGGACATGTAACATCAAGAACGGGGCTCCAAAGGAGAAGTTTTAGAAGAATCACAGAAATCAAAATGCTTAATAACTTGAATCATGTGTGTCACTAATGGGATTCTAATAAAAGGTGCTAAGTTGGTGCATGTTGCCTCGAGATTTGGGTCAGTCTGCATCTACGCATCTCTGAGAGACAGTGGATTGGCTGTGGAAGGACTTTAAGGGCAAATAGAGGGACGATAAACAATTTTCCTGGCTCAATCAAAGCAAATCTCCTCTCTGTTTCTCCTTCTCAATTCTCCTACTTCCAACCCATTGCTCACACTTTTCTCCCTGTCTGGAAAACCTTTCCCCTCAGTTTTGCCAAACTATCATCTTTCCTCTCTGAAAAAGCATCTCCTCTAAGAGAGAGTCCCTGGGATTAATCTCTGCATTAACCTAATCACATCGACTGCTCAGAAACCAATTATGATGTTCTTAGCGACTTGAACAAAGGTCAGTTGTCTAAAATTTGGGGTGAACTACAGTCACAAGTTTTGGAGGTACAAACTTGGTGATACTTTGTGAAGTCACCCTGCCTACTTTCATATGCTCTGTGAAATATTGGTTGAGCAAATTTTGGTTTTTTTCATGGATGCCATTTATAAACATAATGCATACAGAACCTCAGCTCTAAATAGGTTTAAATAGAAACCTCTTTCAAAGCTTGGGAAAATTAAAAATCTTTGTTCCAGTAGAATAATTAGAAGATGTTTATAAGATGTTTCTTTTTATTAGATAAGAAAAAAGTCCTTTTTATTTCTTTGCATAGCAACAGTGACAAAGAGAATCACACATCTAAACATAAAACAGCAAGAACCTTAATTTATTGTGGGATCTTTCCAGGTGCAGTCAAAACACACTTTTGTTATCCATTCCATTTTGTTTGAGTGAGAAATAGGAAGATAAAGTGCAGCTAGAAAGCAAGGAAGGAGAAAAGAATTCCGGTTATTTAACTTTTGTTCACTTCCTTTAGGCCTGTCTTTGGGATACCGCATTGCACAAAGTCTTCTGGATACATTGAAATTATTTTCATTTCTCTGTCCTGTGTTCTTACCATTCAAGCTAACATGGTCATTTCCCCCCGCATCTAGTTATGCCTATCATCTTACCCCCATCATATTATACCCTCCCTCTGTTTTCTTATCCTGCAGGTAACTTTACCTTACTTATTATGTGCATATTTAATAAGAACAGAGGAATATAAGAAATGACATAACTGGGTTAAACTTAGAATCTATCCAGACCAGGATTCTAACTCTTCCTTTTACATCACGCTGTCCTTATTGCTGCCCATGAGGATAATACAGCAAGCTAGCTCTCTTCCTCCCTTCAAAGCCCTACTGAGAGCTCACCTCCTCCAAGAGGTCTTCCCAGACTGAGCCCCCTTTTTCCTCTCCTCCTCCCCATCCTCCCCACCCTACCTCTTTCCCCTCCCCACAGCACCTGTATTTATTTTTTACAGATATATTACTCTATTTTACTTGTACATATTTGCTATTCTATTTATTTTGTTAATGATGTGCATCTAGCTTTAATTCTATTTCTTCTGATGACTTGACACCTGTCCACATGTTTTGTTTTGTTGTCTGTCTCCCCCCTTATAGACTGTGAGCCCGTTGTTGGGTACGGACCGTCTCTTATATGTTGCCAACTTGTACTTCCCAAGCGCTTTGTACAGTGCTCTGCACACAGTAAGTGTTCAGTATATACCATTGAATGAATGAATGAATGAATGAATAATCAAGAAGTACTGAGGATCAGGAGGATGACAATGATAATGAAGGAGAAGAACAATTACAGCCCTCCCATCCATTTGCTTTCAGCAACAGCCGATTTTGAAGATGAACTTGTTTCAGGCAAGAGTCAGAGGATGAAGAGGAAGAGTCAAAAAACAGAACCAGATGTTACAAATAGCGGCTGAAGAAGCCCATACAGGAGGATAGCTATAGAGATCTAAAACCTCCCTCATACGACACCGCAGTTGCATTCTTAAACCACATCAGGTCATGAGAATCCTTGAATTGTGGATCATTTTTACAGAGACTATCCAAAAAGGAGATTTCAGTCCTTAAATGCCCTAGATTTTTCAGAATTAAAAAAGTATTTGGACAAGCAGGGCATTTTTGAACACTACAGACTAAAATGGATAATATAGTTTACATGTATCTCTTGATTCTGTCTTACTTTATAATGATACTTGTTAAACATTTGCTATGTTCCAGGCACTGTACTAAGCACTGGGGTAGATACAAGGTTGTCAGGTTGGACCCGGTCCATGTCCCATATGGGGCTGACAACCTGAATCCCCATTTTGAAGATGAGTAACTGAGGCACAGAGAAGTGAAGTAAGTTGCTCAAGGCTAAATAGCAGACAAGTGAAGGAACAGGGATTAGAATTCAGGTCCTTTTGACTTCCCAGACCCACGCTCTATCCGCTGGGCCACGCTGCTTCTTACTTGTCTGGGTGCTTTGTGCCTGCTTGTGTGTTGGTGAGGGTAGCCCTCTACTCTATATATGTGTTCACATGTGCCCTTTGGTGTGTCTCCCTTTATGTCCGCCCAAGTATTCCTGGTGCGTTTATCCTTATCTTTCCAGGGTTACCTGCTTCCTGTAGACTAAAAGCTTCCTGGAGGCAAGGATTGTTTCTAAAAAGGCTTAATACAGTGCTCGGCACACAATAAATGCTCAATAAATACCTTTGATTGATTGATTCTCAGTCTCTTAAAGCTGAGAGGGAAACAGGAAATGTTATTCACCTTTCTCTCCCGTTGTTGGTCTTCTCTGCCTGCTGTTCCCCACCATTTTATGGAGCCAGAACTAATAATGGAGGCTTTTGAATTAAACCCCATCCTTTGAAGGAGGGAAGGTCGGCATAGTTTCTTCTCTAGGACAGCTCACCAACTCTGTTGCACCGTATTTTCCCAAGCGCTCAATAAATACGATTGATTGATTGGGGTGGTAAAATACTCTAAAACTACTTCTTCACAAGGTGTTGAACTTATATTTCATTGTTTAAGAAGCATCTTTGACCACTGATATGTTGATGATTGAATTTTGACTTATTTTTGTTGTTGATTGAATTATATTCTGATCATCTTGTGAGTCTGCCCTTCCCTACTGGTGCCCTTGGATTCTCTCCTATAATTACCCCAATACCTAGTATGGTGTTTTGTGCTTTGAAATTGCTGAGTAAACGTTAGCAATAATAATGACAGAAAAGAGAAAGCTTCCTCCTTAATATGAGATCTTGCTTTCCTCCAGGAACCCTCAAGTTCTTCAGGACAGTAGGGAAAATGGTATAAACTGGGATTTTGTTCATTCGCAAGGTAGAAATGCACATTATTCAAAAGTCTAATATAAATCTCTCTCTGGGTGCACTCTGTAAATGTGTATAGGGTTGTAGTTGTGTGCCCGTGTACCTGGTTGTGTGTGTGTGTGGGCGGGGGGGGTGTATGCATGTGTGTATAGCAAAGAAGCATGACGTAGTGGAAAGAGCACAGGATCGGGGTTCTGGATTCTAATCCAGATCTGCCACTTGTCTGCTATATCACTGGATCCTGTACAGAAGCCCTGGCCAATTAAAAAGGAATCCCAGCAGGTTTCCTGCACACCAGTCCCTACTGATGGCTGCTCTCCCACAATTATAGGCAAAGGAACGAGAAATCTTCAAGTCCCCCCACACACTCCTAGAATCCCACTGCCTCCAGGAAGCTTTCCCCAATTTATATGATGGATTTTGAATACCCCAGTCCCAGTTCACCTTTAGCACTCTTATGTGCGGGGTGAAGGGAATCAACTATACAATGAGGGAACCGAAGAATTGTCAAATTCTCTGGATCATTTCCTGGGGAATTTGACAGGGGTCATTTAGCATAAAATTGGCTAGGCCCGAGCATCACCCTTCCTGGTTTTCTTATTCTGAATCACCTGCTCCTCCTGAATTTTCCAGATAATCATTTAACTTTCCTCCCACCTTGACTTGCTTCAACTGCCCTTCCACTGCATCCCATGTGCCATAATAGAAAAACGCACTGCATTTTGACATCTGAAATTGCCTCTTCAGATCTCAAAGCAGCCCTCACTACTTTAGGGATCCAGGTTTTGATCGCATTATTGTGGCAGATGGATTTCTATTGTAACAGATGGCAAAATGACTTTGCTAAAATTCAAAATCCTAAGCACTAACCATATATATTCTTGAATAACAGCTGAGGATGTAGTCTTCCCGTCCCCCCAAATCCCTTCAATAAAACGGAGGAATGAAAAGAATTCTGTACTTGAGGACAGTCTGAAAAATTTACCATGACTCGAAGAAAACTTGGATTGTGGCACTTGGATTTTGGAGACTGTCTTGCCTTTAGAAGTCACTTCTTCATTATTAAACCGTCCAACAGTTGTCTCACGTACAGTTGCACTTAATCCAACCCAGGGAAGAAAGCATGGACTAGTAGAAAGAGCACAGACCTGGGAATCAGAGGACCTGGGTTCTAATCCCAGCTCTGCCACTTGCCTGCCGGGTGACCTTGGACAAGTCACTTAACTTCTCTGTGCCTTGGTTTCATCAGCTGTAAAGTGGGGATTCAATACCTGTGCTCCCTCCTACTTAGACTATGAGCCCCATGTGGGACAAGGAATGTGCCTAACCCGATAAACCCCAGTGTTTAGAACAGTGCTTGGCCCATTGTAAGCGCTTAACAAATACCATGAAAAAAAGCAAGAAAGAACTGCCATTCATGTTATACACAGTATCAAATCTGCAGAGAAAACTGATTACCAGGAAGTTTTGACTGGAAACTTTCCTGTCTGAAACGAATCTAACTCGCCCCATCTCTCAGGAAGAATAGTTTCTGCCATCAGGAATAAAAACAGGAAAACTGATCTTTTTAAGGAATCTGAAAGAAAGAATCTACGTTAAAAAGAATTCAGGTAAATCTTTGATCTGTTCTTAAGGTAATGACGACTTTTAACATCAACCGACTCATCAATCAATCGATAATATTTATTGAGGACTACCTGTGTGCAGAGCACTGAACAAAGCACCCATGCGAGAAGCTATTTAAGGTCTTCAGAATGTAGAAAATAAATGATTCCTTCTGGAGAGCAACTCTCTTCTCATATTGATCCTCTTTTCCCCTCTCTCTGCCTTTGCAGCTGAAGACTGGGCTTAGAACCCGCACTTAGCCTGGGGAGGAATCAGGAAAAGGAGTTTTTTAAATTCCCAAAGTACCCCTATTCAGTTTGCCTAGATGTCTCACCCCTGGCCCCCTTATTTCATCAGCCACAGGAAATTGGGCGGATATTGTGCTAACCCCTAGTTAAGTAATAAATGGGCTCAGCTCCCAGCACTTTAGCATATGCATTGAATGCATGCCCTGTGCCCTTATCGTTGAAGACCAGCTTGTGGGAAGGTTTCAGGTCCCTCTCTTTGGTGATGCCCAATTCCAAATTCATCAATCAATTCAACTTCAGGGCATTTTTAAGATAAAAGCGAGTTTGGAAATCCCACTGACCTCTCCTTCTTTAGGAAAGCCTTTGAAAAAAAGAGGGCCAGAGAAATCATCAACATCATCGATGATATTTATTGAACACTGACTATGTGCAGAGCACTGTACTAAGCGCTTGGGAGACACACACGCACACATATGCACACAAACACACGGGCCACTCTCAAAGGATTCAGGAATTTTGGCCAAGCGCGGAGCTCCAGTCTCTGTGGGGAAAGGAAAGGTCATTTGATGTCTGGTTCTCCATGACAGCTCTGGGAGCCATGCCAGCAAAACAGGAAAGAAACCCAAGTAAGAAATTTAGTCTGAACGGTCGCATGCATCTTGTTGCTAAGCAACCGTGTCCTTTGTCCCAGGGTATTGCAATCTTTGGAACACAATTTTCAAATTTCTGCTGGCTGTAAAAAGGCCAGAGGTGAGGGTGGAGGAGAATGTAAATAATGGGAGAAAATCTAGGATTTTATTACAGGTATAATAACGCAACACAGTGCTTCTCACAGAATTGAACAACATATGGATGCATTTCAATCAATCAATATATCAAACACGGGTCTATATTGAGTGCTTACTGTGTGCAGACCACAGCACTAACTGCAACAGAGTTGGTATACACGTTCCCTGCCCTCTACAGTCTAGAGTAAGTTGGACTGCAGTTAGACTGATGGGAGCATATATTCCTTTATATTCAAAGACTAATAATAATGATGATGATGATAATGATGGTATTTGTTAAGCGCTTACTGTGTGTCAAGCACTGTTCTAAGCACTGGGTAGAGAAAAGCTAATCAGGTTGGGCACAGTCCCTGCCCTACATGGAGCTCACAGTTTTAGTCCCCATTCTACAGATGAGGCAACTGAGGCACAGATAAGTTGTGGCACAGCAGACAGGGTCACACAGAAGACAAGTAGAGGAGCCGGGATTAGAACCCAGGTCCTTCTGAGTCCTAGGCCCATGCTGTAGCCACTACACCATGCTGATTCTCACCGATACCCTCTCGGGGGCCTGGCCATTGATATCTTCCATGTGGCCCCCAAAAAAGCTTCCCCTTGGGTTTCATGTTTCATATTTGCAGTTACTGCTGATGCTGTCTGCCTCTAGGAAGCTCATTCTCCAGCCTGTGAGTCTCTTCCATTCTCCAATCGGAGCCGGTCTTTCCACGAAAGGCTTCCGAACACCCTTGGAGGTGAAAAAGTTGTTCTAACACACATCAACAGCTGCATCGCTGCCATTAGCGAGACACAGGCTGTGAAGATTAACAACTCCCTGGGAAACATACTGGGACTACCAGGGTAGAAAGCCAAGGGACAAGCAGGGGTTTGGGGGAAAGGGCCGAGTGGAGGGGCAACCGAGAGAGCAGATTGACTCAGAGAAGATGCAGAGAGCACTCTCAAGCCTCTGCATTTCAGAGGTACCTAGCGGTTACACCTCTTCCCTGGTCCCCACAAGCTCCTGGCATCTCTCTTGAAACTCACAGTTAGGGGCACCGCTCTTGGTGGGCTTAGATAAGAGTGGATCCCAAGACTCTATAGCAGCAGTGGTCTGGGTTGGCTAGCGGGGACCTGGACTGCTCATCCATTGTGCATTGCCTGGAAAAAAATGAGAAGAACCATCCCACACTGCGCCAAGGTAATAGTAATAATAATAATAAATGTGTTATTTGTTAAGCGCTTACAATGTGCCAGGCCCTGTACTAAGCACTGGGGTAGATACAAGCAAATCAGGTTGGACACAGTCCCTGTCCCACATGGGGCTCCCAATCTTAATCCCTATTTTACAGCTGAGGTAACTGAGGCGCAGAGAAGTGAAGTGACTTGCCTAAGGTCACACAGCAGACAAGTGGCAGAGCTGGGATTAAAACCCAGAGCCTTCTTACTTCCAGACCTGTGCTCTATCCGTTGGGTCACAGGAGTACCCATTATTAAAGGAATTTTCCTTCCCCGAGAGGAAAGAAGGAGAGATGTCAGAGCAAAGTGTGTTCATTGCCGGGAGAGAAAGAGCCTGGTCCTCATCTCAGGACACCTTGGTTAATAATAATAATAATGATGGCATTTATTAAGTGCTTACTATGTGCAAAGCACTGCTCTAAGTGCTGGGGAGGGTACAAGGTGATCAGGTTGTCCCACCTGGGGCTCACAGTTTTAATCCCCATTTTACAGATGAGGTAACTGAGGCCCAGAGAAGTGAAGTGACTTGCCCAAAGTCACACAGCTGATGGTGGAGCTGGGATTTGAACCCATGAGCTCTGACTCCAAAGCCCATGCTCTTTCCACTGAGCCACACTGCTTCTCTGGTTCTGGTTCTAACCCCAGTTCTCAGCTGTGTGACCTTGATCAAGTCATTTAACCTCTCTGGGCCTCAGTTTCCACGTCTATTCAATGGGGATAAGATATCAGCCCTCTCTATCTATAATAATGTGAAACTTATGTGGGACAGGAACTGCTTCTGATCTGACTATCTTATTTCAACCCTAGTGTTTGAGACATAGTAAGTTCCTTATATTATCATCAGGAAACAATAAACTGCCACTATCAACCACAGGAAGCAGCAAACTTGGGAAACGGGGAAGAGGAGTGCGGCCATTTAAACACAAAAAATGAAAACCAAGCTCCCCATCCTCTTTTTCCACCTTCTCTCCCACCAGAGTTGACCCATTCCATCTCCTGCAGGAAGTCTTCCCTGATTTATTGCTCATATCCCCATCCTGGTCTCCCTCCCTTCTGTGTCACCTCTGCACTTGAGTCCCTACCCCTGAGTCACATGGGTCTTCATCCCGACTCCAGACCCCCATAGCATTTATCTACAAATCCTTACACCTAATTGCTTCCCCTACCTGTAATTTGTTTTAGTGTCTGCCTCCCTGAATAGACTGTGAGCTCCTCAAAAGTAGGGATTGTTTTTAGTTACTTTATTGTACTTTCCCAAGTTCTTAATTCAGTGCTCTACATACAGTAAGCACCCAATAAATGCCATTTATTGATTGTTTGACCACTTTTTTGTGGCCTCTGTTAAGTGTTTACCATGTGTTGGGCACTGTATTAAGCACTGGGGTAGATGCAAGCTAATCAGGTTGGACGCAGTCCATATCTGGATACAGTCCATATCCCACATGGGGTTCACAATCTTAATCCCCATTTAACAGATGCGGTAACTGAGGCCCAGGGAAGTTAAATGACTTGCCCAAGGTCACACAGCAGATAAGCGGAGGAGTCAGGATTAGAACGCAAGTTTTTCTGAAACCCAGGCCCGTGCTTTATCCAATAGGCCATGCTATTTCAACATAGGCATTGCCTCCATGTTATCCCAGAACCCCCGAGGCCCACCCATGGAAACAGAGGTCTGGTGCTTGGAATCAGGTCACTGTACCCTCTGTTCTAGAACCTAGTGGAATAAAAATACACCATTCCCCTAGAATTCCCATTGCTGAACCATGGGAGGGAAACAAGAACAGGGATCCTTAAGGAAAAGTACCAGCTGGGTTAGGAAGTGGTGCTGGATGTTTTCATAAAGCGAGATTCCCTCTCTTGCCGAGACCAAGTTTGCTTTTGCTGATCACAGAATGGGAATCGATATCAGGCTATTAGAAACGCCTTCATCTCAGACTTTCACTTTTGAAAATAACTCATCATCGTTGCTTGTTTTCGAGGCAAATCTGTCTTCTGGGGGCTCCATCGATTCTACTTTCATATACAATGGATGTCTGCTGCATAGAGTTTCTGAGGGAAACTATCCCTGTTCTGAACCCCTAAAAGGGCACCGAGGGTGAGATCAGCACGGGCACACTTCAATGGTCCTGAGAGCTAGACTTGAGATGAGTGGAATTTCTCTCAACAGAAAACTGTTGAGGCTTTGTTGCAAAGATTCCTAGCCTGCCATGACCCTTGAATAGCTGTTCTGGACAAAGAAGGAGGGTGCTTCCTACTTTTGGTGGGGAGTCTGGTTTGGTGGACAGCAATTGGCCTATATTATATCCTCCTAGAAACAAACCCCTTAACAATAATCATGGCCTAATGGAGAGAGCATAAGCCCAGAAGGCAGAAGGATATGGGTTCTAATCCTGACTATTTATTGGCTGTGTGACCTTAGAACAGTGCTTGGCACACAATAAGAGCTTAATGAGTACCCTAATCATTAATTATTAGTAGTTAATTATTAGTAGTAGCTGCTGCTACTGCTTCTATGAAAGCTTCTAGAAAAGCAGCAGCGTGGCTTAGTGGAAAAAGCCCGGGCTTGGGAGTCGGAGGTCGTGGGTTCTAATCCCGGCTCTGCCACTTGTCTGCTGTGTGACCTTGGGCAAGCCACTTAATTTCTCTGCGCCTCAGTTACCTCATCTGTGAAATGAGGATTAAGACTGTGAGCCCCATATGGGACAACCTGATTACCTTGTATCTACCCCAGCGCTTAGAACAGTGCTTAGCACATCGTAAGTGCTTAACAAATACCATCATTATTATTATTATGATGGAGCTCGTGGGTGAGATATCCCCTTCTAGGTTGTAAGTTTGTCATGGGCAGGGAATGTGTTTGTTTACTGTTATATTGTACTCTCCCAAGCACTTAGTACAGTGCCCAGCACACAGTAAGTGCTCAAAAAATGATCGAATGAATGAATGATCTTTAATTCTTTGTGCCTCAGTTGACTCATTTGTAAAATGGAGATTAACTCTGCGAGCCCCATGTGGGACATGGAATGTGTCCCATCTGATTAGTGTGTATCTACCCCGGTGCTTAGAACAGTGCCTGGCACATAGTAAGCACTTACCAAACACCATCATCATCGTCAATAATGATGACAATAATTATGACAGCAGTATGTAGCACTGTACTAAAGCATCAGCATAGATACAAGATACTCACATCAAATACAGTTCCTGTTCCACATGGGGCTCACCTTCTAGACAGGAAGGAGAATAGGCATTGGATGTCCATTTTACAGATGAGGAAACTGAGTCACACGGAAATGAAGTACTTGACCAAGATTCCACAGTAGGCAAGTGGCAGAGCTGGGCCATGCTGCTTCTCTTTCAGACACGCCAAGGGATGGTTCAGGGAAGAAAATGGGAAGCAGCATGGCCTAGTGGAAAGAGCCTAGGCCCTGGAGTCAGAGGACCTGGGTTCTAATCTCAGCTCTGTCACTTATCTGCTTGGGCAAGTCACTTAACTTCTCTGGGCCTCAGTTACCTGATCTGTAAAATGGAAGTTAAATCCTACTCCTTCCTACTTAAACTGTGAACCCCATGTGGGACAGGGACTCTGTCTAACTGGATTGACTTGAATCTACCCCAGTAAGTACCACTAAAAAAAGGGGGGGTTCAATCAATGCACACGTTAAGCTCTTAGTAAGTACCATTGATTGATTTATTGGTTGACTGAAGATTCTTCTCAGCATGGGGGGGGATCAGTGAGTGGAGCGTAATGATTGGACTGTCATCATCATCACCAGCAGTATTTGTTTAGTAATAATAATAATAATAATAGCATTTATTAAGTGCTTACTATGTGCAAAGCACTGTTCTAAGCACTGGGGAAGTTACAATGTGATGAGCTTGTCCCACGGAGGGCTCACAGTCTTCATCTCCATTTTACAGATAAGGGAACTGAGGCCCAGAGAAGTGAAGTGACTTGCCCAAAGTCACACAGCTGACAAGTGGCAGAGCCGGGATTTGAACCCATGACCTCTGACTCCAAAGCCCAGGCTCTTTCCACTGAGCAATGCTGCTTCTCTTAGCGCTTACTATGTGCAGAGCACTGTATTAAGTGCTTGAGAGAGTACAAATACAGCAGAGGTGGCAGACACCATCCCTGCTAACAATGAGCTTTAAGTCTACATGTGGAGAAAGGCATTAATATAAATAATTTACAAAATATGATTTAAACTACAATAACCGAGTATTTAAGCACGTATGGCTTGTGGGCTTAGTGTGATTGGAATTGTTTCAAATTGAAGGGATTTTCCCCATCAACAACCATGCTACTTGATCTTAACAACTGTTCTTCAAGGAATTCCTTTTGATCTCCTAAATCACTGTAAAAGTTCTCAAGTTGGCCTCAATTAATATCAAAGGGATTGACTTTCAGGTTCCCACCGCCACCCAAGACTTTCAGCATAGCTGTCTGGCTTGTAAAATATCACATTCCACACCCACCCAACCCTTCAAGTTCCTTGCATAAACCACCAAAGCAATTCAAGACTTTAAGATCATTGTGGGCAGGGAGAGTGTCTACCAACTTTATTATATTGTACTCTCCCAAGCGCTTAGTACAGTGCTCTGAACATGATAAGGGCTCAATAAAAATCAGTGCTACCTCCTACAGAACATTGAAAAAGATATAAAGCACTAAAACCCTCAAAAATTGATTTTAATACAATGAATGTTCAAGCACAATCATTCCAGGCATGAGAACACTATAGAAGAAGCACTATCATCTGGGCAAGGATTCCAACAAGGCTTTTCCTTATCCCCATTCCTTTTTTAAAATGCCAGTTTTCTCCCATCCACCCAGCTCCCCGAGCCCGCTGAATATATATCCACCGAGAAACTTTTTTCTGGTAGAAGTAAATTTAGCTGATCTTTGGCTTTTGTGTATTTGGAGAAAGCCCAGTGAGATTATCCTAGAATTCCACCTCACTCTCTCTGCAGCCTGGCTTACAAATCTTTCAAAAATGACTTTTCCCTCAGCCACCATTTGAATACATTATGCACACCATCTCACCCCTCTTTTTCAATCAATTATTCACCACAGCTTTAACTCGCACATGCTAAATTGCTGCCCTCTCCAGAAACCTGCAATGTGGTGATAGCACATTTGCTTCAGAGCTCTTGCCAACAATTTAATCTCACTTTCCAACAGGCCTTTGTGAAGACCAGGAACCTGGCATGAAGTGAGCTGCTCCTGTCCCTGTTCCTGATACGAGGCTTTCCAACAAGGTAGGAACTGAACCCCACTGGAGAAATTAATCAGAGGTCTTTCTGAAGCACTATGTACAGTCAGTAAATCATATTTATTGAGAGCTTACTCTGTATAGAACACTGTATTAAGTGCCCGGGAGAGTCCAATCAAACAATATTAGAACATGGCTCTGCCACCTGTCTGCTGTGTGACCTTGGGCAAGTCACCTAACTTCTCTGTGTCTCGGTCACCTCATCTGTAAAATGGGGATCGAGACTGTGAGCCCCATGTGGGATAGGGACTGTGTCCAACCCAATTTGCTTGTCTTCACCCCAGGGCTTAGTACAGTACCTGGCACATAGTAAGCATTTAACAAATGTCATAATTATTATTACTACTATTAATAATAAACAGTGTATTAAGTGCTTGGGAAAATACAGTGCAACAGAGTTGGTAGACACATTTCCCTGCCCTTAATGAGCTTACTGTCTAGTGGGGAGACAGATATTAATATAAATAAATGATTAATAATTTATAATTTAAAGATTGAAGAAATCTGGTCCCTGACAATTTCTGCAACTAGTTGACCCCTTGGGAGGGACCTGGGGTGATTTTGTCTCATGCCCTGCCCTCCCCTTCTTCCAATGAGCCAGTATTCAGATCTGTCACTGTTAACCCCTTAATCAATCAATGGTATTTATTGAGAGCTTACTGTGTGCCGAGCACTCTACTAAGCACTTGGAAGAGTACAATATAACAGACTTGGTAGACATGCTCTCTGTCCACAAGCACTTTGATACTCCAGACCCACAATACTCACGTAAATATTCTTATCTTTCTTGTATTGCTAGTCTATTTTAATGTCTATCTCCCCCTGTAGATAATAAGTTCCTTTTGGACAGGAATTGTGCCTACCAACTCAGTTGGGAAGTATTATACAGTGCACTGTAATAATAGTAATAATGATGGCATTTGTTAAGCCCTAACTATGTGCCAAGCACTGTTCTAAGTGCTGGGGTGGATACAGAAGAATCAGGTTGTCCCACGTGGGGCTCACACTTTGAATCCCCATTTTACAGATGAGGTAACTGAGGCACAGAGAAGCTAGGTGACTTGCCTAAAGTCACACAGCAGACAGGTGGCGGAACTGGGATTAGAACCCACGTCCTCTGACTTCCAAGCCCATTCTCTTTCCACTAAGCCAAGCAGCTTCTCAGCAAGAGCCCAAATACATACCATTGGTTGACTGAAACACAGATAAAAAGGCAGCAGGAATTCAGATTCTGCCTATTTGTCTGACAGAACACCTGGATTGTTTGCCTAAAGTCAGATCTTTCCGCTATCAGTATTAATATAAATAGATTGATTATCTACCTTAGGAAAGAGGGCAGGACTGGAATTCAAAGGACCTGGGTTCTGCTCCCGACTCCTCTATTTGCCTGCTATGGGACTTTAGGAAAGTCACTTAACTTCTCTGTGCCTCTGTTTCCTCATCTGATAAATGGGGATTTGTACCCGTTCTCCCTCCCCCTTAGAGTGTGAGCCCCACGTGTGACAGGGACTGTATTCAAACTGATAGTAGTGAATCTACCTCAGCATCTGACACATAGAAAGCACCTAACAAATGCAACAATTATTATTACCTTGGGTAGATCTCTGTACTAGGCACTTGGTGTTCTAAAGACTCTTAAGAAGCAACCCTGCCCTCAAAAAGTTTATACCAATGGTAAACAAAATAATGAAGCTTTTCATGTGGAGATTGATTTTTATTTTGAATTCTGAATTGAGAAGCAGAGTGGCTTAGTGGATAGAGCATAGGTCAGAAGCACCTGAATTCTAATTCTGGCTCCACCTCGTGTCTGCTGCATGACCTTGGGCTAGTCACTTAACTACTCTGTGCCTCAGTTACCTCATTTGAACAAAGGGATTAAGACTGTGAGTCCTAGATGGGACATGGGCTGTGTCCAACCTGATTATCTTGTAGCTACCCAAGGACAGTGCCTGGCACAGAGTAAGAGTCTAACAATAATATTTTAAAAAGTGCATGCTATGAGGGGAAGACAGTCTCCTGATGATGAGGTAATATTGAAAAATAACGCCTCTCCAAAGTGAAACCTTGTGAGGTGTCTTTTAGACAAAGTTCTGCATCATGCCCAACACATTTATTTTTGTATCTGTAGGAATTCTTCCATGTCTTTTTTACAGTTGAATTTAAATGATGAAAAATGCATCATCTACGTAGTCTAATGTCAGGGTCAGAATGCTACAGTTCTGCCTGACAAACTTCTTTCACTAAAAGTCCCAATTTGAGATGTTTAACTTCCTAAAAACTCTACCTTCCCAGCCCTAATCTCTCGGGTTTATTCTCAGCCTGGAGGTAACTTTGGGTAGGTGGACGGTTCAGTAAAATTCCAGCAGGTTCCCTGGTGTCTCTGAAAAATAGCCTCAGACATGGGTTGGAATTCTTAAACTTTCTTCTGCTAAAAAAAAAGCCTCCTCTAGGAGGTTTTTGACTTCCGTGTTTGGTCAACATTCCCCCTTTCTTTTGGTATTCTTTATCACCTGTTCCTGGAAGGATAGTGTAGTGAATAGAGCACGGGCCTGGGAAGGTCACTGGTTCTAATCCTGGCTCTGCCACTTGTCTGCTGTGTGACCTCGGGTAAGTCATTTCTCTTCTCTGTGCCTCAGTTACCTCATCTGTAAAATAGGGATTGAGACTTGGAGCCCCCGAAGTACAGGAACTGTGTCCAAGTGGATTTACTTGTGCCTACTTCAGTGCTTAGTACAGTGCCTGGCACACAGTAAGTGCTTAACAAATACCACAGTTGTTATTACATAGTTTTGGTGCCTCCTTTCTGAAAAGGCAATGAAACTCCATCCACCCCCAGAAGTGAAAGGTGTCTTCTTAGTGTGTAAACTACACTCTGAGCTTTACATTCCCTCCAGAACAGAAGGCATCTGTCAACTCTGTTATATTGTACTCTTCCAAGTGCTTAGTACAGTGCTTTGCAGACAGTAAGCACTTCATAAATATAACTGATCGATTGATTGATATAATGCTCTGAATTTAGCTGATTCTAGTATGTAACCTTCTTGAGAGCAGGGATCATATTTACTTACTCTATTGTATTCTCCCAAGTGTTTAGGACAGTGCTCTGCATAGAAGAAACACTCAGTAAATACCATTGATTGACTGATTGATTGACACACTTTTGCCTTACTAAGGAGTGTTTTCCTGAAAAATCCCTCTGGATTGGTTGTCCATGGATAGATTCCCACCCTACTTTATCTTAAACCCCTTCTCTAGCCCCATTAATAATAATAATGATGATGGCATTTGTTAAGCACTTACTATGTGCAAAGCACTGTTCTAAGCACTGGAGAGGATATAAGGTGAAGGTTAGATTGTAGGACCTAAGTGGTACAAAATAGATGCCAAAAAATACTGATAATGATGATGATGGTGAAGGAAACCAAAAGAGGGAGAAATCTACCAAAATTGGACTCAAACCCAAACTTCCATGTATGGTCAATCAATCAATCAATCAATCAATTGCATTCATTGAGCATCAGTCCATAAAGAGAAAGAGAGAAGAGGGTGGGTGGAGTGAGACAACATCTAAAGAGATTCAAAATAGTGAGTGTCCAGATAACAGTGTGGGCTTGTGTTACTCACCAAACTGTTATTTTCTAGCGCCTATACTTAGCTTCAAGAGTTCTAGAAGTAAAATTGATTTCCTTCATTTTAGAACACCCTACTTCACTTCTTTCTTCCTCCCCTCACCCTTCCCCAGAAGAGAAAAATGTCCTTTTGAGCCTTAGCAGCATAAAACTTGGGAACTTCTTATATAAAGATATTTTCTGGGGAGCTTCTTTCATATAATCCTGGTGACATCTATACAAAGACATAACATTTGAAGTATCGGTTGAGAAAGAAACTCTCTAGGAAAACCAATTAGAGTAATTAGAAGCCTTTCATTAGCATTTTAGTCAATTAGTCAAAGGAAAGGTATTGTACTGAGGAAGGAATTTCCTTCTCTGCTGATTCTAAATATGCTAATATTGTTTGATTCATGTCCTGGTACAAAAGTCTGATTCTATTTTCGTATGGTTCATTCAATTAAGACGTAAGCAGAAAAATTGAGAGGTATTCCTTTCTTCTGAGTTTCATTCACCTGCAAAGTTTCAAGTTATTCTCTTGAAATCCTAAATTGGTGTTGCTGCATTCCTATTGCCTGGCTAGTACCAGAGGTGATTACTGTCAAGTGAAATATACTGAAAATTAATGCAGGCTGCCTTTTCCCTAAGGAAAGTGATGCAAATTTTCATGTGTTCCTTGAAAACTTGTGTAACTCTCAGAAACAAACTCCTCTTTACTGGCATTCATGGCCTCCCTAAACGACTATTTAGGAGCTGGAAGACTTGGGGCTGAAAGTTCTGAAAAGAATTTTATGAGCACAGCTCCGGAGGCTTTCCAAATAAAACCAAACGGTGGGAACATTGTCCTCTTGAGCCAGCCATGATTCAATAGCTCATAGCTGGAGGGACACAACCCCAGAGCCTTAGAGAATCCATGGAACAAAGTCTGAGCTGCTTACATGGCCTAGTGGAATAAGCTCAGGCCTGGAGTCAAAGGGCCTGGGTTCTAATCCTGGCTCCACCATTTTCTGCTTTGTGGTCTTGGGCAAGTCACTTAACTACGCTGTGTCTCAGTTCCCTCATCTATAGAATGGGGATTCAATACCTGTTGTCCCTCCTCAGAATGTGAGCCCCATATGGAACCTAATTATCTTGTATCTACCCCAGTGCTTGGTACAGTGCTTGGTACACAGTAAGTTCATAACAGATGCCACAGTTATTATTATCACTGTTAATAAAAATAACAATTTGGGACATCTTTGTGCCTTAGTTTCCTTTCCTGTAACTTAGGATGTTTTCCCCTCTGACTATTGGGTGGCTGGGAAGAAGGGCAACAAAAAGGAAGGGACAGTCCCTTTTCCCCCGCCGCTTCAGTGCCCTCTTAAAAATCCTACTTCCTCCAGGAAGTCTTGCTTGATCAGTTCATGATACCCCAAGGAACAACAACTCAACAACCACCCACAACAGCTATGCATTTTATTTCTCTCACCACCACTTATGTATATCACATTGTATATTCAGTCACTCATCCTGACACAATCATAATCCTAAGAGAAGCAGAGTGGCTTAGTAGATGGAGCACTAACCTGGGAGTCAGAAAGACCTGAGTTCTAGTACCAGCTCTGCCACTTGTCTGCTATGTGACCTAGGTCAAGTCACTTCACTTCCCTTGGCCTCAGCTTCCTCATCTGTAAAATGGGGATTAAGACCGTGAGCCTCGTGTGGGACAGGGACTGTGTCCAACCTGATAACCTTGTTTCTACCCTAGCGCTTAGAACAGTGCCTGGCACATAGTAAGTGCTTTACAAATACCATAAAATCATACAACTACCTCTTAGCTCCTTGTTCTTCCTCCTGTTACCACTATCTGTAAATCATTTTTGCCTGCCTGTCTCCCCCATTGTATTATAAACTCCTTAAGTTCAGGGATGCATTTTTTATCTCCACTGTATTCTCCTAAGTGCTAGTGTGGTGCTTTGAACTGGGTTAGTTGCTTAATAAAAATTTCACAGATGGATGATTAGATCGATCCAGCTAAGGCTGCTAAGAAATACTGAATGTCCAGATGGATTCTCAGCCTACGGAGGGTCTCTCTTTGATAAGCGCTTAGTATGGTGCTTTACACACAGTAGGCACACAATAAATACGATTGAATGAATGATAAAAGCATGTTTTCGAAAGGAGTGCGCACTCTTAGAAGGCTTCTCTGTCTCCTCAAGGGGGAGGCTTGAATAGAAAGGATTAATCCTCACTTCTTCCAATGTGAACAGAGGAATGAAAAGCAAAATTAGAGACACTAAAAAAGTCAGAGAAGCCTGTTCTCACACCAAGCATTAGCTAGATATAAAGCAAACAACCTCCACTGCATTACTAGTTAGTCAGTAGCAGCCGGGTCCTAGTCATTTATTGGAGAGTTTAGAGCCCATGAAAGACACACAGTTCGTGAAAGTTTATCTCCTCTGGGCGCCAGTGAATTCTGGAAAACTCCTGCCTCCTCACAGCATGTCCCTCTCCCCTGTCTGGGCTTTGACAGACACTGATTTGAGCAGTGAAGCGGTTGGCTTCCCTCAGACTCCTTCCCCTGACTCCCCAAGCGGAACCACTGTGATCCCCAAACCCTCTTTCCATTGAGGATGAGCGATCACCATGCCTGTCATTTATCCTGCTTTCCTCCAGCCTCTTGGGGAACTTCCAGAGACCTTCCTCTGGTCTTCTGCCTCTATTCTTCAAGCCCTCAAGGATTCTTATGGGGGTGGGCCTTTCTGGTTGAAAGAAGATAAAATCCAGTTGAAGGTATATAAAATCAATGGTGATACCATTGATATGGTAACCATTGATATGGTAATGGAGTAACCAAATAAAGCTAAAGGCAGAAAACTGGGAAGCCTGCAGATGAAATCTTGAAACAATGAGTTTTTGTCAAAATTGGATAAAATCAATATAAATAAATAAATTAGGGATACGTACGTAAATGCTGCCGGGCTGAGAGAGGGGTGAATTAAGGGAGCAGATCAGGGTGACTCAGAAGGGAGTGGAGAGGAGGAAATGAGGGTCTAATCAGGGAAGGCCGCTTCAACCAATCAACCGCATTTATTGAGCACTTACTGTGTGCAGGACACTATACTAAGCACTTTGGAGTATACAACACAACATTGTAACTGACATATTCCCTGCCCGCAAAGAGTTTACAGTCTAGAGGGGGAGACAGACATTAATATACTTAATTATATTAATTAACCATTATTAATTAATATTTACATTAATGTCTGTCTCCCCCTCTAGACTGTAAACTCGCTGTGGGCAGGGAACGTGTCTACCAACTGTTATGTTGTATTCTCCCAAGTGCTTAGTACAGTGTCCTGCACACAGTAAGACTTCAATAACTAACTCATTGCTACAGTGTGGATAAAGAAACAGAAAACAAAATTAGAGATGCTGAGAAATCATAGCCACCTGTTCTACACCCAAATATAATAGACAAACTCGGTCAACATGAGTTTGGGTCTGGAAAATTTCAGGTCATGTTCTGTGGCTGCATTTGGGTAATTCTCCTGATTGAACAATTCCCATCCCTTGGCATCCTGCAATGTAACCTCACTGAAGTGTTAAATTAGGTTTTACTGCTTACCAAAAATGATTGGAGTTTTTACTAATCACTCATAATGAGGCAATTTTAAAGGCGAATCCAAATGGAAAGTTATGCAAACATTTCATTTTCATTCCAAGGAAGATTCATAAATTATGCCCAGGATGTTTTTGGTAAACATTCGGGAATGGAGGACTGCCTGCCTTCTGTAAATGGAATTTTTCAGTAGAGAAAGAAATCAGAATTTCCCCTAATAGGTACTGTCAGTTTAATAGATGGCAACTAAATATAGGTGTTCTGGTATTTTTACCCTCAGTGATAAATATTTTTTATTACACTACACATTTTTATTGTTAGGGCTACACTCACTTTTACTATTAAAAGTGCAATCCTTATCTTAATATTAATTTAGAACATTTAAGCATTCCAAGGATACATTTCAGCCCTGAAATTCCTTCACATTTATTTATTTTATGTTAATATTAGCTGTTTGAGGTGATTGGATTCTGACAAAAAAAGTATACATGTTGAAGACAGTCCCTATTCACACGGTGCTTACAGTCAATCAATCAGTAGTATTTATTAAGTGTTACTATGTTCAGAACACTGAACTAAGTGCTTGGAAGAATGCAATACAACAGAATTAGGAGACACGTCCCCTGCCCATAACAAGCTTACAGTCTGGGGAGGGGTGGGGGTAGGGGGTGGGGCCAGACATTAATATAAATAAATGAGAAATTTATAATATATAATTTAAAGATGTGTACAAAAGTGCTGTGGAGTTGGGGGTGGGGCTAATATCAAATGACCAAAAGTCACAGATCCAAGTGACAGACGATGCAGAAGGGAGAGGGAGCCAGGGAAAAGAAGGTTTAATTTGGAAAGGCCTCATGGAGGAGATGTGACCTTAATAATGCTATGAATATGGCGAGAGTGGTGGTCTGGCATATATGGAGGGGGAGAGATATATAGACTAGGGGGAGGACATGGAGAAGGGATCAACAGTGAGATATAGATGAGATGGGGCACAGTGAGTAAGCCAGAGACAAAAGACAGACAAACATCTGCTCTACTTCTAACACCTCCAGGGTCAGACACAGTGTCCATCCGTCCAGAAAAGGTTCTCCTGCTGCTCTGGAAGTGAGTTGAGATGGGATTTCTTTTCTCCAGAAAAACGTATTCTCCCAGAAAGGGTTTGATCTCAACCCACTGCGTATTAGATTCCAAATAATGGAATTTACCTGAACATTCTGTTAACCAATTTACCTGTTCCCCTTTGAACCTCCCCCCGACTCCCTCCTTCCCCGACCTACATCAGTTGGCAAAGACAGAAAGTCTCATCTCTCCTGAGTTATGGAAGACTGGTCTGGAGGGATCATTAATGGCCCTTGTGAAAGTCTTATAATGTAGGGTCTGTTTCACCGGTGATGTCCACAAAGGTGAAATTCCAGGGCGGGGTTCTCTCTAGTCATGGTTATTGGGGAGAGAGTAATTTTTTTATGGATTTGTTAAGCGCTTAGTATGTACCAGACACTTTACTATGTGGTGGAGTAGTTGCAAGCTAGTCAAGTTGGACATAGCCCATGCCCCACATGGGGCTCGCAGTCTTAATCCTTATTTTACAGATGAGGAAACTGAGGCCCAGAGAAGTGAAGCGACTTGCCCAAGGTCACACAGCAGACAGGTGGCAGAGCCAGAATTAGAACCCAGGTCCTTCTGACTACCAGGCATGCTGTACCCATTAGGTTACACTGCTTTACAGGCTAGGGTTTCACCATCCATATTAGCCAGTTATTCTTCAGGATTCCCACAGGGCCTGCCCATCTACCTGAACGCACTAGGTGGGTCTTCATACAGAAATCTTCATCATCGCTAGCAAGGCTTCAGATGTCATACCCCTACCTGCCAAGCTGAGCCTAGAACCCTGGTCATCTGATTCCCAGAGTTACGCTCTCTCCACTGGACCAACAGCAGGATTTTCTACAGAAACAAGTCCTCAAAAAATGTGATAAAATAAATAAAGAAAAACCGGGAATTACGGACAAGTTCATCCAGAATTTTAGCTCCCCTATTTCAACGTGGTGATGTAAAGACTGCTTTCCAGCAGGAACGTAATACGACCGAGACCTCTTGACACTGTGGCTTTTAATGGCACTATAGAACCTCACGGTAATTAAGCAATTAATATACAGGCTAAACAAGTCTTGAATTCATCCTATTTTCCTCCCTCCAATGCTTCCACTATTGGGTGACAATGCCAATTTGTACATGCCCTGCACTTTGGAGGACTCCCGTGCTAATGCAGAAACTTCAACGTTACAATTCAGGATGCAACAGGCCGAGAAATTAGATTAATTTCTGAGAAAATTAATGAGCAAAGGGAACTACATTAGGTATTTTATAACAGCCCTGTTCATTTGGTTCAGTGGATTGGGAAAGATGGAAGACTGAAGAGCGCAGAGGAGAGAGCAAGATGAAAAGGGATGCTGGCTATTAAGGAGAGATGATTGGCCGGCCTCCCTGAAGTGGCACTCAATTAATGGCTGAAACAGCCTAAATAATAATAGCTTATTGTGCTATTTATTACAGATGTCAAGCACTGTTCTAAGCACTGGGGTAGATAAGAGGTAATTAGGTCATACACAGTCCCAGTCCCACGCAGTAAGAGGGAGAATAGGGATTGCATTCCCATTTTGCAGGTGAGGCAACTGAGGCACAAGATGAGAAGTGATTTACCCAAGGTCAGATGGCAGACAAGTGGCAGGGCTGGGATTAGAACCCAGGTCCTCTGATTCCCAGGCCATGCTACTTCTCTAACTGGATTAGCTGGACCACAAGGCCAACATTTCGGTACCCAGCTGCCCCACCCAATTAAGAGCTTGACCATTAGAGGAAGAGCCCTGAACCAAGCCAAGATTGAGGAAGGATTGTGCCTTCCTGGGCCCGCTGATTGGCCTGCTGAGAAGCAGCATGGCCCAGTGAATAGAGCACAGGCCTGAGAGTCAAAAGGACTTGAGTTCTAATCCCAGCTCTTCCACTCGTCTGCTATGTGACCTTGGGTAAGTCTATTTACTTCTCTGTGCCTCAGTTGCATCATCTATAAAAAAGGGATTGAGACTGTGAGCCTTATGTGACCACCTTAACTGTACCTATCCCAATGCTTAGGACAGTGTCTGGCACACAGTATGTGCTCAGTAAATACCAAAAAAAAGGATCATGTCTACCATCTCTATTTATTGTATTTGAGTGTTTAGTACAATGCTCTGCACAAAGTAAGCACTGGTACCTAGGTGATGTTATGGGAACCACGTCACTTGATAGGTAGATTTTTTTTTAATGGCATTTATTTAGCGCTTACTACGTGCAAAGCCTGTTCTAACGCTGCCCACTGATTTCTTGACCCACATGACATTTGAGGAAGTGTAACGGGGCCTGAGGTAACCAAAGCCCTGTCCCTATTCCCAACTCGATCTCTGAATTGCTGTGTGATCTTGGACAAGTTACTTGACCTTTCTGTGCCTCATGTTTCTCAGCTATAAAATGTGGGATAAGAATAGTTCCTCTCCAGGTGAAGATGCATTGCCTCTGTCAGTCATTGGGAAACTGTGGGAGTTAGAGACCATGTGAATCTAAAGCAGTGGTATATTCATTCTTATGCTATGGCTTCATCTTACCTGCACTTAATTTTGGTGTTTCGCCTACTAGAATGTAGGCTCCTTGAGAGCTGACATCACATCAACTAATTCTGTTGTACTCTCCCAAGTTCTCAGTACAGTGCTCTGCCTACAGAAAATGTTCAATACACATGACACACGGAAATCAGTAAAAGGAAAGGAAAAGAAGGTGAGAAAACTTCCATTCTGTCACGGCTCTTAGGCACTAAGCCCCAGATTTAGAAGCTTTCAAACTGCCTTTGTGCTTTGAAGAACAGAGAAAGAGTCAAGGTGACAGAGCAAACAACAGAAGCTAAATTGAAAGGTGGTTAGGTGAAAACAACAGACATCTCTCCTACAGAATTTGAGAATCTCCATGTGTCAAGCAGGGTTATGCTATTCACTAGAACCCATCTGATTTTACGACACTCAAGCAAGAGTCTTTCTTCTCCTTTCAAATGAGATTTTCCTTGGCATTTGGTTTTGCAGGAAAAGCGGCAGAACTTAGCCAACGCATTTCATTCATTTTCACCGCACCCTGGGGTAGCTCAGGTCATCTTACTGATCCATCTGTATCGCTTCAGCACCACAGTTCTCCACCATTTTCTGGTCAGGCCCGGGCCTGGAACTGGAAATGGAAATTCGGGTTTTGACACAAAACTCAGGAATAGGATCACAAATGGGTCAGGAGTTCATTTTGGGCAGGGAATGGGTCTGTTTACTGTTATATTGTACTCTCCCAAGCACTTAGTACATTGCTTCAAACATGGAAAGCGCTCAATAACTATGATTGAATGAGTGAATGAAAACCAGTTTGGTGGAGGAAAGATTGGATTGTAAATGAGATTGCGATCCAGAGAGGACCAGAATGGTTCTCAACTTGTAGGGTGCTGGAGTTTCATTCAGTCATACAGCCATTCAAGCTTTTATCAGGTGCTCCCACTGTGGCTAGGGCATGGGAGAGAATAAGCAAAAACAAGCATCACCCTAGAAGGGCGTACCCTCAAAAATTACCTTTTTTTCTTTTCCTATGGTTTTTGTGAAGTGCTTCCTATGTGCCAAGCACTGTACTAAGTGCTAGGGTAGATACAAGCTAATCAGGTTGAACACAGTCCCTGTCCCACATGGGGCTCACAGTCTTAATCCCCGTTTTACAGATGAGGTCACTGAGGAACAGAGAAGTGAAGTGACTTGCCCAAAGTCACACAGCTGATAAGTGGTGAAGCCGGGATTAGAACCCATGACCTCTGGCTCCAAGCCTGGGCTCTTTCCACTGAGTCACTTTGCTTCTCTGCTTCTTACAACTCCTCTACTAGCTGAGTTTCAATTGGTGAAACGCTGTCAAGTCCAATTCTCATTTTTAAAATCTGCACCTCTGATCAGAGTAGAGAAAACCTCACCACAAATTACTCAGTAACCCGCCAAGAGTGAAGAAAGAGGATCCTGATTTCTCTCTCTTCAGTACTGATGTGCTTTCCATTAGTGGAGAAAATTGGACAATCCCCAATCTGGCAAGAAGGCATTAAAGAGGAAGAGGATTAATAGATCTTTAATTTAGAGGAAATCATCTCCCGCTCTCACCACAGCTCTCCAGATTAGCCCTGGGTGATCTAGAGACCTCAGGTCCGTCTTTTAATTATTGCCGATCAATCGATATTGATCTCTCATTCCTCTGAAGAGTGGAGCCCAGAAAAAAAGTGGCTTATTACAGAGTAGTCAGGCTACTGCATTTAAAAATATTGATTGGGGTCAAGAGCTTGGCAGTATGAAACAGCAGCCTGGTTTATGGCTCAGTGAGTGATATTTGGATTGAAAGGAAATCAGTTAAATCCGCTTGGCAGTCCTAAAAAAAGTCCATTACTCCTACTGTGTTATACCCAGGAGCCTAACTTTCCCAGATTACCAAGAAGGCGTTTAAAGGTTGAAAAGAATGGTTGTTAAATAGGCTGACAATACGTCCTCATTCAGATGAGATCGTCATAGAATTCCATAGGCGGTCGAGGGGGAATTCAGAAAATAGGCGAATGGTCTGGAATTACTGTCCTCCTGCCTCAGCTGGTTTAAACTGGCAAAGGTGGATAAGGCCATCTAGCTGCCGTCTTCCTCTTATGAGCAGGAAGCTTTCTCAGTACATGTCCTGCTTAGTTCCTGTCAATTCAGAGATACTTTGTTGGATGGCAGTTGAGTCTAGAATGTAATTCCAGGTTATAATAATAATAATAATAATAATAATGTTGGTATTTGTTAAGCGCTTGCTATGTGCCAAGCACTGTTCTAAGTGCTGGGGGAGATACTAGGTAATCAGGTTGTCCCACATAGGGCTCACAGTCTTCATCCCCATTTTACAGATGAGGTAACCGAGGCACAGAGAAGTTAACTGACTTGCCCAAGGTCACACAGCTGACAATTGGCAGAACCAGGATTAGAACCCACGACCTCTGACTCCCAAACCCGTGCTCTTTCCACAGAGCCACGCTTCTGCAACACTGAAACACGTTAATGACAGAGACTAGGAAAGAACTGGGGGATGAGGAAGGCATGGGGCCTGGGAAATCTTTTAGGATTTTTTTGGTCCTAAATCTCATCCACCACCATCATCATCATCAGTAGTATTTATTGAGCATTTATGCTGTGCAGAGCACTGACTAAGTGTCTAGTACTAAACATCCAGGTCACAGAGGGTAAATTTCTAGTGTTGCAACTGGGATGTGTTAAGAGTTCTCACAATATCATCCACAGTGATGATACTGAGAAGCTGCATGTTCTATGGATAGAGCACTGGCCTAGGAGTTGGAAAGATCTGGGTTCTAATCCCGGCTCCACCACTTGTCTGCTGTGTGGCCTTGGCAAGTCACTTCACCTCTCTGTGCCTCAGTTACCTCATCTGTAAAATGGGGATTAAGACTGGGGACCTCATGTGAAACATGGACAGTGTCCAACCTAATTAGCTTGTATCTACTTCAGCACTTAGTACAGTGCCTGGAACATAGTAAGTGCTTAACAACATAATAAAACAACAAAAACAAACAGTGGTGAGATGGGGAGAGGATGAGCATTTATGAACATATTCTTGTGCTTGGACGCTTCCCCTACCTGGAATTTACTTTAATGACTATCTGATCCACTAGACTGTAAACTTCTGGAGGACAGAGATCATGTCTATAAACTCTATTGTACTCTCTAGTGCTTAGTACAGTCCCCTGTTCAATAAATACCTATGATCAATCGATTGATTTAGGAGGAAATCCACATTTCCCCAACCAGATACATTTTTTTCCTAAATTTCTAATCCAATCTGATTCCTGCTAATCTACCATCTCCAAAGCATCTGTTCTTTTCCAAGAGCCTTAATTACTGCTTCCATATTGCATTTCCCTGTAAGCTTTGAATCTTCCCTCCATCTCTGGGTGGAAAAATGAGCATCGATAGAGATGCTGAAACATTTATCATCACTCATTTATTTGTATTTGGCGCCATCTGTTTCCAAGCATTTGTTCTGAGGCTGCTGGTGAAAGATATTTTCTAGTCCTTCATTTCTTGGGTGGCAAATATACTTATTTCTTCTTATACTTATACTCATCTTACTCTGCCTGTAGTTTTAATTTCTTAGTCCATGTTCTCCCCTTCTGGGCCAAGTACCAATCAATCAATGATATACGTTGAGCGCTTACTATGTGCGGTATACTGTACCAAACTCTAGAATTTCCTCTATCTGTAATTCATTTTTATTTCTGCCTCTCCCTGTAGACTGTAAGCTCCTTGTGGGCAAGGACCATGCCTACTAATTCTTTTATAGTGTACGTTCCCAAGTGCTTAGTATACACTCAATTAATTAGAGAAGCAGCGTGGTTCAGTGGAAAGAGCACGGGCTTTGGAGTCAGAGGTCGTGAGTTCAAATCCCGGCTCTGCCAATTGTCAGCTGTGTGACTTTGGGCAAGTCACTTAACTTCTCTGTGCCTCAGTTACCTCATCTGTAAAATGGGAATTAAGACTGTGAGCCCCCCGTGGGACAACCTGATCATCTTGTAACCTCCCCAGTGCTTAGAACAGTGCTTTGCACATAGTAAGTGCTTAATAAATGCCATTAAAAAAATTAATACCACTGATTGACTGATATAAAGCACACGGGAGAACACACCAGAATAGGTTGGTAGACAGAGTCCGTGCCTTCAAGAATCTTACAGTATATTGGAAAGAGACAGAAATGAAAATAAATTACAGATAGGGGAAGCAACAGAATCTAAGGATACCAGATCAGTCCACAAGTACTGATGACTATTAATGATTGATTGATTGTTTTTAAAGGTATTTGTTAAGCTCTTACTATGTGCCAGGCACTGTACTAAGCACTGGGGTAGATACAAGATAATCAGGTTGGAAACAGTCCCTGTCCCACATGGGACTCACAATCTTAAACCCCATTTAACAGATGAGGTAAATGAGGCACAGAGAAGTTTCTTGTCCAAGGTCCCAGAGCAGGCAAGTGGCATAGTCAGAATTAGAACCTAGGTCCTTCTGATTCCCAGGCCTGTGCTCTATCCATTAAGTCATGCTGCTTCCTGCAAGGACCCTCCAATGTCTGCATATATTTGTTCTATTTGAGCAGTAAATGCAGAGGGTAATGGCTCGCTTCCTAGGTGACTAGAAAAGAGCCACTATTTTCCGGCCATGTTCGTCAAAAATCAAAACCAACTTTGATTCTTGGAAATCTCTTCTCACTTTGTGAATTATCTTTTCCCTTATTCAGTAAATGTAACATACACTTCGATGGGTTGTTGGTTTTGATTAGGGTTTCCTCTTGATAAAACACCTGCAGTGAAGCAGAATAAGTGAGAGGATGATTGAGCAGAGCCATAAGCAAGAACACAAAATATGTTATCCTTCCCCTGAAAGAATCCCTGCAGTTGAAATTCTGAACAGAAATGTTCTTGGATTTCCATTTCCCTCATGGAATGTATCATAGCTGCTTTAGACTAGATTGTTTTTGAAAATTGGTTCCTGTTTGACACATTTGTATTGGAAAATGATTCCCACACCTAGAGTTGTCATTAGTGGTTGTTACGGGCTTCATTTCCACACTACATTGTATAAGCTCCTCAAGGTCCCTGGACATTTCAAAACAAACTGAAAATCCAGACAACTTCATGCCCTGGATTTCCACCTTCTAGAGGCTCCATTTATGATCTGTGGAAGTGTCATTCATTCCTCCTCTCCCTATTGCCCCCTCCCTCCCTCTGTCCTACCCCCTTCCCCTCCCCACAGCACTTGTGTATATTTGTACATATTTATAACTCTATTTATTTTATTAATGATGTGTAAATAGCTATAATTCTACTTATTCTGATGGTATTGACACCTGTCTACTTGTTTTGTTGTCTGTCTCCCCCTTCTAGACTGTGAGCCCATTGTTGGGTACAGACCGTCTCTGTATGTCACCAATTTGTACTTCCCAAGCATTTAGTACAGTGCTCTACACACAGTAAGCGCTCAATACTATTGAATGAATGAATGAACCAATGGCTGACACTGATTCTGATGATGTATTCAGAGAGGACTCTCTTACGAGAGAGCAATTAATCAGTCCATCAGTGGTACTTATTGAGTCCTTACTGTGTGCAGAGCACTGTACAAAGCATTTGGGAGAATAAAATGCAATAATGTTTTTAGATATGATCCCTGCCCTCAAAGAGTTCAAAGACGGGTGGGGGAGATGGCCACTAAAATAAAGTACAGATGAGCAAAGGAATGAAGAATCAGCAAAGCAGATATGTTTGTAAGTGCTTTGGGGCTGGCGTAGGGTGACTCTCAAAGTGCTTAAGGGATACAGTCCCAATGCATAGCTGTTTCAGAAATGAGGGCAAATAGTATGGGGTATCCCCTTCACCCAAAGGAATATGAGTATTCATTCTTTTATTCATTCACTGCATTTCTATCATGGGCAAAGTTGGCAATTCTATGCAGGCTAATAGATGGCAAATTGATGGATGAATTCAAACCCTTAGATAACACAAATAGAAAACACTGAATATTTGTAGCAATACTGTGCAGGTACTAAGATGAAAATGTATCTCCACGCACACGCCTAGTTTATTAAAAATAAAATTCATGGTAATGGTATTTTGAAAGCATTTACTCTGTGCCAAGCACTGTGCTGAGCCCTGGTAAACACCGGGAAAGATGTAAGGGGACATATTCCCTGTTCCACATGGAACTCACGGTCCAAGGGGGAAGGGATGGCAGGTATTTCAACCCTATTTTACAGATGAGGAAACTGAGTTCCAGAGAAATTGAATGACACACCTGAGGTCACACAGCAGGTAAATGGTAAAGCCAGGATTAGGACAGAGATCTGATTCTCCATCCTGTGCTCTTTTGCCTGGGCCTCACTGCTTCTCCTGCCTGATGCTTCAGATGACTCAGAATTTGGGGGAACATTCATATTTTCTTCCACTTCCTCCACTCTCAGTATCCCAGAGGAAAGGAGAAGGGACTTCTTTAATATCCTGGTTTTCAACTGAATAAAATGACTGGCTTATCTGAGAAACACTCCAGTCTAGGATTTGTTTATGGATAAACTGAATAAAGCTTTATTTATTAATACATAAAAGGCAAATATGCAATGCTTCACTGAACCTATTCATTTTTTCCTCTCCTAGAACAAAAATTTTGCATATGCCCTGTCACTTCTTAGCCGTGGTCAGTTAAGCAGGGATTTGTCATGGGATCGTTATCAGGGTCTGATGACACTGAGGTGACTGTGAGATCAAAAGCAGAAAGTCACAGGCCAGTGAGTGGCTGGATATCATTGTATTTACACGTCAAGAAAATGTTGCAGTCTCCAAAATCACATTCATGCGCCATTTAGTATTTACTGCACTGCTCAAGGCCAGGGCTTCTTTTTACGTTTGCCTTCATTTAGAGACACCCTTTACTTTGCACAGAATAAGAGCGTGCTCAGATTTGATCCTCTGCATATCAGAATGCTCATGAAGAGCAGGAGATTGTTGTCCTGTTGGAGATTTCAGATGGAAATGCTCTCCAGCATGTTCCCACAAAAGCCACTGGACGTTTTGAAAGTACTGACCACTTTTCACGAGGTGGGCAGAGGAGAGAAGTTTCTAGGAGTATGCTTTGAAGTCAAGCTGCTTTACAGGATCTCAAAATTCACAGTCTTTCCTTCATCACATTGTCCAGTGTTAACAGGAACCAATTCGAATAACAGCCGTATTCTCAGAAAAAAAGGAGCATCCACTTTAAAAAGTCTGTTCACCTTCCATCTTCTCTCAGCTTTACTGAATGTCTACAGTTATGATCCTCTGGCATTATTTACACTATTCCCCAGGGCTGTCAATTCATGTTACACTTTATTTACTGTCTACTATGTGCTTTTAATGCCTTTGCCAATTGGCTGTTAAGTGAAAAGGATTTGTCAACACCCTGGTCAGCTTGGAAACTAGGGTGAGAATATTATCAGTTCAATGGATAAAGAGAAACCCTGAAAAGCAATGAGTTCAATCTCTGCCATCATTACTGACAGGTGTTTCTGGGTCTTTGAATGTCCCATCTCAAAAGATTGTGGAGGATGATGGAGGTGGGTTGCATAAAACCATTGGGCAGAGTAGCTATCGAAGATGAGTGAGAACATTATGCTTGGAACCAGTCAAACAACATGATTAGGGACCACAGAATAGAGGAGGGGGAGTGTTTCTACACTTGCTGGCAGACCCAACTACCGAAGTGGGGATTTATAGAGAACACCTCCAGAACCACCTCTGTGGGCTGAAATTGGTCTTTTTTATGACATTGGTCAAGCACTTACTATATGGCGGGCACTGTTCTAAGCTCTGGAGCAGATACAAGGTAATCAGGTTGGACACAATCCATGTCCCACATAGGGCTCACGGTATTAATCCCCATTTTACAGATGAGGTAACTGAAGCACAGAGAAGTGAGGTGACTTGCCCCAGGTCACACAGAAGATAAGTGGTGGAGTGGGGATTAGAACCCAGGTCCTTCTGACCTCCAGGCCTGTGCTCTTTCCACAGGTCATGCTGCTTCTACGGAACTCAGTCTAATTTAAAAATCACATCTCCTTCAGCTCCTTAAGAGTGAACACCTTTTAATCCTGGAGCAGAGTTATACTTCCCCAGTTTTCCCCCAGAAAAAGTCTCATATATCCCTCACCAGTGCATGAATCCTACTTCTCCTCTACGTACACTGAGAATTGGAGGGACTGGAACTCCCTAAAAAGCTGAAGTTTGACAGTGGTGATGGCAAATCGGGATCCTGCACATTGTATAACTACATTTTATAACTAGAGAAGCAGCGTGGCTAAGTGGAAAGAGCACGGGCTTTGGAGTCAGAGGTCATGGGTTCAAATCCCGGCTCTGCCAATTGCCAGCTTTGTGACTTTGGGTAAGTCACTTAACTTCTCTGTGCCTCAGTTACCTCATCTGTAAAAGGGGGATTAAGACTGTGAGCCCCCCGTGGGACAACCTGATCACCTTGTAACATCAGTAGCACTTAGAATAGTGCTTTGCACATAGCATTTAATAAATGCCATTATTATTATTATTATTATTATCACAATGAAGCATGAGAGGGCTACTTTTCCCATCATGCCAGTCTTCTCATCCCAAGCCTACAGTGTCTTTAGTTGCTCACAATAAATGCAAACTCTGCAGCCTGGGCCATCTGGCCTTCCGCCCGCCGACTCCCATCTTGTGTCCTTCTCCCTCGCCCACTCCCCACCTCAAACACGCTCCCCTTGGCCCCCACCGCCCCATCTGCTTCACCAAAGCAGAAGTAGGAAGTAGGAAGGAGGGCCAAGGGGGCTTGCAGGGAGATTTTCACTGTTGTTAACTTGATCGAGTGCAACCTTGGCAGCCTGAATTCCCAATCCCACTGCACCCTCTGGAAAAGGAAAACACCCCAAGTCCTAAAGTGAAGCCTCCCCACCCGTTTTTATGGTATCTGTTAAGCACTTACTATGTGCCAGGCATTGTGTTAAGCACCGGGGTAGATCTAAGGTTGTCAGTTTGGACATAGTCCCTGTCCCGCATGGGGCTCGCAGTCTTAATTCCCATTTTGTCAATACCAACAACAACAACAATAATGGTATTTGTTAAGCACTTACTATGTGCCAAGCCCTGTTCTAAGCACTGGGGCTAATACAAAGTTATCAGGTTGTCCCACGTGGGGCTCACAGTCTTAATCCTCATTTTACAGATGAGGTAACTGAGGCACAGAGAAGTGAAGTGACTTGCCCAAAGTCACACAGTTGACAAGTAGCAGAGCTGGGATTAGAACCCATGACCTGACTCCCAAGCCCGGGCTTTTTCCACTAAACCATGCTGTAAATGAGGGCACTGAGGCAAGTGATTTGCCCAAGGTCACACAACAGACAAGTGACAGAGTTGGGATTAGAACTCAGGTTCTTAGACAACCAGGCCCCTGGTCTTTCCTCTAGACCCCTGGTCTTTCCTCTGGGCTAGGCTACGATGTCCTGTGAAAGTCAGGCCCATCCTTACAGCCATCAGATCACAACCAGCGAGTCCAAAGAAGCTGCTCGGATGGACCCAAAGCATGGTGAGAAGCAGCGTGGCTCAGTGGAAAGAGTCCGGGCTTGGGAGTCAGAGGTCATGGGTTCGAATCCCGGCTTCACCACTTGTCAGCTGTGTGACTTTGGACAAATCACTTAACTTCTCTGGGCCTCAGTTCCCTCATCTGTAAAATAGGGATGAAGACTGTGAGCCCCACGTGGGACAACCTTGATTACCTTTTATCCACCCCCCCCCCCCAGCGCTTAGAACAATGCTTGGCACATAGTAAGCGCTTAACAAACACCAACATTATTATCTTCATTCTCTCAATGTTGTTCTCTAGTGAGTGAATTCCCATCACCTTGATTCACTGGCCTGACCTATGGACCGTCAGTCAATCATCCAATAGCATTTATTGAGTGCTTACCCTGGGTAGCACATTGTACTAAACTGTCCTTGCTGTTTTCTACTGTCTTCTATTGCTTCCTGCTTTCCACTTTGGAAGGGTGCATCTAGCGCCAATAAGGATCTGATTGACAACGTGCAGAACAGTAACACCACTGTAATGATGATGATGATGGTATTTGTTAAGCGCTTACTATGTACCAGGAACTGTACTAAGCGCTGGAAAGGGAAGATCAGGAGTTCCGCAGAAAGTTAGCTTTTATTTAGCGTTTGCTGAAGGCCCCAGAAGGCTTAGCCTTTAGATGCTAAAGGAGGTATAGTCCTGTCCTCAAGTCGATTATAGTCTAGTTGAATTAAGCCATGGAAAGCATACTGACCTGGCATATTTCTGCACTCTGCTTGCATTGAAGCCTTTTCTACCTAACCAAAAGAAATCTCAAAAGCTCAGATACCATTTCTTGTGGTAACGGAAAGGCCTTTTTTTTTTTTTTTTACAGTCTTTTAGTTCTTAACTAAACGATTCCAGGATTGGATATTTATGCAGTTTCTCTACCTCCTAGTTCACTGAACCACAAACTCCTTTTGTGTGATCGGACAAAAGAATTTGGGGACCCATTCAATACCATAATACTTTCCTGCCAAACTACTTTAAGTTCACCGTTAGCTTTGCATTTTCAGAGCCCCAGTCGCGTGTGGACTCTTCCTCCTGAAATTCCCAACATTTCCTGGTTCTCTATTTTATCTAAGTAAATCATCATCTAAAACATGCCACAGGGAAGGGCCCTGAAGAGAGGAGATGAGCAAGAGGAGTTTCTTCCTAAGTCTCTGCAGAAGGTTTCCCAGGATCGTTTTGTGGTGGAGAAGCTGTCTGTCCGTGCAAAAGTTCCTTTCTACTTCATTAGCAGTGTGACTCTGTTCGCGGGCACAGTGTGTGGCTTTGCTGCTTGACAGGTTTTTCCAAAGATGATTCAGCTCCCGACAGGATTTTTACACTTTCTACCATATGTTGGACAGGGTTTAGGTGGGTGTGCTCACCACATTAGAAACTGTCTTGTTTTGTGGGCTAGTTTAGCAGCCTCCTCTGTTTCTTTATAAAGAACATTGTAGTTTAAGGCGCTGGCCTTTCTGGACCTGATGCGAAGCTGGGTATTGCAAAAGGGGAATCAGTGTAGGATAATAATAATTGTGGGTGTGAATAAAGGGAGCTAATCAGGGCGCTGCAATAAATGCCTTTGACTGATTGATTGATTCTTGTCTCCACCACGGACTTCACTCTCTCCCTCTTCACATATCTCCATCTTCAAAACCCTTCTGCAATCGCATTGCCTTCCAGAAACTTTTCTCTGTTGATTTCTGATCTCCCTGTCTTAAATTACCCCAACTGTCATTTCAGCATATCTGCACCCCTTTCCACATTTAAGTGCTCATAACCCCTGTAGCACTTTTGCAGTATCTATCACATTCCCCTACCTGCAATGTATTTTTTTGGACGTTTCTTCACTAGATGGTAAGATTCTTGAAGGTAATGATCATGTCTGCTAATAATAATGATGGCATTTGTTAAGCGCTTACTATGTGCAAAGCACTGTTTTAAGTGCTGGGGAGGATACAAGGTGATCAGGTTGTCCTACGTGGGGCTCACGGTCTTAATCCTCATTTTACAGATGAGGTAACTAAGGCACAGAGAAGTTAAATGACTTGCTCAAAGTCACACAGCTGACAAGTGGCGGAGCCGGGATTTGAACCCATGACATCTGACTCCTAAGCCCAGGCTCTTTCCACTGAGCCACGCTGCTTCTCTAAGATGCTAATTCTATCATACTCTCCCAAGCATTTAGTACAGTTCTCTGCATATAGTAGGCACTCAATAAATCCTTTTTTTTTGAGCGATCAATTCTAAATGCTAAGTGCTTTAAACAGTTCAATGCAACAGGGTTGGCAGACACACTCACTGTCCACAAAGAGCTTACAATCAACATGTCTCAGAGAGTAATAATTGTTAACTTTCCATCCATTGTTCTGTTATGGGCTGTAATGATTTTTTTGTCTTTCGTATCTCCTTTCTTCCCTCCTCAGTGTCTCTGTCTTTCTCATGTCGGTCTTGGAGCCTTAGAGAATCTGGATTCAGTGAAAATTCTCAGGGCCATTTTTGCTGCTGACTCCATGATCCAATTCCCTGGATGAAGAGAACATTGAGAACAACCACCTCCTCGCCTGTAATTTCTTCCTCATACTGGGGTCTATTTCCCTCCACCAATTCTCACTCTATTATTTGTCCATTAAAAAGATTTATATAGTCAATCATGTGTTTTAGGGTAATTCATTTTCTTCACAGCCTTACTACGAATTGTGCAAACAGTTTGCCTGTGATGAGGATGCAGTGTTATTTATTATGATAGCCTGCTCTCCAATTCTCTTACTGTCATAATTAATTTGTTGTTTTTCTGAGACGGGTGTCATCTGTGTGCTTGCACGTCTTACGGATTTTTTTCTAATACCATCAATTTTTCAAGAAAAGTTCCCCTCTCAGATTTAATTTTACTGAAAAATATGACCACTTTTCCAGAATTAGTACTGTGTACATGGCTTTATGGTTTCCGTTAGTCTATCTTCCTTTAGAATAATGGATCTGGAAGGGATTTTGAGAGGTCAACTAGGTCATTCCACTGCCTTCAGGCAAGAAGGGAGCTAAACTAGGCTGAGAGGATGTCAGTTTGTTATGCCCTGTAGAGAAGGAGTGTCCCTTAATTGGGCCAGTAAACAACTCCCAATTACTTACACCAATTTCAGTTGTTTTCCCCCTTATCCAATGGGTGTGGAGAGGATGAAAGAACATCATGCTATGGATATGAGGGCCAGAACAGGGAACATGTTTACCAACTTTCTCGTGTTGTACTCTCCCAAGCACTTAGTTCAGTATTCTGCACACAGTAAGCACTCAATAAATACCACTGATTGATTGACATTGTTTAACCTCCCTAAGTTTATCTCTCTGCGGAATTTGGACATCTTGGCGGCTTGAGGAATACTAACCGACATTATTCTTCCTTGTTCCTTAAAAAACACATGCCCAGTAAACACCACTGATTGGTTGAATAATGGTTTGAGAGCAAACACAATGCAACTTTTGACAGGTTAGAAGGAATAAGATAGAATAATGTCAGTTAATTTTGCGGAGCATTCCTCAATAGTGTTGGAGACATATGTAGACTTCCTCTCTGTGCTGTGAAGGAAGAGACAGGTTTCCCTCTCCAACTCCCAATGGCAAGGTTCCTGAGAGTCCCAGTTGTCAAAGAATTCTGAACAATGGAGTTAGAGACCCTGAGTCTTCGGTAAAGTTCAAGAGGTTTGTGATGGGTAAAAACCAACATTATATGTCTAGGTGAATATGAATAATAAAGGAACCTATAATTTGGAAAAATCATTTTTGAGGATAATTATAACCCCTATATGTCACCTGATCTATCCTGCCCCCCCACCCCCTAGCCCCACTCCCTGGTCCATTTGAGCCCCTAAAAATCTGGTTATCCTCCCCCCACCAACTCACAAAACAATTTCCATTTGTGACATCATTTCCGGTTGTCCATCCAACAGAGGGAACAGTGCCTTGAAAGTCAAAGTCAAGTGGAGCGGCTAATCAGTAAAATGCATCGAGAAAACAGCAAGCCTGGGCAGGTTCTGACACCTTAAGCTGTAAATTGACACCCTCTCGGGTCTGTATTTCTGAGCTGATTTCATCAGTAGTTCAAGTGGAAACCAAAATCCCATGGCAGTTTTATCAACCCGTACATTCTCGTCGATGCGAGCCCTTTGACTGGTTGTGATTCCGTGACAGAGGGAAATGATGAGGTTATAATAACTTCGGCTACCTACAAAAGAAAGATTGCTCCATAGATCCTCTCAAATCTGAGAGGTAATTTTCACTTCTCCAGAGTGATCATCCAATTCATCCCCACTCATCCAGCAAAGCAGGAATGATGTTACTGTATTTGCCTTGGGGTCGGGAAACTGGGAAATGATAAATAAAGGTGAGACCAGGTGAGAGGCCGCGATTGCAAAGATATTTTGCGCTGGGTTTAGCCACATTCAGGATGATCGGAACATTTTTGGTAGGACAAATTACAGCCTGTACTTGCTTTCTTAACCTGATGATTCTTCCCCCAGGAATGATTAACCCTTGATAAGCCTTCACCAGTCTGCAGACCACAGCTGCAAACTTCTCGGCCTATAACGTCTTGCCGTACGACAACCTTGTAGATGAATACCAGCCCACCACATTCTATTGCAGGTGCACATCAATATTTCTTCAAACGTTTGCTAAGTAATAAGGGTGAGCCTCCGGCTGTTGGTAATCCCTCTACATGAGCATGGGTGTTGATTAGCGGTCTTTCCTTCCCTCTAGGCTGTAAATTTGCTGTGGGCAGGGAATATGTCTGTTCTATTGTAATCTCCTAAGTGCTTAAGTACAGTACTCTGCACACAGTCAGTGCTTAATAAATACGATTGACTATCTGACTCCCTTATCCACCTCTGGTTCATCTCTCAACCTTCCCAGTTACTTCCCAAATTCCAAGAAAGCAGGTCGAGGCCTTAAAGTTATCTGGACTCTGAGGTGCTGAGCAGGTGAGGCCTTCAAGTTATCTTGACTCTGAGGTGTCTACCTGGAATTCAGTGGTGGGAGAGAGCAAATAGATGGAGCAGAATGACTTTACTGCTCCAGGAAATACATGGGTAGGTGGGCCTCTCATATGAGCCTGAAAGTATTCCTGGCCTTCCCAAATGTCCTTCATTCTCACGGGCTCTGAGAGAATCTGGCTCTGTATCCGTTTAGGATAATTCCAAGGAAATTCACTTATTCAATAACGTTTCCTCTAAGTGTTTAACAGCTACATCATAAACATAGACCTTATGTTACAACGCCCTGCTTTATCACAGCTTGGTGAGTTTCTACTCCTGCCTCCTGGAACCTTGGATCGAGTCTTGTGGGGGGCAGAATCTGACAGGTGACCCATTCTGTCCCCCGGGGGTGTGATTAAGTGGGCGTGGGAAAGAATCTCATCCTAGGTTTATGGAAATCTCACCCGGTAACTAGGTAATGCAGGAGCACCAAGAACACTTCTTAGCTCGGCGAACCAATTACTGTACATCTGCCAAAATAATTACTGAACTCAGCAATTTACAATTACAAACCAATTCGTTCCTAATTTGGCTCTACAGACTTCCCAGGGAAAGGTCTCTTAGCCCAGAAATGACTATGAATTCATCATCACAATTATGGTTCTCGTGAACATTAGGAAAATATATGCCTCCGGCTTCATCTTCTAACGAGGGAACCAGGATGAAGACCATCCTGTGTCACAAGAAGAGAAGCAGCATGGCCTATAATAATAATAATGATGATGATGATGGCATTTATTAAGCACTTACTATGTGCAAAGCACTGTTCTAAGTGCTGGGGAGGTTACAAGGTGATCAGGTTGTTCCACGGGAGGCTCAAAGTCTTAATCCCCATTTTACAGATGAGGGAACTGAGCCCAGAGAAGTGAAATGACTTGCTCAAAGTCACTCAGCTGACAATTGGATGAGCTGGGATTCGAACCCATGATCTCTGACTCCAAAGCCCATGCTCTTATCACGCTGAGCCATGCTGCCTAGTGGAAAGCACATGGGTCTAGGGGTCACAGGACCTGAGTTCTAATCCCAGCTCTGCCACTTGCCTGCTGGGTGACCTTGGGCAAGTCACTTCACTTCTCTGGGCCTCAGGTACTTCATCTGGAAAAACTGGGGATTCAGATAGTGAGTCCCATGTGGGACATAAACTGTTCAACTTGATTAGCTGGTTGAGCTGAGCTTAGCACAGTGCCTGGCACATAGTAAGCTCTTAACAATACCATAAAAAACCCAGCCCCACAGCAATTATATTCATATCTATAATTTATTTATTTTAATGCCATTCTCCCCCTCTAGTCTGTAAGCTCCTTGAAGGCCAGGGAATTTGTCTACCAACTCTGTTATACTGTAGTCTTCCAAGCTTTACCTCCAAAAGGATTTTCCCAGGTCCCCTGCTTGCTTCTTTTCACCCTGTGCCAAGCCAGACTAGAAAAAATGGAAATTTGTGACACTCTTCAGGCTCAACAGTTTAAATAGCCGAGCAACAGAGAGTTTGGTGTTCATTAAACTGAATGCCACATCTGGGAAGGACAGGGAATGGATGTATCCAATATCTGTAGACCATGTTCTATGCAGACAGATAAGACCTTAACCTGGAAAGGGGAGAGTGACTTTCCAACCCTCTCTGGTTGGTAACTTATGAATGAGCAATGTTCTCAGAATGGGGATGGCCTGGAAAATCGTTTTTTGCTGCTCTAACGATTCAGTGCAAGGCTGATATTTTGAAATCAGTCAATCAGTCAATCAACCAATGGTATTTATTGAATGCATGCTATGTGCAGAGAACTGTACTAGGCACCTGGGAGAGTACAACAGAATCAGCAGACATGTTCCCTGCCCAGCGAGCTTACAGTCTAGAGGGGGAGACAACACTAATATAAGTAAAGTTATACTACTGAATGATTTGTTAAGACAGGGTGCCTGGCTGGATAAAAATATTTGCATATTGCTATATATCCAAGTGTCCTGTGACCAGGAAATCCTCTGAATCCAGCCTGGTGGAGATTTAAACTTGCCTGAACTCACTCTGAGAACTTGCTGACTTCCGTACTCAACTTCACATGGGGAAAGACTTGTTTGTTTATGTGAACAGTGGAGACAAACACCGGAAGTTTTTAAAGTCAGTGGGGGCCACTTGGCATTAAAATGAGGGGTCCTGAGGTGAGATTGACTCCGAAATCGCCACCAGCCAGCCAGTGTGGGAGTCCACTCAATCAAACTTCACTAAAAGCCTTTAATTCTCCCAGTTTGCATCCTCCTGGCCCGAGATGGCGGTTGCCTTATCCAATACTCCGCTGTACAGTGCCAGACTCCAGAATCCTTTCCCGGAGCCAGCCGGCACTCTTGACTGATCAAATTACTGGGTTTCATTCTTTTCTATTCATGACTAATACCCCCTGCCCTGTCCCTATTTCTCCAAGCCTATTTGTGTACCCTTTATAGTACAAATGGCTAGAGCTTAATTCTCTGCTTTTTCTTAGCTTACTTCCCCCAGTTGAAATGCCTGATTTCTGCATTATAGAAAGTTATACCTGAGCTTCCATAAAGTTTCCTCTCTCTGACCTTCCTTCAGGGATCTTCTACCGTCAGTTTCTCCCTTGTCTCTCTAACTCTCTGTTTCTCCCTAACTCTTGTCTCTTCTGTTTCTCCCTTTCTCTCTTGTCTCTAATTCGCTGCCTCTTTCTTTCCTTTTTTCACACTCTCCATCACTGCCTCTCTCTCTACCCCCCCTTTTTTTTCTGTACTTCCCAAACATCTAGTACAGTGCCCCCTCAAATTGGGCACTCAAAAATGCTGCTGTGATGCCTGTTTACTTGTTTTGATGTCTGTCTCCCCCTTCTAGACTGGGAGTCCGTTGTGGGCAGGGATTGCCTCTATGTGTTGCTGAATTGTACTTTCCGAGCATTTAGTACAGTGCTCTGCACACAGTAACTGCTCAATAAATACGACTGAATGAAAGAACTAGTACTACTATTACTGTTTTCTTACACTATTTCTTTCTCTGTCTCTTTGCATCTCTCCCTCTCTGTCTCTTCTCTGTTTTGTAGTGGGTAATGAAGGAGACCAAGTTTTTCTCACAGGAGTCTGAGTTCACAAGCATTAATAAAACTGGCCTAGACCCAGGAGGGCCCCTCATTCCCGGGATTCTGTCTCCAGCAGTGGAAGCAGAATATTTGGAGGAACTGACTGTTGGGGGGCCTCTTAGACATCCACCCTCCCCTACTCATTCATTCAATCGTATTTATTGAGCGCTTACTGTGTGCAGAGCACTGTACTAAGCGCTTGGGAAGTACAAGTTGGCCACATGTAGAGACGGTCCCTACCCAACAGCGGGCTCACAGTCTAGAAGGGGGAGACGGACAACAAAAGAAAACTCGTTCATCATCATCATTGTAATCATCATCAGTGGTATGTGTTGAGCGCTTCCTGTATTAACACATACCCATAAAGTTGGGTGATCAGGAAGGCAACCTTCACATAATACTTTTTTTTTTAAATGGTCTTTCTAATCACTCACTATGTCCCAGGTGCTTTTCTAAGTCCTGGGGTCAATACAAAGTAATCAGGTTGGATACAGTCCATGTCCCACATGGGGCTCCCAGTCTTAATCCCCATTTTACAGATGAGGTAACTGAGGCACAGAGGTTTAATTCTGTTTGTTCTGACGATTTTGACACCTGTCTAACATGTTTTATTTTGTTGTCTGTCTCCCCCTTCTAAACTGTGAGCCCGCTGTTGGGTAGGGACTGTCTCTATATGTTGCCAACTTGTGCTTCCCAAGCACTTAGTACAGTGCTCTGCACACAGTAAGCGCTCAATAAATACAACTGAATGAATGAATGAATACAGTCCATGTCCCACATGGGGCTCCCAGTCTTAATCCCCATTTTACAGATGAGGTTACAGAGGTTTAATTCTATTTGTTCTGACGATTTTGACACCTGTCTACATGTTTTATTTTGTTGTGTCTCCCTCTTCTAGACTGTGAGCCCGTTGTTGGGTAGGGACTGTCTTTATATGTTGCCAACTTGTACTTCCCAAGCACTTAGTACAGTGCTCTGCACACAGTAAGTGCTCAATAAATACAGTTGAATGAATGAATGAATGTAAAGTGACTTGCCCAAGGTCACCCAGCTGACAAGTGTTGGAGCCAGGATTAGAATCCAGGCCCTCTGACTCCTCCTAGGCCCATGATCTATCCAATAGGTCATGCTGCTTCTATAATTCCATGTACCCTGTGGCCTTTGGCCAGTCCTTTCATGTGCCCTGTGGCCACTGTCAAGGATTACCATTGGACTGGATGAGTGACTGACTGGACTCAGTAATGGTGGAGCATCTGGTCTCATCGTCTAATGTTTCATCCATAGACCCAAATTCTATCACCAGAAGTTGAGGTCGAGCTTCCAGCGTGGCTCAGTGGAAAGAGCGTGGGCTTTGGAGTCAGAGGTCATGGGTTCCAATCCCGGCTCCGCCTCACGTCAGCTGTGTGACTTTGGGCAAGTCACTTAACTTCTCTGTGCCTCAGTTACCTCATCTGGAAAATGGGGATTAAGACTGTGAGCACCCCCGCTGTGGGACAACCTGATCACCTTGTAATGACCCCGGTGCTTAGAACAGTGCTTTGCACATAGTAAATGCTTAATAAATGCCATTAGAAAAAAGAACAGTGCTTTGCACATAGTAAGTGCTTAATAAATGCCATTATTATTATTATGTTGATTCTTCTCATCACTCTGTCTCCGCAGTCCTGCAAACCATTGCTGGACAGTTTCCATTTGAGAAAAGAGAAAGACATTCTTTGAATGAGAAGCAATTTGGCCTAGTGAAAAGAGCACGGGCCTGGGAATCAGAAGGACTTGGGTTCCAATACCGTCTCCGCCACTTGTGTTCTGTGTGACCTTGGACAAGTCACTTCACTTACTTGTGCCTCAGTTTCCTTGTCTGTAAATTTGGGATTAAGACTGTGAGCCCCATGTGGGAAATGGACGGTGTCCAGCTTGACTAGCTTGTACCTACCCCAGCACTTATTACAATGCCTGATACTAACAAAAACCAGAAAAGAAGTCACCTAAATTCTCTGTAAAGGTCATTTTACTTCTCACCTGTGAAATGGAAATTCAGTACCTTTTCTCCCTCTCAGGAGAAACAGGGTCTCTGTCTGATCAGATTATTTTGTATCTACCCCAGTAGTTAGTACAGTGTTCGGCACTTAACAAATACCACAATTACTTGAATTTACAGGTTTGTGGATGGGGGAAAATGAAAACAGTTTGCTTGGGCTCAGCAGGGTGACCTACATCAATAGAGTTGTTCTTTTGGAGCTCAGATTTGGTGATTCATCACGCATAGCCTTTGGGCATTATGAGAACATAGCAACTGCAAGTACAAATGTCACCAAAGGAACAGTTAGGAACAGCAACATTTTCAAGTTCCGGAAAGAACATTTCCAACCTCAGCTCGCAGTCCGAGAGGGGGGAAAAATAAGTTTACCCGAGAAAGCCTTTTCTTGTGGATGCAGAGATCTTTACTGTCACATCCTGCCAAAGCAGGATTTGTGCCAGCGTGAGAAGCAGCGTGGCTCAGTGGAAAGAGCCCGGGCTTTGGAGTCAGAGATCATGGGTTCAAATCCCAGCTCTGCCAATTGTCAGCTGTGTGACTTTGGGCAAGTCACTTCACTTCTCTGGGCCTCAGTGACCTCATCTGTAAAATGGGGATTAAGACTGTGAGCCCCCTGTGGCATAACCTGATCACCTTGTAACCTCCCCAGCACTTAGAACAGTGCTTTGCACCTAGTAAGCGCTTAATAAATGCCGTCATTATTATTATTATTATCTGTAAAATGGGGATGAAGGCTGTGAGCCCCACGTGGGACAACCTGATCACCTTGTAACCTCCCCAAGCACTTAGAGTAGTGCTCTGCACATAGTCAGTGCTTAATAAATGCCATTATTATTATTATTATTATTATTATTATTCCAAAGGCTGAAAGGCCAGTGTAAGATCTTGAATCACAGTGTTCAGGGATCTGGATTAGGTGATAATAAAAATTATGGTTCTTGTTAAGTGCTCACTTGGGCCAAGCACTGTTCTAAGTGCTGGGGTAAACAGAAATTGATCAGATTAGACACAGTGACTGTCCCACATGGGGCTCACACACTTAATCCCCATTTTACAGATGAGGGAAAGGAGAAGTTAGGTGATTTGTCCAAGGTCCCACAGCAGACGTGTGGCAGAGTCAGGATTAGCACCCAGGTCCTTCTGAGAGAAGCAGTGTGTCTCAGTGGAAAGATCCCGGGCTTTGGAGTCAGAGGTCATGGGTTCAAATCCTGGCTCCACCACTTGTCAGTTGTATGACTTTGGGCAAGTCACTTCACTTCTCTGGGCCTCAATTCCCTCATCTGTAAAATGGGGATTAAGACTGTGAGCCCCTCGGGGGACAATCTGATCACCTTGTAACCTCCCTAGTGCTTAGAACAGTGCTTGGCACATAGTAAGTGCTTAATAAATGCCATTATTATTCTTATTATTATGACTCCTAGGCCCACGCCACACTGCTTCTTGAGGCTTAGAAGGGTGGAGCGAGAGGTGATATATAATGACGGTATTTGCTAAGTAGTAACTTTGTGCCAAGTTCTGCACTAACCTTCAGTGGATTCACAAAATGATCAGGTCAGCCCCAGTCCCTGTATCCTTATTATTAATAATTATGCCATTATTATTATTATCACACAGGGCTCCCAGCCTAATAATAATAATGATGGTGGTATTTGTTAAGCACTTACTATGTGCAAAGCACCATTCTAAGCGCTGGGGGGGATACAAGGTGATCAGGTTATCCCACGTGGAGCTCACAGTCTTAATCCCCATTTTACAGATGAGGGAACTGAGGCACAGAATAGTGAAATGGATTGCCCAAGGTCACACCATGACAAGTGGCTGAGCAGGGATTCGAACCCATGACTTCTGATTCCCAAGTCCGCACTCTTTCCACTGAGCCACGCCGCAGCCTAAGTGGTAGGGAGATCAGGTGTTTAATCCTCATTTTACAAAGTAGGAAATTGAAGAACAGGGAAATTAAGTGACTTGCCCAAGATCACATGACAAGCATGTGTGGCATGGCCAGGATTAAGACTCAGGACCTCTGACTCCCAAGCCCCTGTTCTTTTTATTAGTCAGTCAATCATATTTATTGAGGACTTACAATACAGAGCACTGTACTACTACTAATAATAATGGCAGCATTTATTAAGCACTTACTATGTGCAAGGCACTGTTCTAAGCGCTGGAGAGGTTACAAGGTGACCAGGATATCCCACCAGGGGCTCACAGTCTTAATCCCCATTTTACAGAAGAGGTAACTGAGGCACACAGAAGTTAAGTGACTTTCATTCAATTGTATTTATTGAGCGCTTACTGTATGCAGAGAGCATTGTACTAAGCACTTGGGAAGTACAAGTTGGCAACATATAGAGACAGTCCCTACCCAACAATGGGCTCACAGTCTAGAAGTGACTTACCCAAAGTCACACAGCTGACAATCGGCTTAGCCGGGATTTGAACCCATGACCTCCGACTCCAAAGCCCATGCTCTTTCCACTGAGCCACGCTGCTTCTCTGCTTCTCTACTAAGTTCTTGGGGGAGTAAAATATAACAATAAACAGACACATTCCCTGCTCACAACAAGTTTGCAGTCTATTAGGTTCTACAGAAAAAGAAGAAACCACAATCCGTGTCTTTAAGGTGCTGACAATCTAAGAGACCTGCTGGCTCTGTCTGCTTTTTTGCCTCTTGGGCCAAATTGTGTGATTAGTAGCAGCAAAGCACTTCCCAAAGATTTGTCTGGCCTGTCTGTTACATTATTGTCTGTTGCTCGTTGCGGGCAGGGAACATGTCCTACCAGCTCTACTGTATTGTATTCTCCCAAGAGCTTAGTACGGTGCTCTGCATACAGTAAACATTCAATAAATATGATTAATTGCCTCTACATATTTGTCATTTATGGGTCCATTTATTCACTTCCTCCAAACTCATGCCATTATCAGATGTACCTATGTTTTTCCTCCTCCTTCAACTTAAAAAAGCAGCATGGCAGAGTGGATAGACTTGGGAGTCAGAAGGTCATGAGTTCTAATCCTGGCTCTGCCACTTGCCTGCTGTGTGACCTGGGACAAATCACTTCTCTGGGCCTCAGTTCCCTCGTCTTTAAAATGGGGGTGAAGACTGTGAGCCCCGTAAGGGACAGGGACTCTGTCCAACCTGACAACCTTGTATCTGCCTCAGTGCTAAGTACAGTGCCTGGCACATAGTAAGTGCTTAACAAATACCATAATAAATAAATATATTCTATTGATTGATTGATTGATTGATTGATAGGCTCTTAATAATGCCAAAAAATGAATGTGGTTTCCTTACAGTCCCAGTCCCCCCTCTTTGCATCAAGCTGGCTCTACCCAGACGTCTTTGTATCATTTCCCCAGCTCAGTCCTGGGTTGGCTTAGGATGTCATGGCCTAGTGGAAAGAGCTCGGGCCCGAGAGTCAGAGATCCTGGGTTCTAGTCCCGGCTCTGCCACGTGTCGGCTGTGTGACCCTGGGCAAGTCACTTAACTTCTCCGTGCCTCAGTTACCTCATCTGTAAAATGGAGATTCAGAGTGTGAGCCCACTTTGGGACTGAGACTGTGTCCAACCTGATTACCTTGTATCTACCCCAGCTCTTAGAACAGTACTTGGCACATAGTAAGTGCTTAACAAGTACCATAATTGTTATTATTATTATTAAGTGCACCCTATTTCATCATCATCAATCGTATTTATTGAGCGCTTACTGTGTGCAGAGCACTGTACTAAGCGCTTGGGAAGTACAAGTCGGCAACGTATAGAGACAGTCCCTACCCAACAGTGGGCTCACAGTCTAAAAGGGGGAGACAGAGAACAAAACCAAACATACTAACAAAATAAAATAAATAGAATAGATATGTATAAGTAAAATAAATAAATAAATAAATAGAGTAATAAATATGTACAAACATATATACATATATACAGGTGCTGTGGGGAAGGGAAGGAGGTAAGATGGGGGGGATGGAGAGGGGGATGAGGGGGAGAGGAAGGAAGGGGCTCAGTCTGGGAGCAATGGTCAACAGCTTCCGTATTTTTACCACGAGAGACTGTGAGCCCACTGTTGGGTAGGGACCATTCCTAAATGTTGCCAACTTGACCTTCCCAAGCGCTTAGTACAGTGCTCTGCACACAGTAAGTGCTCAATAAATACGATTGATGATGATGATGATATACATATATACAGGTGCTGTGGGGAGGGGAAAGAGGTAAGGCTGGGGGGAGGGACCTGTACTTTAAGGCACCTGAAGGCAGGGATCATGCCTACCAGCTCTGTTGAAGACTCCCAAGCACTTAGAATATATTGGTCTGCATAAAATAAACACCATTGATTAATCTCCCGTGTGGCCTCTTAAGCAATGTCCAATTTGCAGAGCCAAACCACTCTCCTCTAGTTAACAAGGCAGGGGAAGGAAAGAGAGAGAGGACAGAAATCTGGTTAGAAACGAGCAGGCTCCTAACCCCCTTCCTGTATAATAATAATTGTGGTGGCATTTTTAAGTGCCCAGTTTGTGCCAAACACTGTACCCAGCCCTGGGTAAATTCAAGATTATCAGGTCAGATTCAGTCCCTGTCCCACACAGAACTCGCAGTATAAGAAGGCTGGGGAAGAGGTATTGAATCCCCATTCTATTATTATCATTATTAATAGTGGTATTTGTTAAGCACTTAACTATGTACCACGCACTGTACCAGGAGCTAGGGTGGACACAAGCAATTCAAGCTGGATACAGTCCCTCTCTCACGTGGAGCTAATACCATGACTTCCGATTACTTTTGTTTTTCCCATTCCAAATGGCAAAGTCTCCCTCTTATAATCACTATTTTTGGGTGCTGGTAGTTCTGGATGCTGCAGTGAGTCTATCCAAATCTTTGTGGAAGTGGTATAATTGTTATATAATCATGATGAGCTCATTAATCAATCCATGGTATCTAGCACTTGCTGTGTGCAGAGCATTATATGAAGCGTTTGGGGGAGTCCAGTACATCGAAGTTGGAAGACGCGGGCTGCCCATCACGTCTAGAGGGGGAGACAGACATTAATATAAATTGCAGAGAGGGGAAATAGTTGAGTGGAAATGTAATTGATGATTCGATGACACTGTCCTGAAAGAAAAAGCTTTTCCCATTCTCACATGGCATATTGTTGGGGAGATGGATTTGGGAGTCATTCATGTTGACGTGTTAGCTGAAGCCGTGTTATTGTTATTATTATTATTATTACTATTATTATTATTATTATGGCATTTAAGCGCTGAGCAGTGTGGCCTAGTGGAGAGAACCTGGGCCCGGAAGTCGGAAGGACCTGTGTTCTAATCCTTGCTCTGCCGCTTGTCTGCTGTGTGACCTTGGGGAAGTCACTTCACTTCCCTCTACCTCAGTTATCCCATCTGTAAAATGGGGATGAAGACTGTGAGCCCCACTTGGGACAGAGACTGTGTTCAAACCCATTTTCTTGTATCTACCCCAATGCTTAGTACAGTGCCTGGTCTATTTTAAGTGCTCAAGAAATACCGCATCACTACTACTAATTATTATTAGTAATAACATTATTATTAACTGTCCCCTCTGTGCTCACAACCACTGCATTTCTGTACACGAAATGCACAGTTTACAGGTATGCATATAAGTGCTGCAGGGGAAATAGGGAATTTCCACAGGTGACAGATGTAGAGGATGAAGAAGGGCGAAGAAGGCACGGGGTGTCGGGGGGAGGGCTTAATCAGGGAAGGCATCTTGGAGGAGTGGCGACCTTAATAAGGCTTTGAAGACCTGGAGAGGGGCGGTCTGGCCTATGTGGAGTGGGGAGGGAGATCCAGGCCAGGGGGAGGCCGAAGGCGACCTCCTCACTGTACCTCGCTCTCGCCTGTCCCGCCATCAACCCCCGGCCCATGTCCTCCCCCGGGCCTGGAATGCCCTCCCTCTGCCCCTCCACCAATCTAGCTCTCTTCCTCCCTTCAAGGCCCTGCTGAGAGCTCACCTCCTCCAGGAGGCCTTCCCAGACTGAGCCCCTTCCTTCCTCTCCCCCTCGTCCCCCTCTCCATCCCCCCCATCTTACCTCCTTCCCTTCCCCACAGCACCTGTATATATGTATATGTGTTTGTACATATTTATTACTCTATTTATTTATTTATTTTACTTGTACATATCTATTCTATTTATTTTATTTTGTTAGTATGTTTGGTTTTGTTCTCTGTCTCCCCCTTTTAGACTGTGAGCCCACTGTTGGGTAGGGGCTGTCTCTATATGTTGCCAATTGGTACTTCCCAAGCGCTTAGTCCAGTGCTCTGCACATAGTAAGCGCTCACTAAATACGATTGATGACGATGATGACCTAGAAGAGAGATGGAGGCTCAGGGAAGGAGCCGGCGCTGTTGGAGCAAAGTGCCGCCAGGTGGCGATAGAGAAGCGCGGAGGCCCAGAATCGTCATCTGGGCGAGAAGCAGCGCCGCCTTGTGGCTGCCTCCCGGAAGGACCTGGCTCCAAATCCAGCGTCGGCCACTCATCCGCGAGGTGACCTTGGGTACGTCACTTCACTTCTCTGAGAATCAGCTAGAGCATCTCGCAAATGGGGATTAAGACTTGTGAGTCCCATTAGAAACGTGGACTATGTCCAAATCCCTATTAGGGCCACCAGGGGGCAGGCTACTGTGCTCAGGCCCGAGGTCCGTTCCTGGATCCAGGGGCATCTGTCAATCAATCAATCAATCAATCAATCAATCGTATTTATTGAGCGCTTACTGTGTGCTAGAGCACTGTACTAAGCGCTTGGGAAGTACAAGTCGGCAACACATAGAGACAGTCCCTACCCAACAGCGGGCTCACAGTCTAGAAGGGGGAGACAGAGAACAAAACCAAATGTACTAACAAAATAAAATAGAATAGATAAATAAATGAATAAATAGAGTAATAAATATGTACAAACATATATACAGGTATATATGCAGTCGACGGGTTAAGTGAAGCGTCGGTGCTCAATAACCACGAGAAGTGATCTTCGCTGACCATTTCCCAGTTCGCCAGTGGCTTCACGGGTATGTACACTCCAGGGCTGTTTTGGCACCTGGGCACTGGTTGACTTTTTATTGTTTTACAATGCTTCGATGGCTCGTGTTTTGGATTAGAAGAGTCAGCCTCAGTAATCCATTTCCAAGGCTGAGATTTCCACCCAATTTGCTATAGCAAACTTGGTTCCCCTTGCATTTGCAACATCGTGCAAAGCTAGTGATCGAGTTTGCCGGTCCAGGGCGGCAGCTACTCGGTGCTTCTCCTCGGCCTCAGGGATCATCTCTCTTATGCTGTGGGCAAAGTCAACTCCCAGATTTTCCCCATTCCTGAGTGGGCTGCATTGCTATCCCAAAGAGAAGGGGGCGGGGGGGAGGGAGAGTGTGTGTGTGTGTGTATATGTGTGTGTGTGTGTATATGTGTGTGTGTGTGTAGTAGGGAGGAAAAAGAGTGATGAGGTGGCTGCCACTCATGGGAGGACAGAGGCCTGGGCTTTGTGCAGGAAGCTAGTTCCGTCTGACTTGCCTGGGACTGAGACGACTCAGGGCCTTTAATTCCGTAGATGAGTCAAAACTCCCTAGGACTACCATTCATTCATTCAATCGTATTTATTGAGCACTTACTGTGTGCAGAGCATTGTACTAAATGCTTAGAAAGTACAATGCAGTCCTGTCTGTCCGCACTGGGTCACTTCCCAGCCTCATTCCCCAGAAAAGGCACCTTTTGGGGCTTAATGTGGAAGCTTGTGGCTTCTAATGTCAGGAGGAGGTGAGGGTGTCTATCGGTATCTGTACCCTATTTCTCTCTGAGAAGCAGAGTTGTGCACACTCCTGTCTGAGATCAAGTCAACAGGGGTGTGGGCCGGGAGGATAGAAGGCAGGTATTATACCAGAAACTGAATTCTATCCAGCATGCATGCAGTTCTGCCCCTTCAATCAGTCAATTGTATTGATGAAGTGCTGCCGGCGGGCAGAGCGCTGTACTAAGCACTTGGTAGAGTACAGTAGGACAGACGCATTCCCTGCCCACAATAAACTCACAGTCTAGAGAGGATTGGAGTTCGTGGAGTAACAGAAAATTGGGGATCTGGGGGTGAGGGGGATATTGGGCAAGTCTTAGTAGGACATTGCAGCAGTCAGCTGCATCTGTTTGTATACATCCTCTCTTGGCATTAAGGTCAGTGTTTTAGGGGATGAGGAGATGAGTGTTTGCTCCAAACTAGGCTGTCTAAAACCCCTTACCTATCTCCTTCCCACTCCTGTACTGCTGATTTCTTCCTCCAGGCCCTGAGACTGATTTGTCTGGTAACCCACACGGTTCTCAGCTTTTTCCAGAGGGCAGGATGGGAGACCCAGGATCTCGGGATCGGTAATCCTGTCATCTCTCCAGATCAGTTCCACGGTTCTAGATGAGGATTCCCGCCGAACCTGGTGGTGAGTTGTGAGTCCTTCTCTTTCTCCCCTCTCATCCCCCAGCAGTGCACAGGATGACCAAGCTTAGACCGGCCAACTATTACTGTCTCTACAGACACTGGTCAGTGTATCTCCCCGACCTGGAGGACTGTCCCACTGAAGTGTAGGTTCATGGAGGTCAATTCACACAATGTTCAACCAGTTTCCAAGGCCTAATGGACAATTCGGGGAAGTCTAAGAAAATTGTGCCGAATTCCCAATCAGGATAGAAAATTGCCAACTTGATAAAAGCTTCACTTGTATAGAGGAAATGTTTGCAGCTCTGCTTTATTTAATACTCCCTTCTTCCTGCTCTGGATTTCTTCAAAATATGTGTTTCTGTGGGACCAGTGGCTTCCTCTTGGGGAGTGAAGGGGGTCGGGGAGAGTTGCAGAGTAGGTGGTAAAGTGGCGACTGTAAGTGTGTCCACTCCATCCCCCTTTCGGAGAGGCAGAACCATGGGGGGTTTAGGATGAGGCAGTCAGCAGTGGGGATGGCTGGGGAATCAGGGAGCAGAGAAGGCGGGCATTGTACAGAAAACAGATTTCTGTCCAGTCTGCAGCCTTGCTGGGTATCTCAGGCCCCAGGAGTAGTGACGGCTGTGAGGCTCTCTGGGGTCCAGCGTTAAGTGTGGGGCAGAGTATAGCAGTCAACCTGTCGGGTTTTTGCCTGTACACCCCTTCTTACTGGAGAAGCCAGTGTTGGGGAGTTTGGGGGGGAACTGCGAGAAAGGAGAAGCTGCACTGTCTGCCAATTCCTTTTTCTCCTTCCTTCTTTCTTCTCCTTTCTTTCTCCTCTGCTTGAAATAGGATGAAGGAAGCCTTCCCATGAGAGGGTTGCCATAGGCTAGAGGAAAAGTAACAGCCCCGAGAGGCTGGAGGCCTGGGGTCACACAGCTGGCAATTGGCGGAGCCGGGATTTGAACTCATGACCTCTGACTCCAAAGCCCGGGCTCTTTCCGCTGAGCCACGCTGTTTCTCTAACTTAACTTCTCTGTGCCTCAGTTCCCTCCTCTGTAAAATGGGGATTCATTCATTCATTCAATCGTATTTATTGAGCACTTACTGTGTGCAGAGCACTGGACTAAGCGCTTGGGTAGTACAAATTGGCAACACATAGAGACGGTCCCTACCCAACAGTGGGCTCACAGTCTAGAAGGGGGAGACAGAGAACAAAACAAAACATATTAACAAAATAAAATAAAGAGAATAAATATGTACAAATAAAATAAATAAATAGAGTAATAAATACATACAAACATATATACATATATACAGGTGCTGTGGGGAGGGGAAGGAGGTAAGGCGGGGGGATGGGGAGGGGGAAGAGGGGGAGAGGGTTACTTCCCAAGTGCTTAGGACAGTGCTCTGCACACAGTAAGCGCTCAATAAACATTGATTGATTGATGGAGAGGAAGGAGGGGGCTCGGTCTGGGAAGGCCTCCTGGAGGAGGTGAGCACTCAGTAGGGCTTTGAAGGGAGCCCTACTGATCACCTTGTAACCTCCCCTGCACTTAGACCAGTGCTTTGCACATAGTAAGCGCTTAATAAATGCCATCATTATTATTATTATTTATTAATACGACTGAATGAATGAATGAATGAATAAGCTCCCCAACAACTGCGATAAGCTGGCAAGTAAAGGATAAAAGGCAAAGTTATATGACCTCAAAGCATTCCAAGAGTGATGAAGATTCATGAGCTAAATTGCAGGAAGAGCAGCGTTGCCTCCCCCTCTCCACTGCTCTGCAAAAGCTTAGCAAAATCCCTCCTCAATCCGGTAGCTTTGGAGTTACATCCACACCCTATGTTGCCTACTTGTTCTTCCCAAGCGCTTAGTACAGTGCTCTGTACACAGTAAGCGCTAAGTCACTTCACTTCTCTGGGCCTCAGTTCCCTCATCTGTCAAATGGGGATGAAGACTGGGAGCCCCCCGTGAGACAACCTGATCACCTCGTACCTCCCAAACGCTTAGTACAGTGCTCTGCGCACAGTAAGCGCTAGGTCACTTCACTTCTCTGGGCCTCAGTTCCCTCATCTGGAAAATGGGGATGAAGACTGGGAGCCCCCCGTGGGACAACCTGATCACCTTGTAACCTCCTCAGCGCTTAGAACAGTGCTTTGCACATAGTAAGCGCTTAACAAATACCATTATTATTATTATTCTACTTAAAAAGACCCTAATTCCACAAGTGTGATTAGAACTCACAACTTTGTTACGCTCCTCTCTGATCGCCCATCCTCCTGTCTTTCCCCGCTTCAGTCTGCCACCCTGATTATCTTTGTACAGAAACGCTCTGGGCATGTCACTCCCTTCCTCAGAAATCTCCAGTGGTTGCCTGTCAACCTACGAATCGAGCGAAAACTCCTCACTCTCGGCTTCATGGCTCTCCATCACCTCCCTTCTCTTCTTCTACAGCCCAGCCCACACCCTTCACTCCTCTGCCGCTAACCTCCTCACTGTGCCTCATTCTCACCTGTCCCGCTGTCGACCCCCGGCCCACGTCCTTCCCCTGGCCTGGAATGCCCTCCCTTCACACATCCGCCAAACTAGCCCTCTTCCTCCCTTCAAAGCCCTACTGAGAGCTCACCTCCTCCAGGAGGCCTTCCCAGACTAAGCCCCCTTTTTCCTCCCCCCTTCTCCATCCACCTCGCCCTACCTCCTTCCCCCCCCGCCCCCCCCAGCATTTGTATATATTTGTACAGATTTATTACTCTATTTATTTTACTTGGACATATTTACTACTGTATTTATTTTATTAATGATGTGCATATAGCTATAATTCTATTTATTCTGAAGGTTTTGACACCTGTCTACATGTTTTGTTTTGTTGTCTGTCTCCCCCCTCTAGACTGTGAGCCCGTTTTTGGGTAGGGGCCGTCTCCATATGTTGCCGACTTATACTTCCCAAGCACTTAGTACAGTGCTCTGCACACAGCAAGCGCTCTATAAATACGATTGAATGAATGAATGAAGGTAAAACCCTTAGCCCTAGTCCATAGAAGACCCCTTACAATTTTGTCGTTTTATTTTACTTTACTGTTTCTAAGGTAATGAGGCTAATTAAGAACAGCTGGAGTCAATTAACACTAAGCTTATGATAGGAAAGTTCTTTCTTTTTTTCTTCCCTTCCTTCTTCTTAGCTGTGAGATCACTGGGGTGCCATGGGTGACTAAGGGGAGAGGCTCATTGGCTGCTCAAGGCGCCACCATGATCTCAAGTCTTGCTGTCACTCAGAGAGGGGACAGGTCGCATTTTTCAGTTTGCAGGGGGAGGTTTGGGAGGAGCTGTGTAGTCAGGCTTGGTACTAGAAATTGACTTGTGCGGTTATGCTGGACCTTCAGTCTCTGAAGAATGAGGCCCTTCTGGAGTAACGGAGCTGGGGATTTGAGGAACAGGACACTCAGCATCAGTAGGGCATTCATTCATTCATTCAGTCATATTTATTGAGCGCTTACTGTTTGCAAAGCACTGTACTAAGCGCTTGGGAGAGTACAATCTAATAACAGACACATTCCCTCCCCAAAATGAACTCAAAGTCTAGAGGGGAAGGCAGACATGAATATAAATAATTCAATTCATTCAAAATAAATAAGGGCAGAGTGATAAGCTGAGGTGGTCTGTCTATACACCTCACCTCTGCTAATGATAGATTCAGTGTTTGGCGGGGGAGAGGGAACCTGGTGTCTGCAAAAGAAACGTATGTTGTCTGCGATCTCCTAACCCTCCTTCTCCAGCTATGAGACAACAGAGTCTGCTGGAGGAGGAAGGGTTTGGCCCCCGAGACAGACTGCAGAGGGCAAGGTGAGGGAACCTGGACCCTCAGGCTCACTGATCCACATGTGTCTCTTAAGGTCAGGCTCCACAACTGCACATGGGTTTCAGACAGGACCAGTGGAGAAGCTCCAGTGACATTTTCTTTCCCTTAGACCCAAACTCTACTGCCTCCTCCCCAGAGGAGGGCTCTGCAGTGAGTCCTGTGTTTTGGAGGGGGCGGGGGGTGGGTATGGGGGAGAAAGGAAGCATGAGTCTGTCCTGTCGGCTCAGACATAGAAACAGTGTTTGCCCCCCAACCCCCCTTCAAAAAAACTAGATTGTCTGCAATCTTCCACATCTCCTTCTCCAGCTCTGAGAAAGACTAGAGGCAGTCCTATCAGGAGTGATGAAACAGTAAAACACAACGTGCATGCACACAATAAAAAGAAATCAGCTTTTCCTCTTCTCTCACTCCCTTCTGTGCTGAGTACAGTGCCTGGCCCTTAGAGAAGCAGTGTGGCTTATTGTAAAGAGCACAGGCTCAGGAGTCACAGGATGTGGGTTCCAATCCCTGCTCTGCCACTCGTCTGCTGTGTGACCTTAGGCGAGCCATTTCCCTTCTCCGTGCCTCAGTTACCTCATCTGTAAAATGGAGATTAAGACTGTGAGCCCCATGTGGGACAACCTGATTACCTTGTAATACCCCAGTGCTTAGAACAATGCTTGGCACATAGTAAGCAATCAACAAATACCAGAATTATTAATTATTATTATAGTAAGCACTTAACCAACACCATTATTAGTATTATTATTAATAAATAGAGGAAATGAAGGCTTAGTTGGGGAAGACCTCTTGGAGATGTGATTTTAGGAAGGCTCTGAAGTTGGGGAGAGTGATAGTCTGTCTGCTTTTAAGGTCCAGGCTGCCCTGACTGTCCCTGGGGTCCAGTGTCAATGGCCCTGACATGGGGGCCGTGAGGAGGGAACTCAGGACAGGAAGGTGGGGTGGGGGTCAGGCCAGAGATGAGACCCCCCCTAGACAGCCGTTTGGAATGTGTGTTTCCCTGGACAAACCCTTTCATGCTACAGATCCAATCTTACCCTATGCCCTGCCCCCTTTCCTATCCTACCCTATCTTTCTCATAGCCACCCCCTCCTCCAATGAAGCTGCTGGGGCTTTCTCCCGGGACACTTGATCTCTAACCCAGATGCTTCCAATCAGGTGGATTGCTGACGTCAGGCCGGGCCCTGCCCCCTCCCTCCCTAACCTATATAAGACTTCAGAGCCTGAGCCCATTTAAAGCCAAATTTGTTTTCTTTAATGTAGGTTTCTGTTGAGTTTAAGAGGAGAAAAGAGCTGTTGGGGTGCAAGGAGGTGTTGAGCTTTGGGTAACGTTGAATCTGATTTCTGGGTTGCTAATGGGGGGGCACTTCTGGGCCTGGCAATTTCCTTAAAGGCCTCCCTGCCTGACTGTTCTATGGAGGTATCCCTCCCCTTTCCTGACCTCATTTGTGCTCTCTTTGGGGGTGGGTAGTGGGGTGAAGAGCCTAACACTCCCTCACGGAAGGCTTCCTGGCCACTCAAACTGCATCTTTGTTCTCCAAAGTCTCTCTCTGTGACTGGAAATTCAAAGAGACACTTCCTCCCTGCAATCAGTAAGTAGTATTTATCGAGTGCTTACTACATGTATAGCACTGTACTACAAGGTTAGGAGAATACTGTGCAACAGAATTCAGACATGTTCCCTGCAGCCTTGACAAACAACATTACTGCACCTGCCCCCACTTCTCTGCTCTCAATATGGTGTTTCCTTCCCTTACACCTTCAGATATGCTTGTTCTCCCCCATACTAATATAGTTCCCTTTCAGTCTTATAGGTCCAGTATCAGTTGAGTGAGGAGGACCCAAATAATGCAATATGGGTAAGGGAAGGGTCTGAGTAGAAGGGTAATAGTGATAATGATGGTATTTAAGAGCTTATTAGGTGCCAAGCACTGAGATGGATACAAGGTAATCAGGTTGTCCCATGGCGGGGGGGGGGGGGGGGGGGGGGGGGCTCACAGTTTTAATCCCCATTTTACACATCAGGTCACAGAGGCCCAGAGAAGTGAAATGACTTGCCCAAAGTCATAGCTGACAAGTAGTGGGTTGTGGGGTGAATACTTAAGTGCTTGGTGGGTGTGCCAAAGTGCATGGTTAAGCTGAAAGGGAAAATAAAGTGTGTATGTATGTGTGTTTGGTCGGGTTAGGCATGGGGAGCATGTGAGATGAGCTTATTGAAGAAGGAACAATTTCAGTAGTGGTCATATAGTTTTGAGAGACCACTAGTATGTCCACTATATAGGTGGAAGGCAGTGTAGGGATGAATCGAGGAGAGCTGTGGTCCATGTGAGACACCACGATGGGGCTGGACTTTACAGGGGCTTCCTAAAGTCCACTCGGACCCATCTGGTGGTGGATGTCCAAAGAGTCCTGGTGAGGGGAAGAGAAGGAACAGAAGCCTCTCACCATACTTCTTGGCCAGGAGAACTGTTCCCCCTGCAGTGAGGATGCAGAGCAGGTGATTTCCATGGAGTGATAGAATCAGGAGCTGAGCTTTCTTCTCTATGGGAAGGTGATGGGGGCATGTGTGGTTGATTAAGGGTTATGGCAGGAGGAGGTGAGCAGAGGGGCCTGTTTGTTACTCTGAGACTGGCTCTGCAAATGGCAATTAAGTCCCTGTGGTCTTACTTGACTGTGGGACTGAGAGGACCAAGGACCCTTAATTCTGTAGATGAGTCAATCCTCCCTGAACCCACAGCCCTGTGCACAAAGTCACCCTGCTCATCCTTAGCCTCTCCAGAGCTGAAACCCCTTGGTCCCTGACAGTGACTACTTCTGAGGGAGTTGGGAGAGTGCAGGGGGGTAGGGGACAGTCTAGTGTTGAGTGAAGCTGGCTAGGTGCTTTCTGGTTTGCTACTTGGGAGCTGTTCTCTGCCAGGTTCAAGGCCAAGGGCCTCCCTGCAGGGCTGTTGTGTGCGCGGTGGTGGTATCATCCCTCACCTATCCTGACCTCAAGCTCTTGTTGTGGTGGAAGGTTGGGTAGTGGGGGGAAGATCCTAATACTCCATCTCAGATGGCTCCCTCACTACTCAAACTGCCTATTTGTTCTCCAGCCTCTTTCTATAGCTGAGGAAGTCCTCAGGGACACTACCCCCTTGCAATCAATCAATGGTATTTTGGGGGTGCTTAGTATGTGCAGAGTACTCTTCTAAGTGCTCGGGAGAGGACAATACAACAGAATTAGCAGAAACGTTCCCTGCAGCCCTGACTCACCCCCTCAGTATACCTGCCTCCACTTTTCTGCTCTCATTATGATGTCTCCCTCCCTAGTATCTTCAGATGTGCTTGTCTTCTGGATTCTCAAAGAGTCCCCTTTCAATCTTATAGGTCCAGGATCAGTCTAATGGAGTGGACCCAGATGATACAATGCAGGTAAGTGAAGGATCTGAGTATAAAGATATGTACTTAATTGCTTTGGAGTGAATTTTTCAGTGCTTAGTGGGTGGGATTATGTTAATGGGTGAGCTGGAAGGGAAAATAAAGTGTGTCTGGGTGTCAAGGTCACTCTTTCCAGTCTCTTCTCCCAGGAAAGGAACCCTTTTGTGAGTGCCGGTGGCTTCTGGCAATATAGAGCTAGATGGAGGATAGTACCCATCAGTGTGTCCATTCCACTGCTCTCTGAGAAGAGTTGAGTGAGCTCCATCAGGGGTCATCAGCGGTGTGGGTGGGGGGACTGAGCAGTCATTGTATTAGAAAGTGAATTATTCCATGCATAGCTGCTGGACCTCCAGTCCCTTGAGGACAAGCCATTTCTGGAGTCACACAGTTGGATCCGAGGTGCAGGTTGACATTAGGGTAGAGTGAAACAACTTGTTTAAGCGTGATCAGTCTCTGCACCTCTCAGTTAGGGCCAGTGTCGTGGGGGTGAGGTGCATGGTGGAGGGCCAAGTGCTTGCAAGAAAACTAGGCTGCCTGCAACCCACATGTGTCTTAAGGCCAGGTTCCACAAGTCCACATGGGTTTTAGCTAAGACAGGTGGAGAAGCTCTAGTGATGCCTCACCTCCATCAGACCCATGCTCCAGGCTTTGCTGTCCCTATCCAGAGGAGGCTTTGGTGGTGAGTCACAAGTCTCCTGCTCCTCATCCCCTGCACTAGATCTGTGTCCCGTTGGCTCGGATTCAGACAGGAGTCCCAGAGCACCAATCCCCAGCAGTGCACAGCTCAGGGTAGGATTATTCGGGGGAGAGAATTTGAGTGGTTATTACTCTCCAGAGACTGCTCAATAGCTCGCTCTGGCCTTGCAGTGTGGGTCCGGTCAAATCAATTCTCAGATTTGCCCACCCTGGAGAGATGGAGCTGTGAGTCGCGTCACCACCACAAAGGGAAGGTTTTTTGGGCGGGGTGGGGGTGGTTCTTGTGTGTGTGTGTGTGTGTGTGTGTGAGAGAGAGAGAGAGAAAGATGGGATTAGCTTTTGGGATAGGTTAGTGAGTCAGGGGCTGCCACTTGATACAGAGACTGGTTCTGGAACTGAGGCTCTGTCCAGGGAACTGGTTCTATTGGACTTGACTGCAGGACCAAGAAAACCTGAGCCCCTTAATTCAGTAGAAGGGTCAAATCTCCCTGTGTCCACAGTCCTGTTGGTAGGGTCACCCTGCACATTCTGAGTCTCTGGAGATGAGACCCTTCTGTGTTTAATATTGGTGGCTTCTGGGAGTCTAGTGTCAGAAGCAGGACAGGGTAGCATCGGTGTGTCCATTCCATTCATCTCTGAGAAGAGGCTTGCATGCTCCCAACCAAAACCAAGTCAGCAGGGGTGTGGTTTGGGAGGAGCAGAGCAGTGAGGCCCGGTACTAGACGTTGACTTGTGCAGTTGTGCTTGGACCTTCAGTGTCTGGAGAATGAGCTCCTCCTGGAGTACGCAGCTTGGGTTCTGGGCACGGGGCCACTAAGTATCAATAGGGCAGAGCATTGCCATCAGCTTAGCTGGGTGGTCTGTCTATACATGGCACCTCTCCTGATGATAGGTTCAGTGTTTTGTGGGGAAGAAGGAACTGGAGCCTACAAGAAAAACCTAGGTTGTCTGCAATGTCCTATCCCTCCCTCTCCAGCTATGAGACAACTGAGTCTGCTGGAGACTGAAGGGTTTAGCCACAGAGACGGACCTCAGAAGGCAGAATGGGGGAACCTGGCCCCTCAGACTCACTAATTCATATGCCTCTTTTAAGACCATGTTCCACAATTCCAGATGGGTTTCCATCAGAACTGGTGAAGAAGCTCCAGTGACATCTTGCTTCCTTTTAAGACCCAGGCTACCGCCTGCTACCCGGAGGAGGGCTCTGCAGTGAGTGAGTCCTGTGTCTTGGAGGGGGCAGGGGGTGGGTGTGGGGGAGAAGGAGAGCACAAGTCTGTCCTGTTGTCTCAGACACAGAAACAGTGTTTGCCCCCAGCCACCCCCAAAAAACGAAGTTGTCTCGAATCTTCTATGCCTCCTTCACCGGCTCTGAGAAAGATTAGAGACAGACACATCAGGAGTGATGGAACAGTAAAACACAGCATGCATGCAAAACAGAAACAGAATCAGCTCTTTTCCTCTTCTCTCACTCCCTTCTGCACTTAGTACAGTGTCTCCAGCACTTAGTACAGTGCCTGGCACGTAATAAATGCTTAACAAATACCATTATTAGTAGTAAATAGAGAAAATGAGGGCTTAGCTGGGGAAGACCTCTTGAGGAGATAAGATTTTAGGAGGGCTCTGAGGGTGGGCAGAGTGGTGGTCTGTCTGTTTTGAAGAGCCAAACTGCCCTGAGTGTTCCTGGGATCATTCATTCAATTCATTTATTGAGCGCTTACTGTGTGCAGAGCCCGGTACTAAGCACTTGGGGACCGCCTCTATACGTTGCCGACTTGTACTTCCCAAGTGCTTAGTACCGTGCTCTGCACACAGTAAGCACTCAATAAATACGATTGAATAAATGAATGAATGAAGTAGAAATCGGCAACATATAGAGAGGGTCCCTACCCAACAACGGGCTCACAGTCTAGAAGGGGAGGAGCAGCAGGGTCAAGTATCAGTGGCCTGGAAGTGGGGGCTCTGCGGCGGAAACTGGGAAAGGACAGGAAGGTGGGGTAGGGGTTAAGCCAGAAATGAGACCCACTGGTCAGATGTTGGGAATTTGTGCTTCTCCTGACAAACCTTTTCATAATAATAATGATAGTTGTTAAGTGCTTACTATGTGCCAGACACTACTGGGTGGATACAAGCCAATGGGGTTGGACACAGTCCCTGTCCCTTGTGGGCTCATGTTCTCAATTCCCATTTTTCAGATGAGGTAACTGAGGCACAGAGAAATAACGTGACTTGCCCTGGGTTATGCCACTGACAAATGGGAGAGCAAGCATTAGAACCCATGACCTTCATGCTAGAGATCCTATCCCCTCTCCTATAATAATAATAATAATGATGATGATGGTATTTGTTAAGCACTTACTTTGTGCCCAGCACTGTTCTAGGCACTGGGGTAGATACAAAGTCATCAGTTTATCCCACATGGGGCTCACAGTCTTAATCCCCATTTTACTGATGAGGTAACTGAGGCACAGAGAAGTTAAGTGACTTGCCCAAGGTCACACAGCAGACAAGTGGCAGAAAGGGGCTTAAAACTCACATTCTCTGACTCCCAAGCCTGTGCTCTTTCCACTAAGCCATGCTGCTTCCCTACAATCCCTTATCCTACCCTATCTTTCCCACAGCCATTCCCTCCTCCAGTGATGTGGCTAGGGCTTCCTCCTGGGACACCTGATTAAAAATTATGGTATTTTGTCAAGCGCTTACTATGTGTCAAGCACTGTGATAGATACAGGGTAATCAGGTTGTCTCATGTGGGGCTCACACTTTAATCCCCATTTTACAGAGGAGGTAACTGAGGCATAGAGAAGTTAAGTGACTTGCCTAAGGTCACACAGCAGACAAGTGGCAGAGCCTGAAGGAGCCGATGGTGAGGAGTTTCCTTTTGATGCAGAGGCAGATAGGCAGTCACTGGAGGTTCTTGAGGAAAGGGGAAACATGGCTTGAATGTTTTTGTAGAAGAATGATCCAGGTAGCTGAGTGAAGTATCAAGTTGAGTGGGAAGAGACAGGAGGCAGGGAGGCTAGCAAGGTGGCTGATACAATAATCAAGGTGGGATAGAATAAGATTAGAACCCATGTCCTTTGACACCCAAACCCGTGTTCTTTCCACTAAGCCACGCTGCTTCTCAAATTAAAAAAATGAGGTTTGGGAGGAGGTGTTGAGTTTTGGGTAACTTTGAATCTGCCTGCTAACTGGGAGGTCTTCTGGGCCAGGTAATTTCCCCAAAGGTCTCCCTGCAGGGCTGTTCTGTAGTGGGTATCATCCCTCACCCATCCTTACCTCATTCATACCCACAGTGGGCCTGAGGGATGGGTAATGGGGCAAAGGGCCTTACACTCCATCTCCAAAGGCTTCCTGGTCACTCAAATGGCCACTTTGTTCTCCAGCCTCTCTTTGTGGCTGTGGACACTTCTCTCATGCAATCAATGGTATTTGAGTGTTTATTATGTGTAGTGCACTGTACCACATGCTTAGGAGAGTACAATGTAATGGAATTAGTGGACCTGTTTCCTGCAACCCTGCCTCATCAACTCAGCACACCTGCCCCCCGCTTTCTGCTCTCAGTGTGGTGTCTCCTTCCCTTGTACCTTCATATATGTTTGTCTTTCACATTCTAACAGAGTTCACTTTCCAACTTATAGGTCCAGCATCAGTGGAATGGGGAGGACACATATGATACAATCCTGGTAAGGGAAGGATCCGAGTATAAGAGTATGTGGTAAATTCTTTCTTCAGTGCTTGGTGGGTGAGCCTAAGTGCATGGGTGAGCTGAAAGGGAAAATAAGGTATGTGGTGGGGTTTGGGGTGGGTGAGGGGAGATGAGAGCTTTAGTCAGGATAGGCTTGTGGGAAATGAAAGAATCTCCATGAGGCTTTTAAAGTTTTGGGAGACTGCTGGTATGTCCGCTATGTGGGTGAAGGGTGGGAGTTGCAGGTGGGAGGAGGCATGGGGATGGGTTGAGGGTGGAGATGGTCCAAGTGAGACACAATGATGGGATTGGAGCTTTCAGGGGCTTCCTAAATTCAACTCAGAGCCATCTGGAGGTGGATGTCCAAGTGGTCCTGATGATGGGAAGAAGGGGACCAACTCCCTTCTCCTTCCAGAAGCTTCTCACCCTACTTCCTGGCTGTGAACTGTTCCCCCTTCAGTGAGGATGCAGAGCAGCTGATTCCCATGGAGAAGTTTCAGGAGCTGTGCTTCCATCTCTAAGAGAGGTTGATGGGGGCATGTGTGGATGGATTAGGGGTTACAGCAGAAGGAAGAGGTGGTGGAGGCCAAAGAGGCCTGTCACTCTCAACACTGAGACTGGTTCAGCAAGTTGGGGTTAAGGCTCTGTGGAGGCTACCTGGTTCTGTCAGACTTGACTGTGGGACTGAGAATTCTATAGAATTCCCTTAATTCTATAGATGGCTCTATCCTCCCTGAACCCACAGCCCTGTCCACAGGGTCACCCTGTACATCCTCAACCCTTCCAGAGCTGATACCCCTCTGTGGCCGCCTCTGAGAGGGTTGGGGGTGGTGGGGAGAGTGAAGTGTTAATACTGGTAGCTGGCTAGGTGCTTTCTGGTTTATTAGCTGGGAGCTCTTCTAGGCTGTCATTTTTCCAGAGCCTCCCTGCAGGGCTGTTCTGTCGGGGTATCATCCCTCACCTATACTGACATCATTCATGCCTCCTTTGGGTGTTGGGGGTGGGTAGAGGGGTGAAGGGCCCAAAGACTCCATCTCAGAAGGCTCCCTAGCCACTCCAACTGCCTTTTTGTTCTCCAGTTTCTCTCAGTGGCTGTGGAAGTTCTCAGAGACCCTTCCCTCTTGCAATCCATCAATGGTACCTACTGAGTGCTTACTATATGCAGAATACTGTTCTAAGTGCCTGGAAGAGGCAATACAATGGAACTAGCAGATATGTTCCCTGCAGCCCTCACTCACTGCCTCAGTATACCTGTCCCAACTTTTCTGCTCTCATTATGGTGTCTCCCTCTCTAACACATTCAGATGTGCTTGTCTTCTGCAATCCAAAATAGTCCCCTTTCGATCTTACAGGTCCAGTATCGGTTGAATGGCACGGGCCCAGATGGTATATTGCAGATAAGGGAAGGATCTGAGTATAAGGATATGTTCATAATTGCTGTGACATGAATTCTTCAGTGCTTAGTGGGTGAGCTGGAAGGGAAAATAAAGTGTGTGCGCGCATGTGTGTGTGTGTGTGAGAGAGAGAGAGAGAGAAAGAAAGAGAGAAAAAGAAAGAAAGAAAGAAAGAAAAAGAAAGAAAGAAAGATAGATAGATCACTCTTTGCATCCCCTTCTTCCAGGGAAGGAACAGTTCTGTGAGGGAAGCTGGCTTCTGGCAATGGAGTGCTAGGTGGAGGATAGTGCCCATCGGTGTGCCCACCCCATTCCTCTCTGAGAAGAGTTGAATGGGCTCCATGTGAGACATCAGAGGTGTGAGTGGGGAAGTCAGAGTAGACATTATAGTAGAAAGTGAATTATCCCATGCATAGCTGCTGGCCCTCCAGTCCCTTGAGGACAAGCCATTTCTGGAGTCACACATTTGGATCTGAGGTGAAGGCTGGTATTGGTTTAGGATAGAGTAAGCATCTGGCTTAAGGGTGGCCTGTTTCTACACCTCTCTCTGTTGGGGCCAGTGTCTTGGGGGTTGGGGGTGGAGGGCCAAGTGCTTGCAAGAAAACTAGGCTGCCTGCAAATCCCCATCCCCCCACCACTCCTTCTCCACCTGAGACCACTGGCTATTGACAGAGGGCGGGGTGGGGCATCCACATCCCTCAACGTTACTAATTCAGGTGTGGCTTTCAAGTTCAGGTTCCACAGCTCCAGACACAGACCTCATTTCAAGTGCTTCATTGTGACACCGCACTCCATCGCAAAGGGGCTCTTCTGCGCCATCCCCAGAGAAGGCCTCGCTGGTGAGTCCCAAATCCCCCGGTGGCATGTCGGTTCAGTCCTGGCAGCACACAGCTCAGGGTGGGATGGTCACGAGGAGAATCTGACCCGGATGTAACTCGCTCTACAGAGACACCTCAGTGCATCTCCCCGACCTCGTGGACCACCTCTCTGTAATGTGGACACAAGCCAATTGCCAGAAATGCCCTGCTTGTCAAGATGGCTCCCACCCAAAAGGTAACTGGGTGTGTATAATATATTGGCTGGGGAAGTTTGTGGGGGGTGGCTAGCGAAAGGACCACCACTTTCAGCACAGAGGTTGGTTCTGGAAGCTGAGGGTCTGATCAGGGCACTGGCTCTGTTTGACTGTGGGACTGAGCAGACCCAGGGCCCTTAATTCTATAGATGGGTCAAGCCTCTGTGCCCACAGTCTTGTCCGCAGGGTCACCCTGCGTGTCAGAGAAGGAACCCTTCTAGACTTGACAGTGGTGGCTTCTGGGGTTCTAGTTTAGGACAGAGGAGGAAAAGAGTCATGCAGACTTCAGTCTCAGAGTAATTCAGCAGGGGTGCTGGTGGAAGTGAATGGATAAGGCTGAATTCTATCTAGTCTGCAGTTGTGCTGGTCCTCTCATCCCTGGAGAATGAGCCCCTCCTGGACTAAAAGAGTTGGATCTGAAGGTGGAGGTTAGTGGTGCCTAATGTAGCTGTGCTGAGCTGAGCTGTGCCTGTAAAGCTCACCTCTCCTAGACCATCCATGCTTTGGGGGAGACTCTAGTTTTCAAAACTAGATTTTTGTTGCAATTCACTCTCTCTTCTTTTGTGTGGGACAGATGTTTCCTCTGGAGATCAGGTGTCTGACAGATGGGGCTTTCGGCCACTGACAGAGGACAGGGTGGCGAGACCTGGGCCTCTATAATGACTAATCCAGGTGTCTTCCAATCATTCAACTGTATTGAGCACTTAAGGTGTGCACAGCACTGTATGAAGAGTCCCATTCCCTGCCCCCGGGGAGCTTAGAGTATAGGGAAGGAGACGAATGTTAATATAAATAAATTATCCCTGTATACACTAGTGCTGGGGTGGCTGAGGGGGGAGAACTACCAAAGGATTGGAACAGAAGGAAAAGAGGGCTTAGGCAAGACCTCTTGAAGGACATGTGTCTCCAACACTTTGGAGGCTGGGGGGAGTCATTTCGTGTAGGATATAAAGACTGAAGGTGTTTGAGTCCAGAGGCGGGACATGGGCGAGAGGACAGAGGCAAGGTAGATGAAATTGGGGTAGAGTGAGTAGATTGGCAGTAGAGGAGCGAACTGTGTAGGCTGGGATGTAATATGATAGTGAGGTAGGAGAGGGCAGGGTGACTGTGTGCTTGAAAACTGATGGTAAGGAGTTACTGTTAGATGTGCAGGTGGATGGACAACCACTGGAAGTTCTTGATCTTTGAACTCTCTCTCTCTGGGCAGTCTCACATTTCTTCCTGCCTACTTGGCTGTCCTCCTGTCACCTCAAGTTTAATGTGTCTGATTCAGAACTTTTTATGTTAACACCCAAGCCTGTCCTCCCCCTGACTTTTCCATCACTGTAGATGGCAACCACTATCCTTCCTGTCGCACAAGCTTATGCACAAGCTACGCATTGTCCTTGACTCATCTCTCTCGTTGAATCTGACACTATACCCTGTCAGTTGAACTTTAACAACATGGCTAAAATCCTCCCTTTGGTCTATCCAAACTACCACATTAATCCCATCACTTAGTCTATCTTGTTGATTATTGTATCAGCCTCTCTCCCTGCCTCCTTCTCTTCCCACTCAACATGATACTTCACTCTGCTGCCCAGATCATTTTTCTCCAAATTACACTCAGGTCATGTTGCCAATTTGTACTTCCCAAGCGCTTAGTACAGTGCTCTGCACATAGTAAGCGCTCAATAAATACGACTGATGATGATGATGATGATGTTTCCCCTCTCCTCAAGAACCCCCAGTGACTGCGCATCTGCCTCTGCATCAAAAGGAAACTCTTACCATTGGCTTTTCCCAGCTTTGCCACTTGTCTGCTGTGTGACCTTAGACAAGTCACTTAACTTCTCTGTACCTCAGTTCCCTCATCTGTAAAATGGGGATTAGGACCGTGAACCTTATATGGGACAGGCACTGTGTCCAACCCAATTTGCTTGTATCTACCCCAGTGCTTAGAACACTGCCTGGCATATAGTAAACCCATAACAAAAACCATTATTATTATTATTATTTAAAACACTCGAGTACCTTGTTCCCTACTACCTTGCCTCATTACTCTCCTACTGCAACCCAGCCCACACTCTTGGCTCTAAAGCTAACGTTCCCACTGTACCTTGATGTCATCTATCTTGCCGATGACCTCTTGCCAGTGACCATCTCTGGTCTGTAGGTCCCTCCTTTCTCATAGCTGATGGACAATTACTCTATCTGCCTTATTGAAGGCACATTTCCTCCCAGAAGACTTCCCACAATAAGCCCTCCTTCCCTCTTCTCCCACTCCCTTCTGTGTCACCCTGACGTGCTCCCTTCATTCATCACCACCACTCCTCAGTCCCTCAACACTTACATACACATCTGTGATTTATTTATTTATTTCTATTTATGTCCATACCCCTCTAGACCATAAGCTCATTGTGGGCAGGCATTATGTTTGTTGTACTCTCCCAAACACTTAGTACAGTGTTTTGTAAACAGTAATAGCTCAATAAATACAATTGACTGACAGGTGAGGTGGGAGGAAGGAGGAAGTGTTAGCAAAAAAAAGATGTCTGCAATCACCTACCCCTCGTTCTTCAGCTTTGAGACAGTTGAGTTGGCTGGACTCTGAAGGGTTTAGCCAGAGAGACCTTAAAGGGTAGGATAAGGGGAACAAGGACTCTTAGGTTCTGTCATCCACATGTGTCTTAAGGCCAGGTTCCACAAATCTAGATGGATATGAGCCAGGACCTGTGGAGAGGCTCCAGTGACAACTTGCTTCTATGAGACTCGTGCTCCAGGCTCTACTGCCCCTTATCCAGAGAAGGCTTCGGTGGTGAGTTCCAAGTCTCCTCCTCCTTGCCTCCCACATTAGGTCTGTGTCCTGTTGGCTTGGACACAGAAAAGTCTCACATCACCAACCTACTACAGTGAACAGCTTGGGGTAGGATGAGTCAAGGGAGAATCTGACAGGCTATTACTCTACAAACAACTCACCTGGCCTTGAGGACCAGCCCCTTCCAGGGTGGATCCAGTCGAATCAATTCTCAGCTTTATTGCACCCTGGAAAGCTGAAGTTGTGGGTCATATTGCCACCACAAAGGGAAGGTTTTGTGTGTGTGTGGTTGTGCGAGACACACACACAGGTTAGCTTTTGGAATAGAATAGTGAGTTGGGGTCTGCCACTCCTGGTACAGAGGCTGGTTCCAGAAGCAGAGGCTTTGTGCAGGAAACTGGTTGTTGGACATGACTGCGGGACCGAGAAGACCCAGGTCCCGTAATCCTGTAAACGGATCAAATCTCTCTGTGTTGACAGTCCTGTATGCAGGGTCACCCTGTACATTCTCAGTTCCTGGAGAAGGAACCTTTCTGTCTCAGGCAGTAGTGGTTTCTGGAGGTGCAGCGTCAAGAGCAGGACAGGGTGGCATCAATGTGTCCATTCCATTCGTCTCTGAGAAGCAGAGCCTTGTGGACTCGCGTCCGAAAACAAGACAGGAAGGGTGTGGTTTGGGAGGGCCAGAGCAGTGAGGCTTTGTACTATAAGTTGATTTAGACAATTATGCTGGACCTCCAGTGTCTGGAAAACAAATTCCTTTTGGAGTAACTAAGTTGGGTTTCTGAGGGTGGGCCACTAAGGGCAGAGTATTGCAGTTAGCTTAGTTGTGGTATGTCTAGACACCTAATTTTTCCTGATGGTAGGTAGGTTCATTGGTCGGGGAGTGGGAAAATGGTTTCTGCAAAAAACAAACAAACAAAAAAAAACAACCAAAAAAATCTAGGTTGTCTGCAATCTCCTAGCCCTCTCTCTTCAACTATGCAACAACTGAATCGGCTGGATACTGAAGGGTTTGGCTCCAGAAGTGGACCACAGAGTGCAGGATAGGGGAACCTGTCCACTCGGACTCACTAATCTCCATGTGTCTTAAGGCCTGGTTCCACAACTTCAGGTGGGTTTCAGTCAGAACTGGAGGAGAAGTTCCAGTGATACCTCGCTTCCATCAGATCCAGGCTCTGCTTTGTGCCCAGAGGATGTCTTTGCAGTGAATCGCATGTCTTGGAGGGGGTGGGGAGTGTGTGGTTGGGGGGAGAGAAACGTGGCATGAGTTTCTACTGTTGGCTGAGACCCAGAAAGGAGTCCCAAATCACCAACTTCAGCATTGCACACCTCAGGGTAGGAAGATTCAAGGGAGTCAACAGTGGTGTGGTGGGGAGGAGTGGAGCAGGAGGTTTTCCATTAGAAACTGACTTGTCCAGTTGTCCTGAATATCCAGTTCCAGAACCAGCCTCTGTACCAAGAGTGGCAGTCCCTGCCTCACTTTCCTATCCCAAAAGCTAACCCCATCACACACACATGCATACATTAATTCATGCATTCATTCATTCATTCCATCGTATTTATTGAGCACTTAAAATATGCAAAGCACTGCCCCCTGTGAATGAGTAATAAAAATACTGAGGTCGTTTTGAAAGTTCTGATTTCAAGGATGTTCTTTTCTAACCAGATAGACCTGGGCATGAATCACTATTATTTTTTCATTATCATCATCAGCATGGGGAAGTCTTTATTTATCCTAAAATATATTCCTCTGCCCACAAAACAGGAGAAAGAATCATTGTAGGGTTGTCTAAGGGACCTGGATTCTAATTCCAGTTCTAGCACTTGACTGAGAGGTAACCTTGGGAAGTCTGTTGTCTGTGTCTGTTACCTTATCTGTATAATGGGGATTAGGATTGTGAGCTCTATGGGCTGTATCCAACCTGACTGCATCTACCCCAGTGCTTAGTATGGTGCCATTACCTTGTACGTGCTCAACGTGTGCCATAAAAAAAAAAAAAACTTGTCACTTCTTTAGGCCTCAGTATCCTCATTTGGAAAATGGGGATTTAATATTTGTTGTCCCTCCGACTTAGATTGTAAATCCTACAAGTCCACAGTGAGTGTGTCTGGTCTGATTACCGTGTATCTACCACAGCAATAAGTGTAACCCTTGGCAGTAAACACTTAACAGAGAATATATAATCAATTATTATAACTTGGGAGAAGCCAGTGTCCTCTGGCTAGAGGGTCCTGACCATAAAATCGCCCTCTGCCACCCCCCGCCCTTGATTCATTCTTTCAGTCAGTCTTATTTATTGAGTGCTCACTGTGTGCTAAGCACTGTACTAAGCAAAAAAGACCCCGGGAGGCCCTCTGTCGACCAGTAGGTAGAAGCTTTGTGTCCAGTTGGGTATGTTATATTGGGGAGAGTTTCATATGCCAGAAGATGATGAGAAAGATTATTGTGCTATTGAAGGGCTTACTATGTGCCAAGCATTCTACTAAGTGCTGGGTTGGATACCAGCTGATCCGGTAGGACCTAGTCCCTATCCCACGTGGGGCTCAGCCTAATGGTGAAAGAAAGCAGGTACCGAACCCCCATTTTACAGATGAGAAAACTGAGGCACAGAGAAATTAAGTGAGGAGCCCAAGGTCCCACAGCAGGCGAGCAGCAGAGCTGGGGTTGGAACTCACGTTCCCTGGCTCCTGAGCCCCGTTCTCTTTTCACTAGGCCAAGCTACTTCCCCATAGTCACCGTTCCAACTGAATCATCTTCTCACTCAGCCTCTATGGAATCACTACCGGGGCATAGAGTCTGGCACCTGATCCCTCAGTGGAGCCTTCTAAACCACTTGGCTCCTTGATTTATGCAACTCCATGAGGCCTTTGTTGTTGGGAGAGAAGGTTATGATTTTATACATCACACCGTAGACCCTTCTCATAAGCTAATAATTAGAAATCTTTAAGGCCTATATTCCTAAATAAAGACCTTTGAAGGGAAGATACATTTTTCTTTTCCATGTGTAAATTAGCCTTTGGATTGAGTGAATAATTCAGCAAAAATAAATTGGCTGTTTTCAGACCCTTTCCCATACTGACCAGCAGAGTATGTTAAGATTTACATAGTTCCCTGGGCAGTTTGAATATACAGGTCTATTCTTAACTTAGCATTCTCATAGTGAACCTCCTTTATTTTAGATGGGACTGAACAAATGGAAGTCTGGGCTTTAACCAGATCCTTGAAAATGAATATCGTAGGAAGGAAATTTTTAGACTGTGTTCTCCTGCCCCTCCTCTTTTCTGAGGTACACCCAACACAGCCCACCCAACACAGCCGGCTCATTGATTTGGACACTTCCCTGTCCCATATGTGTCTCCCAGGCTTAATCTTCATTTTACAGATGAGAATACTGAGGCCAAAGAAGCGAAGGCCCGAGGTCAGCCAGCAGACAAGTGGAGCCAGGATTAAAAGCCAGAAGCTCTGACTCCCAGCCCTGCCTTCCTTCCATGAGGCCAACTGTCGGATATATTGCCGGTGATGCTATGGGTAGAATTGTAAGTCTTTACTTGTCATTCAGAGGTTTTATCATACCCCTTATTGTTGTTGTTTTATGCTGTCGAGTCGTGTCCGACCCATAGCGACACCATGGACACATCTCTCTCAGAACGCCCCACTACCATCTGCGATCGTTCCGGTCATGTATCCGGAGAGTTTTCTTGGTACAAATATGGAAGTGGTTTACCATGGCCTCCTTCCACGCAGTAAACCTGAGTCTCTGCCCTCAACTCTCACCCGTGCCGCTGCTGCCCAGCACGGGTGAGTTTTGACTTGTAGCAGCTTGCCTTCCAGTCACTAGCCACTGGCCAAGTTAGGAATGGAATAGGTAGGCCTCTGCCCTCCCATAGCCGAGACTGGTAGAGCACTGGAAACTCTCCAGGAATCACCCCGAGAAGGTATCATACCCCTAGGTCACCCCAACCGCAATCAACTGAGAATTACCCCGATCAAATCATCCTGGAGGTTCAATTTTAAATAGGCATTAATTTAGGATTGGCCTCCATTTGACAGAGGTGGTGATTGAGGCCCAGAGAAGTGAAGAGACTTATCCAAAATCACCCAGCAGACCAGGGACCCAAAGCTGGAATTAGAACTCGGATCCTTCTGACTTCCAGGCCTGGGCTCTACCCGCTACGCCTCGCCGCTTCTCCTGGTAGACTATTCCCCTTCCTCTCTCTAGCCCCAGGGTTGTTGGCCAGACTGGGAATGGAGCTCAGTTCCTCTTCAGCCTGGCTTCCTCTCTCTTTTTTTCTATTTCTTTGAAATGATATTTCTTCAGTGCTTACTATTTGTCTACACTGTTCTAAGCACTGGAGTAGATAGAAGTTAATCAGGTAGGACAGTCAGTCAGTCAATCGTATTTACTGAGCGCTTACTATGTGCAGAGCACTGTACTAAGCCCCCGGAAGGCCTTCCCCGACTAAGCCCTCTTTTCCCACTCCCTTCTGCGTCGCCCTGACTCGCTCCCTCTATTCATCCCCTCCTTCCAGCCCCAGGGCACTGATGTCCTTATCTGTCATTTATTTATTTCTGTTATTGTCCGTCTCCCCCTCTAGACCATAAGCTCACTGTGGGCAGGAAATGTGTCCGTTTATACTGTTCTACTGTACTCGCTCAAGTGCTTGGCCCAGTGCTCTGCCCAAAGTGAGCACTCCATAAATTGACTGACTGACTGACTGACTCTTCAGTCTGGCACTCTCTCTTTTTTTGTTTTTTCTCTTTTAAATGACATTTGTTAGGTTCTTACTCTATGTCGAGCACTGTTCTAAGCAATGGAGTAGGTACAAGCTAATCAGGTTGGGCACAGTCCTTGTCCTTCGTTCACTCAATCATATTTACTGAGTGCTTACTGTGTGCAGAGCAACTGTACTAGGTGCTAGGAAAGTATAATTCAGCAACAAAGAGAGACAATCCCTGCCCACAACGGGCTCACAGTCTAGAAGAGGGGAGACAGACATCACAAACAAGTAAACAGGCATCAGTAGCATCAGCATAGATAAATAGAATCAGAGATATCTATACACATCAGAGCAAGTAAAACAGGCATTGATGTAAATAAATAGAATTATAGAAATGTGCTGTTGGGCAAAGGGAGTGAGTCAGGGGAATGTCGGGTGGTGGGGAAGCTGATGAAAAGGGGCGATTTAGTCTGGGAAGGCCAGCTGAAGGAGGTGAACCTTCAGTAGGGCTTTGAAAGGGGGGAAAAGTCTTTTGTTTGGTGGACATTGGACACTTCCCTGTCCCACATGGGTCTCACATTCTTAAATCTCCATTTTACAGATGAGGTCACACAGCAGACAAGTAGCGAAGCCAAGCTTAGAACCCAAGTCCTCTGACCACCTGGCTGGTGATCTGCACACAGTGAGCCCTCAATAAATATGACTGTTTGATCGGTTGCTCTTTCCACTAGGCCACACCCCTTCCCCCACATACCAGTTAAACATCGATCAAAGGTATTTATTGAACGCTTACTACTTGCAGAGTACTGTACTGAGCACTTGGGGTAGTACAATGCAATAGACTTGGCAAACGCGTCCCCTGGCCATGAGGAGCTGACAGTCTGGAGTCTAAAAATAGCAGCTTTTTGATTTTCCTATATCCGTGTCTTAGAACTTCAATATTTTTGCTTCATGAATGTGATGAATGTGAGGCAGGGGAGGGAAATGAGAAGGTTTGCCCATAGGAATAGGGATTTTGAGGCTTTTCTGCTGTTCCGTTTGTTCCCTAGCGGATAGGGCACGGTCCTGGGAGTTGGGAGGACCCACGTTCTACTCCCGGCTCTGCCACTCATCTGTAATGTATTCATTTTATATTAATGTCGGTCTCCCCCTCTAGACAGTATGTTCATTGTGGGCAGGGAATGTGTCTATTATATAGTTCTATTCTACTCTCCCAAGTGCTTAGTACAGTGTTCTGCATGTAGTGAGTGCTCAGTAAATGGGCTTGACTGACTGAGGGGGACAATAGGCGAGTCACTTCACTTCTCTGGTCCTCAGTGACCTCACCTGTAAAAAGGGGATTAAGACTGTGAGCCCCATGGAGGACATGGACTGTGTCAAACCGTGATTACCTCGTATGTACCCCCGCACTTAGAACAGTGCCCGGCAGGTAGTCGATCATATTTATTGAGTGCTCACTGTATGCAGAGCACTGTACTAAAACCCCGGAAGGCCTTCACCGACTGAGCCTCCTTTCCTCTTCTCCCACTCCCTGCTGCATCGCCCTGACTCGCTCCTTCTATTCATCCCCTTCTCCGAGCCCCACAGCACTTATGTCCGTATCTGTCATTTATGTATTTCTGATATGCATATTGCCCCTTTCCCCCTCTAGACCGTAAGCTCGTTGTGGGCGGGGAAGGAGTCCGTTTATTGTTCTATTGTACTCTCCCAAATGCTTGGCCCAGTGCTCTGCTTTCATTCATTGACTCGTTCATTTGCATTTATTGAGCGCTTACTGTTTGCAGACCCCTGTACAAAGTGGTTGGAAAGTACAATCCAGCAACAAGCACACAGTAAGCACTCAATAAATATTACTGACTGATTGACTCTTCAGCCTGGCTCTCTCCCTCTTTTATTTTTCCCCCTTTAAATGACATTTGTTAGGTGCCCATTCTGTGTAAAGCACGGTTCTAAGCACTGCAGTAGGTACAAGCTAATCAGGTTAGGCACGGGGACTGTCATTCATTCAGTCAGTCATTTATTGAGCACTTACTGTGTGCAGAGCACTGTACTAAGAGCTTGGAAAGTACAGTTCAGCAACAGAGAGAGGCAATCCCTGCCCACTTTGGGCTTACATTTTAGAAGGGGAGAGACAGACATCAAAAACCAGGAAGCAGGCATCAGTGGCATCAATGTAAATTAATAGAATCAGAGATCTGTATCCACATCAGAACAAGTAAAACAGGCATTAATAGAAATAAATAGAATTATAGATATGTACATATATACACAAGTGCTGTGGGGCGGGGGGGTTAGAGCAAAGCGAGCGAGTCGGGGGAATGTGGGGTGGTGGGGGGAGCTGATGAAAGGAGGGGCTTAGACTGGGAAGGCCTGCTGGAGGAGGTGAGCCTTCAGTAACGCTTTGAAGTGGGGGAAGTGTGATTTGTTTGGTGGACATCGGACACTTCCCTGTCCCACATGGGGTTCTGAGTCTTAAATCTCCATTTTACAGATGGGAGTACTGAGGCTCAGAGCAATGAAGTGACTTGTCCAAGGTCACACAGCAGACAATTGGCGGAGCTGAGTGTAGAACCCAAGTCCTCTGACTCCCAGGCTGGTGATCTGCACACAGTACGCCTTCAGTAAATATGACTGATTGATCGGTGGCTCTTTCCACTAGGCCACACCCCTTCCCCCACATACTGGGGAAACATGCATCAAAGGTATTTATCGAACACTTACTCTGTGCAGAGCACTGTATTAAGCACTTGGGAGAGTACAGTGCAATCGAATTGGCCAACACGGTCCCTGCCCATTAGGAGCTTACAGTCTGGAGTCTAACAAAACAGCTTTTTGCTTTTCCTATTTCCGCTTATTAGAACTTCAAGATTTTTGGCTTCATAAATGTGATGAATGCGAGGCAGGGGAGAGAAATGAGAAGGTTCGCCTGTAGGAAGTGGGATTTTAGGGTTGTTTTTTTCCCCTTTTAAATGACATTCGCTAGGTGCTTACTGTGTGTCGAGTGTTTATTACTCTATTTGTTTTACTTGTACATATCTATTCTATTCATTTTATTTTGTTAATATGTTTTGTTCCCTGTCTCCCCCTTCTAGACCGTGAGCCCATTGTTGGGTTAGGGACCATATCTATATGTTGCCAACTTGTACTTCCCAAGAGCGTAGTACAGTGCTCTGCACACAGTAAGTGCTCAATAAATATGATTGATTGATTGATTGATTGATTGAAGCACTGGGGTAGGTACAAGCTGATCAGGTTGGGCACAGTCCCTGCCCTACATGGGGCTCACAGTCTTCACCTCCATTTTACAGAAGAGGTAACTGAGGCCCAGAGAAGTGAAGTGCCTCTCCCGAGGTCACACCACAGACAAGTGCCAGAGCTGAGGTTCGAATCCAGGTCCTCTGGCTTCCGGGCCCTGGCTCCAGCCACTAGTCTAGGCTGCTTCTCCACAGCTTTTGGGAAGAAGTCACCAGCCAAGTCAAATGGGGCTCAATCTCCGGCCCATCTCCCTGGCTCGTTGTGGGCGGGGAATGCATCTGTTTATTGTTGCATTGTACTCTCCTAAGTGCTTAGTACAGTATTGTGCACACAGTAAGCACTCATTCTTTATGATTAAATGAATGAATGAATGAATAGCTCGGCCCAGCTCACCTCAACTCGGGCCCCTTGAGTACCTCGACTCGGCTCAGGCCCCAGAACGGTCAGATCCACGACTTGGTCCTGTTGGCATCCAATTCTTCCCAGTGTCAAAATCCATTTGGAAGAACCCCCCCGTGAAAACTAGGGGAGAATGGAGGGAGGGGATGGGTGTGGAATATCATCCGAGGCCCTTTATATGTCTGTTAACTAACCATGTTGTCGATCGGTCCAACAACCATTTGTCAACCAGGTTGGACAGCGGGTCGTATTTATTTAGCACTTACTGTGAGCAGAGCAGTGTATTAAGCACTTGGGGGGCCTTCCTCTACCAAGCCCTCCTTTCCTTTTCTCCCCCACCCCCCACCCCCACCAGCCCCAGAACACTTATGGCCATATCTGCCGTTGATTACATGAATGTCTGTCTCCCCCTGTAGAATGAGAGCTTACTGTGTGTAGAGCACTGTACTAAGCTCCTGGGAAAGTACACTGTAACACATATAGTCACATACCCTGCCCACAGGGATCTTACAGTCAAGGGGTAGGGGGGACAGACATGAATATAAATCCATAAGTTCTAGGTCCCTACATAAGCACTGTGGGGCTGAGGGAAGGGTGAATCAAAGGGAGCCAATCCAACTGCATTTTTTTTTTTGTTTTAACTGGTATTTGTTAAGTCTTCCCATGTGCCAGGTACTATGCCAGTCTGGGGGAGATACAAGCTCATCAGATTGGACACAGTCCATGTCCCACACGGGGCTCACAGTCTTCATCCCCATTTTAACTGAGGTGCAGAGAAGGGAAGCAGTTTGCCTAGTGTCACCTAGCAGGAAAATGGCAGAGCTGCGATTAGAACCCAGATCCTTCTGAGTCCCGGGCCCATGCTCTGTCCATTAGGCCACACCGCTTGTCCAAAAATCATTGACTTTTTCTGAACTCCTCGTGCTTTCTTTCAATGGTATTTAATGATTGTTTTCATTCACTCATTCATTTAATTCTATTTCTTGAGTGCTTGCTGAGTGCAGAGTGCTGTACTGAGTGCTTGGGAGAGTACAAATAGAACAATCAACAGACATATTCCTTGCCTACAATGAGCTTACAGTCTGGAGGGGGGAGAAAGACCTTAATATAAATAAATGAATGGCAGAGAGGGACACGAATGCTGTGGGGCTGGAGGGGGGGGGGTGGATGAATGAAGGGAGCGAGTCAGGGAGAAGAGGAGAGGGAGACTTAGGGAAGGGCTCTTGGTGCAGAGCCCCATGTGAGATGCCTGGGACAGTCCCATACGCAGGAGACACTCCCCCTGCCTCGAACGTTCTGATCTCCCCTGAACCACGCCAACCGTTCTTGGTTCTCTTTCATTATGGGGAAAGACCTAGTAAGTGTCAAACATCATTCTCCTTATAAATCCCTAAGCAATTGGGGAACATTTCTCGGCTACAGTTTGAACAGCAACTTCTGTCTTGCTCTAGCCACCATTAGTGGGGTAGCAACCTTCCTTCTCAGTTCCCCCACCCCCACATTCCCCCCTCCCAGCCTCACAGCACATAGGTCTACATCTGTCATTTATTTGTATTGCTGTCTGTCTCCCCAGCTCTAGACTGTAAGCACCTTGTGGGCAGGGAAGGCGTCTGTTTATAATAAATACGATTGATTCATTCAGTCGTATTTATTGAGCACCTACTGAGTGCAGAGTACTGTACCAAGCGCTTGGGGAAGTACAATTCAACTATAAACAGTGACATTCCCTGCTCACGATGAGCTTTCAGTCCAGAGAATTGTTGTATTGTCCTCTCCCAAGGGCTTAGTACAGTGCTCTGCGTACAGTAAGAACTCAAGGAATACGATGGAATGAATTGAATGATCAATGAATAGACATAAATGATTTCTCTTCATGTCCATCTCCCTCTCTAGACCGTAAGCTCATTTTGGGCAGGGAGTGTGCTTACCAACTCTTGTATCATACTTTTTCACGTGCTTAGTACAGTGCTCTGCAGGCAGTCAGCACTTACTTGCCTGCTGTGTGTCCTTGGGCAAGTCACCTAACTTCTCTCTGCCTCTGCTCCCTCATCTGCAAAATGGGGAGTCAAGCAGTCTGTGACCTTGGGGAAGTCATTTCACTTCCCTCAGCTTCTCTTTCCCCTGTTTTCAAGGGTTCACTACCCTTTCTCCGTCCTCTTTGGACTGGGACCTCCTTCTGGGGCAGATTGGGTCGGACCTGGTGATCTTGTACATATTTATTCTATTTATTTTATTTTGTTAATATGTTTTGTTGTGTTCTCTGTCTCCCCCTTCTAGACAGTGAGCCCACTGTTGGGTAGGGACTATCTCTATATGTTACCAACTTGTACTTCCCATGCGCTTAGTACAGTGCTCTGCACACAGTAAGCGCTCTATAAATTGAACGAATGAATGAATGAATGAATGAATGAATGGTCCCAGTGCTTAGTATAGTGCTTGGCACATCGTAAACACTAACAGATGCCACAATTATTACTGTAGTCATCATTGTTATTAGGAGAGGAAAACTAATGTCTGTCATTCCTAGTAGACTTGAAGCTCCCTTGAGGACAGGGATCCTGCCTACTTGGAAGAAGAACTTCACGAACTGTTCGTTGTGTTTAGAGGGTAGGTCAGGGACAAGTTTATGTCTCTGGGTGCTAGCAGGGAGTGCTGGTTAAGTGGCAAAGTTTTCTCTGTCCATCAAGGCCAGCTCAACCTCAAGCAATACAGAGTTTCTTTCCATACCGTTGGTATGACATTCATATTATCAGAAGAATACAATAAAGAATACAACGGAAGACAATACAGTCAAGAATCCAGTATCTGTATCAGAAGAATACAGAGAGAAATGCTTTAAAATAGAACACAGTAAACCCCACAGGCATTTTCCATCCAACCCCAGATCCGCTTTGTTCTAGGAGATCTGATACTACTGCTAAGCAGGTCCAGGGGTCTTGATTAGCACAAGAGAGCAGTTTCACCTTTGTAACTATGTTGTCCTGAGTAAATCCAGTGAAATGACTGGAGTCACTCCAAAAGCCAGAATTGTCTTGAGTCAATCAAGTTAAGTGATTTGAGTGGTCAAGCAGGCCTAGGGCTGAACCAGCTGGGAGAGGGAGGTCAGAGACAAAGAAAGGGGGACAACTGCAGGACCAGTTGAACCTAGTACTTCTACACTACCAACTTCAAGCATCGTGCCCTAGTGGGAAGAGCACCGGCCTGGGAGTCCGAGGATCTCGGTTCTAATCCCAGCTCTGCCAGTCGCTCACTATGGCACTTTGGCCAAGATGCTTCGCTTCTCTGTGCTTCAGTTTCCTCACCTGTAAAATGGGGATTCAATACCTATTCTCCCTCTGATTTAGACCGTGCCCCCCATGTGGGATGGGGACTGTGTCTGAACCGCTGAACTCGTACCTGCCACAGCACTTAGGATCTTGCTTGACACATAGTAAGTGTTTACTAAATGCCGTTATTATGACTATCATTATGATTATCGGTAGTAGTAACTCTACTGTATTGTTCTCTCCCAAGTGCTCAGCACAGTGGCATTTATCGGATCTGGTATTTACCTGCACTCAGTGGATACCATCGATTGACCAACCGATTGAAAATTTGGATAGATCGAGTCCTTTGCCGTGGATGTGTCCAGCTCAGATTCCTAAATCCTTCAGCCCCAAGGTGACCAGACACCCGCAAAAGCCAGCCCCGCAGAGGCTTGAGCCACGGAAAGGTGGCGGTCCGCCACCCGGGACCCACAGACGGAGGGCCGGGCCTTCCTCCGGAGCGACCCTGGGCGGCCACAGCTCTCAGCGTCCGCCCCGTCGGCCGGGCCTCCCCTCTCCATCATCCGATTGCCGGTATTTATCGAGCACTAAGTTCGTGCGGAGCCCTGGACTGAGCTCCCGGAGGGTCCAATCCAACAGACTCAGCAGACATGTCCCCTGCCCGTCACAGGTTTACGGCCTAGAGGGTGGAGACGGACATTGATGGGAATAAATAATGGGCAGAGATGTTTCCTGCCCATATAAAGAGCTTTATTGTGCCAATGGGCCCAAGGACAAAGACCTGCCTCCTCCAAACCACCCATCGGTGGTCTTCCTTTGCCAGACCAGGGTGGTACGGATGACAAGGATGACGAAAACTGTTGGTCTATTTGTTCAGTTGTATTTATGGAGCGAGTTTCTGTGTGCAAAGCACCGTACCAAGTAGTTGGGAGAGTACAGCACAACAATATAACGGACACGTTCCCTGCCCACGACGAGCTCACAGACTAGAGGGGGAAACAGGCATTAATAGAAATGAATAAATTCCAGCTGGCTGGCCCATGGTAAGTGCCGACCGCATGCCCAACACCGGGACGGATGGGGGATGTTCCAGTCGGACACGGTCCCCGCCCCTCACGGGACTCCCAGTCTGGCGGGGAGGGCCCCCCTGTCTCTCATTGTATCGTCCTCTCTCACGGGGCTTAATACAGTGCTCTGCACCCAGTAAGCGCTCAATAAATACCAGTGACTGACTGACTGCCTCCTGCATCTGACAGCCCGGAGGTTCTTGAGGAGCAGGGAGACGGGGCCTGAACGTTTTTGTAGAGCAATTACTCATCTCTCTTTTTCCACCCGTATATTCAGCGTGTCACCGGATCCTGTCAGTTGAACCTTCACACCGTGAATAAAATCTGCTCCCTGCTCTCCATCCAAACGGGTAGCAAGCAAATCCGAGCGCTCGTCCTTTACCGCTTCAGTGGCTGTTTCGGCCTCCTGCCACTCCTGCCCTTACTTCACTCTGCTGCCCGGATGATTTTGCTACAGAAACACTCAGTTCCCGTCTCGCAACTCTTCAAGAACCTTCAGAGATTGCCCGTCCACCTCCGTGTGGAGCAGAAACTCCATACCGGGCTTTCAAGCTCTCAGTCGCCTTGCTCCCTTCTTCCTTCCCCTTGCCGCTCCCCCAGTCCATCCTGGAATGCCCTCCCTCTTAATAATAATAGCAATGATGATGGCCTTTGTTAAGTGTTTACTATGTGCCAAGCCCTCTTACCTAGGCACTAGGGTAGATACAGAGTAATCTGGTTGTCCCACGTGGAGCTCACACTTTTAATCCCCATTTTACAGATGAGGTCACTGAGGCACAGAGACGTGAAGCGACCTGCCCAAGGTCACACAGCAGACAAGTGGCGGAGCTGGGATTGGAATCCACGTCCTCCGACTCCCAAGACGGTGCTGTTTCCACTAAGCCACACCGCAGCTCGTCTCCGACAGACGACCGCTCTCCGCACCCTCCGAGACTTATTGCAGGCACGCCTCTTCCGGGCAGCCTGACCCCGCTAAGTCCTCATTTGTTCTCCCACTCCATTCTGCATCGCCCTGATCTTCTCCCTTTATTCACCTCACTCCCTCAGCCCCCACAGCCGTTTTGTCCGTATCTGCAATTTATTGATTTATTTACATTTACGTCCATCTCCCCCTCTGGACTGCAAGCTCGTTGTGGGCGGGGAAGGTCTTGTTTATAAGGTCTTATTGTTCTAACCGCTTAGTGCAGTGCTCTGCACAGAGTAAGCGCTCATTAAGTTGATGGATCGATGCAACGATAGGCATTGAATCCCCATTTTACAACTGAGGAGCCCTGGAGAAGCGAGGCAACTCGCGAGTCGAGGTCACACGGTGGGGCAGGCATCGGAGCAGGGAGGAGAATCCGGGTCCCGTGGCACGGCAGGCCGGCACGCGAACACAGTAGCCGTGTGGTGCTGCACGAGGAAGGCTCCCCGCCGTGGACGTGTTTTCCTCCAGCCCCAGCCTGGACCGCAGGATGGTGGTAGAAGCTTTATCTACCACCCAGGAAGCCACAACACACCCTCCGACCCCTCTTCCTCAAGCAGCCACGAAACCTCATCCTACTTAATCGCGCCCGCGATGGAGTCTCGGCGCGACTCCACGTGCAGAGGCCCGCCTCGGGGACCGCTCGAAGCACGGGCCCCCGGCTGGCTTCTCGGCTCTAGATTTCCCTGATGGCTCGGTCCACTTATCGCCTCGGGTGTGTAGGGTATGTAGTAGCGTCGGGACAGCGATCTGCACATAGGGAGCACTCAATCGATCGGACTGTGCCTGACCTGATGATCTTGTACCTACCCTAGTGCTCAGCACGTTATTGGGCTCCTAGTAAGCGCTTAAGAAATCATATGGCTGGGGGGGAGGTGGCGGGGGTCCGTGGTGACTCAGAGGCCCACCCCGGCTAGGGCGGGCCCGGGCTCACGGAGCCCGCAGCTCTGGGGCCTCCTCCCCGCCGGTCCCTCTCGATGCCCCCAGCCTGGGGTGCCCCGGCCGTGAGGATGGTGACCCTGAGGAAGCGACGTGGCCTAGCGGATAGAGCATGGGCCCAGGAGTCAGCGGGTTCTAATCCAGGCTCCGCCACTCGATTGCCGTGTTGACCTTGCGCAAGTTACTTCACTTCTCTGCACCTCCGTTACCTCATCAGTACAATGGGAATTAGGATGCTGGAGCCCCACACGGGACAGGGACTATGTCCCACTTGACTGTAGTGTATCTACCTCGGTGCTCAGTACCATGCGTGACACATAGTAAGCGCTGTACAAAAATACCATAAACAAACAATAAAAAAAAAAATCCTTCGGGAACTTTCTTTTCTCAATCAATTGATCTTAGTTATCGAGTGTTTATTGTGTGCAGAGAATTCTTTCATTCGATGGTATATAGTGGGCACTTGTGTGCAAAGCACTGTGGTGAGGGCTTGGGAGCGTACAATAGAACACCCAACAGACACATTCCTGCCCACAACAGGCTCACAGTCTAAAGCCAGAGACAGACATGAATATAAATGAATAAATAAATTACAGATATATGTTTGTCCCTGACCCATAGCGACTCCATGGACACACCTCTCTCAGAATGACCCACTTTCATCTGCAGTCGTTCCGGTGGTGTATTTTTCTCGGTAAAAATACGGAAGCGCTGTATCGTCGCCTCTTTCCGCACAGCCGACTCGAGTCTCCGCCTTCGACTCTCTCCTATGGGGCTGCCACCTGGGACAGCACGGCAATATACAGGTGCTACAGATGAATGAAAGAGCAAATGAGAGTGGTGCAGGGAGGAGGGGAGAGCGGGGCTTAGGGAAGGCAATGTACTTTCAATGTACTTTAGAGGAGATGTACTTGTACTTTCAATAAGATTTTGAAGGGAGAGGAGCGCGATCATCTGTCTTAATTTTATTAAGCACTTGGGAGAGCCCAGTACCACAGAGCCGGTAGTCACGCCCCTTGCCTACAACGAGCTTAAGGACAAGAGGGCGAGACAGATGTTGATACCAATGAATGACCCACCGATATCCATTCTCACCTTCACTTCCAAAAACAGTCCCGTCCCCTTGCCCTTTCAAGGAAAGCTAGGAAAAGAAGTTCATCGGCGTCGGAATCAGGAGATTCACCTACAGTCAGGAACGTTTGCCAAAAATGATCAAAATCCTCTACATGTTTTTCTAATGCCCCAGCATCGAATCGGTTGATCGGTGGTACTTGGGTGTGGAAGAATGGGCCGGATCCAGGCCGCTCCAACCCGTCAATCAATCAATCAATCGTATTTATTGAGCTCTTCCTGTGTGCAGAGCACTGTACTAAGTGCTTGGGAAGTACAAGTTGGCAACATATAGAGTTGGTCCCTACCCAACAGTGGGCTCACAGTCTAGAAGAAGTACCGTACGGTCCCAAGTGCTCAGCACGGTGCTCCACACATGGTCAGCACTCAATAGATATGGGACGTGGACAGAGTCCAAGCCGATTTTTTGATGTCTTTCTCAATACTTGGCAATTAGCCCATTAAAAAAAAAAAAAACAAAGAGAGAGAAACATTATTTTTTTTTCCTTTGTACACACCCCTTACCACATCAAGTATTTTAATTCATTATTAAGCTGAGGCAGCGAGACACGTTATGCAGGTGAAGACATACACACAAGTACCTTTACAACCTTATTTTACTTTATGCAGATACTTATACACACCCTCTTATTTGCACATTACATTACTTATCTCTATTCAGGCGTTTACACAAACACATTGCATTTACAGACCGACCCGCAGCATTACATTACTTATCTCTATTCAGGCGCTTATACAAACACATTGCATTTACAGACCGACCCGCAGGATTGAACCGACAACCTCTGACTTTAAAGACGGACCACTTACCTCTGTTCCACAAGCTGCTTCACACCGGCTGGCTGTTCGGCTTGGCCCCTTAAGCTCTAATTCTAAGAGAAAGCAGGTGAGCTTAAAGGTTTTTTTTTTTTTCTGCCCCTAGTTAGGTCATCTGCTTGAAATAGGATGGACGAGGTGGTTTCGCTCGTGAGGCCTGTGGTGGCCTAGAGGTGAAGGTAACAGCCTTGAAAGGCTGGAGGCCTGGGTTCTAATCCCCACTTGGGTATGAGAGTTTATAAAACCTGTAAATACACAGTAGTGTTTAGAATAAGTTATCTAGACAGGTGGAGATAAAATTTTTAATTCTACCTTCTCAGTAACCTCGAAAATTGATTATTTAATAATTTAATTAACTTAATTGATCACAGCTGAAATCATTCAAATCACATTAATCACACCTGTGAATGACTGATTTCAATATTAGCATAGCATCATCACAATTTGATGTAGTCAGTCATAATTAATAAGGCGCAACAAATTAATCAATCACAGCTGTGGACTAGTGATTTTAGCTGTCATTGATTACATTAGTAATCAATCAATTGATCAGAGCTGAAATGGATAAATTTATTAATTAATCAATTATTCACAGCTGTGATCAATTAATATATGAATCATTTTTGAAAAAGAAGGGGGGGGAGGGGAGGGGGGGAAAGGGGGGGAGGGGAGGGGGGGGAAAGGGGGGGAAAGGGGGGGAGGGGAGGGGGGGAAAGGGGGGGGAGGGGAGGGGGGGGAAAGGGGGGGGAGGGGAGGGGGGGGAAAGGGGGGGGGAGGGGGAGGGGGAATCCTAGTAACCCCCTCCCGGTCCTTATCATTCTTAATCGTCGATGTTAATATCAACAGTATCGTTGATGCTACCGTCTGTAATTGACAAAGATATTGTATCTGTCGTAATTGCTGTCATTAATGTTACTGTTGTCAGTAATGTTACCGTTCTTATTTGACAAAGGTATTGCCCCTGTCATTATAGGGACAATATAAGTGTAAAGAAAAAGTAATAACATAGGTATGGTTTGCATCCTTAATGTCGTTTTGCCATTAATTAATTAATTAATTGCCATAAATTTGCCATTTGACAAAGGCAGTACCTTTGTCAAATAAGAACGGTAACATTACTGACAACAGTAACATTAATGACAGCAATTACGACAGATACAATATCTTTGTCAATTACAGACGGTAGCATCAACGATACTGTTGATATTAACATCGACGATTAAGAATGATAAGGACCGGGAGGGGGTTACTAGGATTCCCCCTCCCCTCCCCCCCCTTTCCCCCCCTCCCCTCCCCCCCCTTTCCCCCCCTCCCCTCCCCCCCTTTCCCCCCCCTCCCCTCCCCCCCCCCTTTCCCCCCCCTCCCCTCCCCCCTTTCCCCCCCCCTCCCCTCCCCCCCCCTTCTTTTTCAAAAATGATTCATATATTAATTGATCACAGCTGTGAATAATTGATTAATTAATAAATTTATCCATTTCAGCTCTGATCAATTGATTGATTACTAATGTAATCAATGACAGCTAAAATCACTAGTCCACAGCTGTGATTGATTAATTTGTTGCGCCTTATTAATTATGACTGACTACATCAAATTGTGATGATGCTATGCTAATATTGAAATCAGTCATTCACAGGTGTGATTAATGTGATTTGAATGATTTCAGCTGTGATCAATTAAGTTAATTAAATTATTAAATAATCAATTTTCGAGGTTACTGAGAAGGTAGAATTAAAAATTTTATCTCCACCTGTCTAGATAACTTATTCTAAACACTACTGTGTATTTACAGGTTTTATAAACTCTCATACCCAAGTGGGGATTAGAACCCAGGCCTCCAGCCTTTCAAGGCTGTTACCTTCACCTCTAGGCCACCACAGGCCTCACGAGCGAAACCACCTCGTCCATCCTATTTCAAGCAGATGACCTAACTAGGGGCAGAAAAAAAAAAAACCTTTAAGCTCACCTGCTTTCTCTTAGAATTAGAGCTTAAGGGGCCAAGCCGAACAGCCAGCCGGTGTGAAGCAGCTTGTGGAACAGAGGTAAGTGGTCCGTCTTTAAAGTCAGAGGTTGTCGGTTCAATCCTGCGGGTCGGTCTGTAAATGCAATGTGTTTGTATAAGCGCCTGAATAGAGATAAGTAATGTAATGCTGCGGGTCGGTCTGTAAATGCAATGTGTTTGTGTAAACGCCTGAATAGAGATAAGTAATGTAATGTGCAAATAAGAGGGTGTGTATAAGTATCTGCATAAAGTAAAATAAGGTTGTAAAGGTACTTGTGTGTATGTCTTCACCTGCATAACGTGTCTCTCTGCCTCAGCTTAATAATGAATTAAAATACTTGATGTGGTAAGGGGTGTGTACAAAGGAAAAAAAAATAATGTTTCTCTCTCTTTGTTTTTTTTTTTTTAATGGGCTAATTGCCAAGTATTGAGAAAGACATCAAAAAATCGGCTTGGACTCTGTCCACGTCCCATATCTATTGAGTGCTGACCATGTGTGGAGCACCGTGCTGAGCGCTTGGGACCGTATACGGTACTTCTAGACTGTGAGCCCACTGTTGAGTAGGGACCATCTCTATATGTTGCCAACTTGTACTTCCCAAGCACTTAGTACAGTGCTCTGCACACAGGAAGAGCTCAATAAATACGATTGATTGATTGATTGATTGACGGGTTGGAGCGGCCTGGATCCGGCCCATTCTTCCACACCCAAGTACCACCGATCAACCGACTTGATGCTGGGGCATTAGAAAAAGATGTAGAGGATTTTGATCGTTTTTGGCAAACGTTCCTGACTGTAGGTGAAGCTCCTGATTCCGACGCCGATGAACTTCTTTTTCTAGCTTTCCTTGAAAGGGCAAGGGGACGGGGGACGGGACTGTTTTTGGAAGTGAAGGTGAGAATGGATATCGGTGGGTCATTCATTGGTATCAACATCTGTCTCGCCCTCTTGTCCTTAAGCTCGTTGTAGGCAAGGGGCGTGACTACCGGCTCTGTGGTACTGGGCTCTCCCAAGTGCTTAATAAAATTAAGACAGATGATCGCGCTCCTCTCCCTTCAAAATCTTATTGAAAGTACAAGTACATCTCCTCTAAAGTACATTGAAAGTACATCGCCTTCCCTAAGCCCCGCTCTCCCCACCTCCCTGCACCACTCTCATTTGCTCTTTCATTCATCTGTAGCACCTGTATATTGCCGTGCTGTCCCAGGTGGCAGCCCCATAGGAGAGAGTCGAAGGCGGAGACTCGAGTCGGCTGTGCGGAAAGAGGCGACGATACAGCGCTTCCGTATTTTTACCGAGAAAAATACGCCACCGGAACGACTGCAGATGAAAGTGGGTCATTCTGAGAGAGGTGTGTCCGTGGCGTCGCTATGGGTCAGGGACAAACATATATCTGTATTTTATTTATTCATTTATATTCATGTCTGTCTCCGGCTTTAGACTGTGAGCCTGTTGTGGGCAGGAATATGTCTGTTGGGTGTTCTACTGTACGCTCCCAAGCCCTCACCACAGTGCTTTGCACACAAGTGCCCAATATATACCATCGAATGAATGAAAGAATTCTCTGCACACAATAAACACTCGATAACTAAGATCAACTGATTGAGAAAAGTAAGTTCCCGAAGGATTTTTTTTTTATTGTTTGTTTATGGTATTTTTGTACAGCGCTTACTATGTGTCGGGCACGGTACTGAGCACCGAGGTAGATACACTATAGTCAAGTGGGACGTAGTCCCTGTCCCGTGTGGGGCTCCACCATGCTAATTCCCATTGTACTGATGAGGTAACAGAGGTGCAGAGAAGTGAAGTAACTTGCCCAAGGTCAACACGGCAATCGAGTGGCGGAGCCTGGATTAGAACCCGCTGACTCCCGGGCCCGTGCTCTATCTGCTAGGCCACGTTGCTTCCTCAGGGTCACCGTCCTCACGGCCGGGGGACCCCAGGCTGGGGGCACCGAGAGGGACCGGCGGGGAGGAGGCCCCAGAGCTGCGGGCTCCGTGAGCCCGGGCCCGCCCTAGCCGGGGTGGGCCTCTGAGTCACCACGGACCCCCCCCACCCCCCCGGCCATATGATTTCTTAAGCGCTTACTAGGAGCCCGATAACGTGCTGAGCACTAGGGTAGGTACAAGATCATCAGGTCGGGCACAGTCCGATCGATTGAGTGCTCCCTATGTGCAGATCGCTGTCCCGACGCTACTATGTACCCTACGCACCCGAGGCGATAAGTGGACCGAGCCATCGGGGAAATCTAGAGCCGAGAAGCCAGCCGGGGGCCCGTGCTTCGAGCGGTCCCCGAGGCGGGCCTCTGCACGTGGAGTCGCGCCGAGACTCCATCGCGGGCGCGATTAAGTAGGATGAGGTTTCGTGGCTGCTTGAGGAAGAGGGGTCGGGGGGTGTCTTGTGGCTTCCTGGGTGGTAGATAAAGCTTCTACCACCATCCAGCGGTCCAGGCTGGGGCTGGAGGAAAACACGTCCACAGCGGGGAGACTTCCTCGTGCAGCACCACACGGCTACTGTGTTTGCGTGCCGGCCTGCCGTGCCACGGGACCCGGATTCTCCTCCCCGCTCCGATGCCTGCCCCACCGTGTGACCTCGACTCACGAGTTGCCTCGCTTCTCCAGGGCTTCTTTTCCTCAGTTGTAAAATGGGGATTCGATGCCTATCGTTGCATCGATCCATCAATTTAATGAGCACTTACTCTGTGCAGAGCACTGCACTAAGCGGTTAGAACCATAAGACCTTATAAACAAGACCTTCCCCGCCCACAACGAGCTTGCAGTCCAGAGCGGGAGATGGACGTAAATGTAAATAAATCAATAAATTGCAGATATGGACAAAACGGCTGTGGGGGCTGAGGGAGTGAGGTGAATAAAGGGAGAAGATCAGGGAGATGCAGAATGGAGTGGGGGAACAAATGAGGACTTAGCGGGGTCAGGCTGCCCGGAAGAGGCGTGCCCGCAATAAGTCTCGGAGGGTGCGGAGAGCGGTCGCCTGTCGGAGAAGAGCTGCGGTGTGGCTTAGTGGAAACAGCACCGTCTTGGGAGTCGGAGGACGTGGATTCCAATCCCAGCTCCACCACTTGTCTGCTGTGTGACCTTGAGCAGGTCGCTTCACGTCTCTGTGCCTCAGTGACCTCATCTGTAAAATGGGGATTAAAAGTGTGAGCTCCACGTGGGACAACCAGATTACTCTGTATCTACCCTAGTGCCTAGAAGAGGGCTTGGCACATAGTAAACACTTAACAAAGGCCATCATCATTGCTATTATTATTAAGAGGGAGGGCATTCCAGGATGGACTGGGGGAGCGGCAAGGGGAAGGAAGAAGGGAGCAAGGCGACTGAGAGCTTGAAAGCCCGGTATGGAGTTTCTGCTCGACACGGAGGTGGACGGGCAATCTCTGAAGGTTCTTGAAGAGTTGCGAGACGGGAACTGAGTGTTTCTGTAGCAAAATCATCCGGGCAGCAGAGTGAAGTAAGGGCAGGAGTGGCGGGAGGCCGAAACAGCCACTGAAGCGGTAAAGGACGAGCGCTCGGCTTTGCGTGCTACCCGTTTGGATGGAGAGCAGGGAGCGGATTTTATTCACGGTGTGAAGGTTCAACTGACAGGATCCGGTGACACGCTGAATATACAGGTGGAAAAAGAGAGATGACTGATTGCTCTACAAAAACGTTCAGACCCCATCTCCCTGCTCCTCAAGAACCTCCAGGCTGTCAGATGCAGGAGGCAGTCAGTCAGTCACTGGTATTTATTGAGCGCTTACTGGGTGCAGAGCACTGTATTAAGCCCCGTGAGAGAGGACGATACAATGATAGACAGGGGGGCCCTCCCCGCCAGACCGGGAGTCCCGTGAGGGACGGGGACCGTGTCCGACTGGAACATCCCCCGTCCGTCCCGGTGTTGGGCATGCGGTCGGCACTTACCATGGGCCAGCCAGCTGGAATTTATTCATTTCTATTAATGCCTGTTTCCCCCTCTAGTCTGTGAGCTCGTCGTGGGCAGGGAACGTGTCCGTTATATTGTTGTGCTGTACTCCCTCAACTACTTGGTACGGTGCTTTGCACACAGAAACTCGCTCCATAAATACAACTGAACAAATAGACCAACAGTTTTCGTCATCCTTGTCATCCGTACCACCCTGGTCTGGCAAAGGAAGACCACCGATGGGTGGTTTGGAGGAGGCAGGTCTTTGTCCTTGGGCCCATTGGCACAATAAAGCTCTTTATATGGGCAGGAAACATCTCTGCCCATTACTTATTCCCATTAATGTCCGTCTCCACCCTCTAGGCCGTAAACCTGTCACAGGCAGGGGACATGTCTGCTGAGTCTGTTGGATTGGACCCTCCAGGAGCTCAGTCCAGGGCTCTGCACGAACTTAGTGCTCGATAAATACCGGCAATCGGACGATGGAGAGGGGAGGCCCGGCCGACGGGGCGGACGCTGAGAGCTGTGGCCGCCCAGGGTCGCTCCGGAGGAAGGCCCAGCCCTCCGTCTGTGGGTCCCGGCTGGCAGATCGCCACTTTTCCGTGGCTCGAGCCTCTGCGGGGCTGGCTTTTGCAGGTGTCTGGTCACCTTGGGGCTGAAGGATTTAGGAATCTGAGCTGGACACGTCCACGGCGAAGGACTCGATCTATCCAAATTTTCAATCAGTCGGTCAATCGATGGTATCCACTGAGTGCAGGTAAATACCAGATCCAATAAATACCACTGTGCTGAGCACTTGGGAGAGAACAATACAATAGAGTTACTACTACCGATAATCATAATGATAGTCATAATAACGGCATTTAGTAAACACTTACTACATGTCAAGCAAGATCCTAAGTGCTGTGGCAGGTACGAGTTAAGTGGTTCAGACACAGTCCCCATCCCACATAGGGGGCGTGGTCTAAATCAGAGGGAGAATAGGTATTGAATCCCCATTTTACAGGTGAGGAAACTGAAGCACAGAGAAGTGAAGCATCTTGGCCAAAGTGCCACAGCGAGCGACTGGCAGAGCTGGGATTAGAACCGAGATCCTCGGACTCCCAGGCCTGTACTCTTCCCACTAGGGCACGATGCTTGAAGTTGGTAGTGTAGAAGTACTAGGTTCAACTGGTCCTGCAGTTGTCCCCCTTTCTTTGTCTCTGACCTCCCTCTCCCAGCTGGTTCAGCCCTAGGCCTGCTTGACCACTCAAATCACTTAACTTGATTGACTCAAGACAATTCTGGTTTTTGGAGTGACTCCAGTCATTTCACTGGATTTACTCAGGACAACATAGGTACAAAGGTGAAACTGCTCTCTTGAGCCAATCAAGACCCCTGGACCTGCTTAGCAATAGTATCAGATCTCCTAGAACTAAGCGGATCTGGGGTTGGATGGAAAACTCCTGTGGGGTTTACTGTGTTCTATTTTAAAGCATTTCTCTCTGTATTCTTCTGATACAAATACTGGATTCTTGACTGTGTTTTCTTCCGTTGTGTTCTTTATTGTATTCTTCTGATAATATGAATGTCATACCAACGGTATGGAAAGAAACTCTGTATTGCTTGAGGTTGAGCTGGCCTTGATGGACAGAGAAAACTTTGCCACTTAACCAGCACTCCCTGCTAGCACCCAGAGACATAAACTTGTCCCTGACCTACCCTCTAAACACAACGAACAGTTCGTGAAGTTCTTCTTCCAAGTAGGCAGGATCCCTGTCCTCAAGGGAGCTTCAAGTCTACTAGGAATGACAGACATTACTTTTCCTCTCCTAATAACAACGATGACTACAGTAATAATTGTGGCATCTGTTAGTGTTTACGATGTGCCAAGCACTATACTAAGCACTGGGACCATTCATTCATTCATTCATTCGTTCGTTCAATTTATTGAGCTCTTACTGTGTGCAGAGCACTGTACTAAGCGCTTGGGAAGTACAAGTTGGTAACATATAGAGACGGTCCCTACCCAACAGTGGGCTCACAGTCTAGAAGGGGGAGACAGAGAACCCAACAAAACATATTAACAAAATAAAATAAATAGAATAAATATGTACAAGATCACCAGGTCCGACCCAATCTGCCCCAGAAGGAGGTCCCAGTCCAAAGAGGACGGAGAAAGGGTAGTGAACCCTTGAAAACAGGGGAAAGAGAAGCTGAGGGAAGTGAAATGACTTCCCCAAGGTCACAGACTGCTTGACTCCCCATTTTGCAGATGAGGGAGCAGAGGCAGAGAGAAGTTAGGTGACTTGCCCGAGGACACACAGCAGGCAAGTAAGTGCTGACTGCCTGCAGAGCACTGTACTAAGCACGTGAAAAAGTATGATACAAGAGTTGGTAAGCACACTCCCTGCCCAAAATGAGCTTACGGTCTAGAGGGGGAGATGGACATGAAGAGAAATCATTTATGTCTATTCATTGATCATTCAATTCATTCCATCGTATTCCTTGAGTTCTTACTGTATGCAGAGCACTGTACTAAGCCCTTGGGAGAGGACAATACAACAATTCTCTGGACTGAAAGCTCATCGTGAGCAGGGAATGTCACTGTTTATAGTTGAATTGTACTTCCCCAAGCGCTTGGTACAGTACTCTGCACTCAGTAGGTGCTGAATAAATACGACTGAATGAATCAATCGTATTTATTATAAACAGACGCCTTCCCTGCCCACAAGGTGCTTACAGTCTAGAGCTGGGGAGACAGACAGCAATACAAATAAATGACAGATGTAGACCTATGTGCTGTGAGGCTGGGAGGGGGGAATGTGGGGGTGGGGGGACGGAGGAGGAAGGTCGCTACCCCACTAATGGTGGCTGGAGCAAGACAGAAGTTGCCGTTCAAACTGTAGCCGAGAAATGTTCCCCAATTGCTTAGGGATTTATAAGGAGAATCAATCAATCAATCAATCGTATTTATTGAGCGCTTACTATGTGCAGAGCACTGTACTAAGCGCGTGGGAAGTACAAATTGGCATCACATAGAGACAGTCCCTACCCAACAGTGGGCTCACAGTCTAAAAGGGGGAGACAGAGAACAGAACCAAACATACCAACAAATTAAAATAAGTAGGATAGAAATGTACAAGTAAAATAAATAAATAAATAAATAAATAGAGTAATAAATATGTACAACCATATATACATATATACAGGTGCTGTGGGGAAGGGAAGGAGGTAAGACGGGGGGATGGAGGGGGGACGGGGGGGAGAGGAAAGAAGGGGCTCAGTCTGGGAAGGCCTCCTGGAGGAGGTGAGCTCTCAGCAGGGCCTTGAAGGGAGGAAGAGAGCTAGCTTGGCGGATGGGCAGAGGGAGGGCATTCCAGGCCCGGGGGATGACATGGGCCGGGGGTCGATGGCGGGACAGGCGAGAGCGAGGTACAGTGAGGAGATTAGTGGTGGAGGAGCGGAGGGTGCGGGCTGGGCAGTAGAAGGAGAGAAGGGAGGTGAGGTAGGAGGGGGCGAGGTGATGGACAGCCTTGAAGCCCAGGGTGAGGAGTTTCTGCCTGATGCGCAGATTGATCGGTAGCCATTGGAGGTTTTTGAGGAGGGGAGTAATATGTCCAGAGCGTTTCTGGACAAAGATAATCCGGGCAGCAGCATGAAGTATGGATTGAAGTGGAGAGAGACACGAGGATGGGAGATCAGAGAGAAGGCTAGTGCAGTAGTCCAGACGGGATAGGATGAGAGCTTGAATGAGCAGCGTAGCAGTTTGGATGGAGAGGAAAGGGCGGATCTTGGCAATCTTGAGAATGATGTTTGACACTTACTAGGTCTTTCCCCGTAATGAAAGAGAACCAAGAGCGGTTGGCGTGGTTCAGGGGAGATCAGAACGTTCGAGGCAGGGGGAGTTTCTCCTGCGTATGGGACTGTCCCAGGCATCCCACATGGGGCTCTGCACCAACAGCCCTTCCCTGACTAAGTCTCCCTCTCCTCTTCTCCCTGACTCGCTCCCTTCATTCATTCCCCCCTCCCCCCCCCCAGCCCCACAGCATTCGTGTCCCTCTCTGCCATTCATTTATTTATATTAAGGTCTTTCTCCCCCCTCCAGACTGTAAGCTCACTGTGGGCAAGGAGTATGTCTGTTGATTATTTGTACTCTCCCAAGCACTCAGTACAGCACTCTGCACTCAGCAAGCACTCAAGAAATAGAATTGAATGAATGAGTGAATTAAAACAATCATTAAATGCCATTGAACAAAAGCGCGAAGAGTTCAGAAAAAGTCAATGATTTTTGGATAAGCGGTGTGGCCTAATGGACAGAGCATGGGCCTGGGACTCAGAAGGATCTGGGTTCTAATCGCAGCTCTGCCATTTTACTGCTAGGTGACACTAGGTAAACTGCTTCCCTTCTCTGCACCTCAGTTAAAATGGGGATGAAGCCTGTGAGCCCCATGTGGGACATGGACTGTGTCCAATCTGATGAGCTTGTATCTCCCCCAGACTGGCATAGTACCTGGCACATGGGAAGACTTAACAAATACCAGTTAAAACAACAAAAAAAAATGCAGTTGGATTGGCTCCCTTTGATTCACCCTTCCCTCAGCCCCACAGTGCTTATGTAGGGACCTAGAACTTATGGATTTATATTCATGTCTGTCCCCTTACCCCTTGACTGTAAGATCCCTGTGGGCAGGGTATGTGGCTATATGTGTTACAGTGTACTTTCCCAGGAGCTTAGTACAGTGCTCTACACACAGTAAGCTCTCATTCTACAGGGGGAGACAGACATTCATGTAATCAACGGCAGATATGGCCATAAGTGTTCTGGGGCTGGTGGGGGTGGGGGGTGGGGGAGAAAAGGAAAGGAGGGCTCAGTAGGGGAAGGCCCCCCAAGTGCTTAATACACTGCTCTGCTCACAGTAAGTGCTCAATAAATATGACCCGCTGTCCCACCTGGTTGACAAATGGTTGTTGGACCGATCGACAACATGGTTAGTTAACAGACATATAAAGGGCCTCGGATGATATTCCACACCCATCCCCTCCCTCCATTCTCCCCTAGTTTTCACGGGGGGGTTCTTCCAAATGGATTTTGACACTGGGAAGAATTGGATGCCAACAGGACCAAGTCGTGGATCTGACCGTTCTGGGGCCTGAGCCGAGTCGAGGTACTCAAGGGGCCCGAGTTGAGGTGAGCTGGGCCGAGCTATTCATTCATTCATTCAATCATAAAGAATGAGTGCTTACTGTGCGCACAATACTGTACTAAGCACTTGGGAGAGTACAATGCAACAATAAACAGATGCATTCCCCGCCCACAACGAGCCAGGGAGATGGGCCGGAGATTGAGCCCCATTTGACTTGGCTGGTGACTTCTTCCCAAAAGCTGTGGAGAAGCAGCCTAGACTAGTGGCTGGAGCCAGGTCCCGGAAGCTAGAGGACCTGGATTCGAACCTCAGCTCCGGCACTTGTCTGTGGTGTGACCTCGGGAGAGGCACTTCACTTCCCTGGGCCTCAGTTACCTCTTCTGTAAAATGGAGGTGAAGACTGTGAGCCCCATGTAGGGCAGGGACCGTGCCCAACCTGATTAGCTTGTACCTACCCCAATGCTTAGAACAGTGCTCTACACAGAGTAAGAACCTAACAAATGTCATTTAAAAGGAGGGGGCGGGAGGGACGAGGGAGAAAGCCAGGCTGAAGAGTGAGTGAGTCAGTCAGTCAGTCATATTTATGGAGTGCCTACTGTGTGCAGAGCACTGGGCCAGGTGCTTGGGAAAGTACAACAGAACAATAAATGAACACATTCCCTGCCCACAACAAGCTTACGGTCTAGTGGGGGAAACAGACAGTAACAGAAATAAATAAATGACAGATAAGGACATTAGTGCTGTGGGGCTGGGAGGAGGGGGTGAATAGAGGGAGCGAGTTAGGGAGATGCAGAAGGGAGAGGGAGAAGAGGAAATGAGGGCTTAGTCGGGGAAGGCCTCCCAAGGGCTTAGTACAGTGCTCTGCACACAGTAAGAACTCAATAAATACAATTGACTGACTATCTTAGCTGATTAACTTATATCTACTCCAGTGCTTAGAACAGTGTTGACAAATAGTAAGCACTGAAGAAATGGCATTTCCAAGAAATAGAAAACAAATAGAGGAAGCCAGGCTGAAGAGGAACTGAGCTCTCTCCCCAATCTGGTCGACTACCATGGGGCTAGAGGGAGGAAGGGGAATACTCTACGAGGTGAGGCGGTGAAGCCTAGTGGCTAGAGCCCAGGCCCAGAATTAAGAAGGGCCTGGGTTCTATCTCGACTGGATTACTGCATCAGCCTCCTCTCTGATCTCCCATCCTCCTGTCTCTCCACACTTCAGTCTATACTTCACGCTGCTGCCCGCATCATCTTTGTGCAGAAATGTTGTGGGCATGTTATTCCCCTCCTCAAAAATCTCCAATGGCTGCCAGTCAACCTAGGAATCAAGCAACAACTCCTCACTCGCGGCTTCAAGGCTGTCCATCACCTCGCCCCCTCCTACCTCACCTCCCTTCTCTCCTTCTACAGCCCAGCCCACACCCTCCGCTCCTCTGCCACTAGCCTCCTCACTGTACCTCGTTCTCGCCTGTCCCGCCGTCGGACCCCGGCCCACGTCCCCCACCCCCCACCCCCTTGGCCTGGAATGCCCTCCCCCTCCACACATCCGCCACGCTAGCTCTCTTCCTCCCTTTAAAGTCCTACTAAGAGCTCACCTCCTCCAGGAGGCCTTCCCAGACTGAGCCCCCTTTTGCCTCTCCTCCTCCCCATCCCCCCGACCCTACCTCCTTCCCCTCCCCACAGCACCTGTACATATGTTTGTAGAGATTTTTTACTCTATTTATTTTACTTGTACATATTTACTATTCTATTTATTTTTTTAATGATGTGCATCTAGCTTTATTTCTATTTATTCTGATGACTTGACACCTGTCCACATGTTTTGTTTTGTTGTCTGTCTCCCCCTTCTAGACTGCGAGCCCGTTGTTGGGTAGGGACCGTCCGTATATGTTGCCGACTTGTACTTCCCAAGCGCTTAGTACAGTGCTCTGCCCACCGTCAGCGCTCCATAAATACGATTGAATGAATGATGAATAATTCCAGCTTTGTCCCTGGTCTGCTGGGTGACCTTGGAGAACTCTCTTCACTTCTCTGGGCCTCTGTCACCTCATCTGCGAAATGGAATTCAATCCTGAATTAATGCCTATTTATAATGGAACCTCCAGGATGATTTTCTCAGGGTAATTCTTGGTTGATTGTGATTGGGGTGACCTAGGGCTATGATACCCTCTCAGGGTCACACCTGGAGAGTTTTCAGTGCTCTCCCAGTCTCAACTATGGGAGGGAGAGTCAAGCAGAGGCCTATTCCATTCCTAGCTTGGGCAGTGGCTAGCAAGTGGAAGGCAACCTGCAACAAGTCAAAACTCACCTGTGCCGGGCAGCAGCGGCCCGGGAGAGAGGCGAGGGTAGAGACTCAGGCTTACTGTGCGGAAGGAGGCAATGGTAAACCGCTTCCGTGTTTGTACCAAGAAAACGCCCTGGATACATTACTGGAGCGATTGCAGATGGAGGCGGGGCCTTCTGGGAGAGATACATCCAAGGTGATGCTTTCGGTCGGACATGACTCGACGACAAAAGACAACAACAACAACAAGGGGTATGATAAAACCTCTGAATAAGTTAAGACTTAAAATTCTACCCATAGCATCACTAGCAACATATCCAAAAGTTGGCTTCGTGGGAGGAATCAGGGCTGGAAGTCAGAGCTTCTGGCATTTAATCCCAGCTCCACTTGTCTGCTGGGTGATCTCAGCCAAGTCACTTCACTTCTCTGGGCCTCAGTACCCACATCTGTAAAATGGAGATTAAGACTGTGAGACTCATGTGGGACAAGGAAGTGCCCAACTTGATGAGCTTGTATCTACCCTGGCCCTTAGAACAGTGCTTGATGCATAGTAAGTGCTTAATAAATACCATCATCATTACACCATCATCATCACCGCACTTAACAGAGCCTTAATTCCTTCAACTGTAAAATGGGGATTCAATCCCTGCTTTCTCTCCTACTCGGGCTGTGGGAAGAGCACTGTTTCCATGTCCCCCTCAGTCAGTCAGTCACCTTTACTGAGAGCTCAGTATTTGCAAAACACTGTACTAAGTACTTGGGAGAGTACAATCGAACTACATAGTAGACACATTCTCTGCCCACAACCAACTTACAGTCTAGAAGGGGAGACGGACGTACTGAACCGAGTACTTGGGAGAGTCCAATACAACGCTGGGCAGACATATTCCCTGCCTACCTCCTACTTAGACTACGCCCTATGTGGGACCCAGACTTCGCTTCACTATGATGATGATGACCACCATCATCATCATTATGCTTATGAGCCCCATATGGGACAGGGACTGTGTCTGACCGATCTTCACTCATCCTATCCTGCCTAAATTACTGCATCAGTCTCCTTGCTTCCCTCCCAACCTCCTGCCTCTCCCCAGTCCGGTCCATACTTCACTCTACAGCCCGGATCATCTTTCTGTAGAAACCTTCAAGACATATCAACTCCCTCCTCAAAAACCTCCAATGGTTGCCTATCCACCTCCGTATCAAACAAAAACCCTCACCATTGGTGTTAAAGGACTCCATCAACTCACCACCTCCAGCCTCACCTTGCTTCTCTCCTACAACCGAGCCCTCACACTCTGCTCCTCTGGTGCTAACCTTCTCACTCTGCCTCCATATTACCCGTCTCGCTGATGACCCCTGGCCCACATCCTACCACTGGTCTAGAACACCGTCCCTCCTCAAATCCACTAGATGATTACTCTCCCCCTGCTTCAAAGCCTTACTGAAGACACATCTCCTCCAAGAGGCCTTCCCAGACTAAGCACCACTCCCTTCTGCATCACCCTGACTTACTCCCTTTGCTCTTCCCCTACCCCAGCCCCATAGCGCGGCTCTCTATATCTGTCATTTTATTTATTTGTATTGATGTCTGTTCATTTGTATGGCTGTCTCTCTCCTCCTCCAGACTGTGAGCTCATTATGGGCAGGGATCGTCACTCTTTATTGTTGTGCTGTACTTTCACAAGCACTTAGTACAGTGCTCTGCACAAAGTGAGTGCTTAATAAATACGATTGAATGAATGAGTGAAAGCAAAGGCCCCAAGCCACTAACGAGAGGCCGGGTGGGTTTCGAGCACCCTCTTGGGCCGGTCCGTGTCCTGCTTGACTGCCGAGACTGAGTCGGCAGGACGGCACCAGATTCCCCCCCAACCCCCGCGGGGACCCCGTATCTGAAGCCCCCGGGGCCAAGGCTTACCCTGGCCATTCCTTGGTGGTGTGGGACATGCATATCAGGACGGGGAGGAAACGATGGTCTCTTTTCTTGGCTCTGTGTCAGTCAAAAGTTATTTAACTTCTTTTCTAGAACTATAAAAATGTACAAAAGAGAGTTCAGTTTGAGGCTGGAAACAGCAAGGTAGAATTGCCGTCATAAACTTGACACAAAGGAAACAACGTCTTTCCTCCCCTCCTCGGACCTCCCCGCTCCAACCTGACCATCCTTGATTATTGCGATCAAATCGATTCCTGCCTAGAGAAACACAGGCATAGCAAATCTCCCGCAACACATATCCATGCGACACATAAAAACACAGATTGCTCACCCCCAGATCAGTGCTGGTTCCCAGGAATAAATATCCTTTGGAGCCGAGAAGGATCATTCCTTGTCATCACTCCTACAAGGCCTTTCTTCCCAAGACCCGTTTGGTGATTTTCTGTGGAAAGGAAGAACGGAGGAGAGACTAATCCTTCTTCGCTGAGTCAATCAATCAATCGTATTTATTGAGCACTTACTGTGTACTAAGCGCTTGGGAAGTACAAGTTGGCAACATATAGAGACAGTCCCTACCCAACAGTGGGCTCACAGTCTAAAAGGGGGAGACAGAGCACAAAACCAAACATACTAACAAAATAAAATGAATAGAATAGATATATACAAGTAAAATAAATAAATAGAGTAATAAATATGCGGAAACATATATACATATATACAGGTGCTGTGGGGAAGGGAAGGTGGTAAGATGGGGGGATGGAGAGGGGGACGAGGGGGAGAGGAAGGAAGGGGCTCAGTCTGGGAAGGCCTCCTGGAGGAGGTGGGTCTCAGTAGGGCCTTGAAGGGAGGAAGAGAGCTAGCTTGGCGGATGGGCAGAGGGAGGGCATTCCAGGCCCGGGGGATGACGTGGGCCGGGGCTCGATGGCTGGACAGGCGAGAACGAGGTAAGGTGAGGAGATTAGCGGCAGAGGAGCGGAGGGTGCGGGGTGGGCTGTAGAAGGAGAGAAGGGAGGTGAGGTAGGAGGGGGCAAGGTGATGGACAGCCTTGTAGCCCAGGGTGAGGAGTTTCTGCCTGATGCACAGATTAATTGGTAGCCACTGGAGATAGCCCATGGGCCTAGGCCAACTCTCCGGGCCCTTGGAAAAAACGAAGAAGGAAAAAAAAAAGAGGTAGCATCTGTTGTTGTTAAGGGCTTACTATGGGCCAGGCACTGTACTAGATGCTGGGGTAGATACAAGCTAATCAAGTTGGGCACAGTCCGGGTCCTATGTGGGGCTCACAGTCTTCATCCCCATTTTCCAGGTGAGGAAATTGAGGCTCAGCGAAGTGAAGCATCTTACCAAAGGTCACCCAGCAGACAAGCGGCGGAGCTGGGATGAGAACTCATGTCCTTCTGTCTCCCGGGCACAGGCTCCATTTGCTAGGCACCACTGCTTCCCTTCGCCACTGTGACACAGGCTGATTCCTCCCCAAGTCCCTTCCCCGCTGTGTCTGCCACAGCTGCCAGGGGTTGGGGAGGGGCTTCTTCCTTCCTTAGGGCAGCAGGAGGCTCACCGCTGAGCCCAGGAGAGGGGGCTTATGAAGCACGGTTCTTGTGGCAGACATGAGTTCATAGTGCAAAGGGAAGGGGATCCAAAAAACAAAAAACCCTAAAAACCTATTCCCGAGACGGCAAGAGAAGTCTTTGGTGTTCAAAACTCCCCTAGGTATCTCTGTCCAATTCAAAGTCTTGTAGAAGGCCCATCTCCTCCAAGAGGCCTTCCCTGACTAAGCCCTCTTTTCCTCTTCTCCCACTCCCTTCTGCATCAACCTGACTTGTTCCCTTTGTTCTTCTCCCATCCCAGCCCCACACCACTTACGTACAAAGCTGTCATTTTCTTTATTTCTATGAATGTGTCTCAATCAATCAATCAATCGTATTTATTGAGCACTTACTGTGTGCAGAGCACTGTACTAAACGCTTGGGAAGTACAAGTTGGCAACATATAGAGACAGTCCCTACCCAACAGTGGGCTCACAGTCTAAAAGGGGGAGACAGAGAACAAAACCAAACATACTAACAAAATAAAATAGAATAGATATGAACAAGTAAAATAAATAGAGTAATAAATATGTACAAACATATATACATATATACAGGTGCTGTGGGGAAGGGAAGGAGGTAAAATGGGGGGATGGAGAGGAGGATGAGGGGGAGAGGAAGGAAGGGGCTCAGTCTGGGAAGGCCTCCTGGAGGAGGTGAGCTCTCAGTAGGGCCTTGAAGGGAGGAAGAGAGCTAGCTTGGCGGATGGGCAGAGGGAGGGCATTCCAGGCCCGGGGGATGACGTGGGCTGGGGGTTGACGGCGGGACAGGCGAGAACGAGGTACGGTGAGGAGATTAGCAGCAGAGGAGTGGAGGGTGCGGGCTGGGCTGTAGAAAGAAAGAAGGGAGGTGAGGTAGGAGGGGGCAAGGTGATGGACAGCCTTGAAGCCCAGGGTGAGGAGTTTCTGCCTGATGCGCAGATTGATTGGTAGCAATTTGCCTATTTGCCTTGAGGTGAGCAGGAGAACCCCAGAGGGAGAGGGGTGAAATCGAGGCCCAGCTCGTTTTCCTTCCTTGACCACCCCCCAACGGCTTCCCGCACTCTGGCTCTGTCCACCCAGCCAGCCGGGTCCCCCGGCCTTCCCCGCCTGCTGCGGAAGCTGTGCCATCTGGGGCCTCCTGTCAGACAGGAAAGAGCCGGGAGCGGGTCGTCTGGCCCATTCTGGGAGATTAATGAACACATCAAGGGGTTGGTCAGAGGTGGCCCAGCAGAGGCATTTTTCACCGGCCGCGGGTCAGCACACAAGAAAGCCCAGGAATTGATTTCCGTCTCCAAACATCCTTGACGCCATCGGCAAAGACGGGGCTGAGGACATCTCTCACACACACACTAACACTCACGGGCACGCGCACACACACACACACACACACACACACACAACACGTACAGCCTATATTTTGTGGTGGGGTTTCAAAATCTTCAGAAACCAAATAGCGTCTGCATACATCAATCATCAATCAGTCAGTGATAGTCAGGAGACATGTTCTAAGTCCAAGTGCTGCCTGGGCCTGGCTACCATGGGCAAAGACTGCACACACCCTTCACTAAACACGGCACCCCTGCCCACCTGCTCCATCGTGGCACTCCATCCACAGTGGAAAATGACCGGCATGGACAAAGAAAGTGTGTTGGGGGGTGGGCTGGGCAAGCCACTAGCAATAGACTCAATTCCTCTGCCCAGATTCTTCGTTCTGAAGTGTCAGGGCTAAAGCTCATCCTTCGTTCCTGATGGAAGTTTCCTCCACCAACCTCAAAGCAAGCTGGAAGCCGTGCTAAGCCCGTGGGAAGATTACAGCAGAGGCAGCATGGCCCAGTGGGTAGAGCACAGGCCTGGGAATCAGAGAACCTGGGTTCTAACTCCATCATCATCATCATCATCAATCGTACTTATTGAGCGCTTACTATGTGCAGAGCACTGTACTAAGTGCTTGGAAAGTACAAATTGGCAACATAAAGAGACAGTCCCTACCCAACAGCGGGCTCACAGTCTAAAAGTGGGCTCACAGTCTGAAAAGTCCATCACTTTTCAGCTTTGTGATGTTGGGCAAATCGCTTACTCCTGTAATCCCTCATGCTCACGGTCTTGTGGCCTTACCCTACGGCAGCCAGGAAGACTCTTCCCATCTTTTTTTGGAAAGAAAATTTCAGGGGTGGAAGGTTTGAAAGATGTCCTGAAATAGGAACTCTTGAAAAGCATCATGCAAAGTAGCACATCACCATTCTAAACAGGTCCTGTGAATGGAAATGCAATTGTCTAAGGTAATTTGACTATTGGAGCATAAAAATGCTTAATTAAATGGAATTATTGGATTGAGTTTAGTTCTGCTTCTCCGAAGAAAAGTTTCTTCCTCTGTTTATCAAAGCAGCAATTGCATGACAGGATGTAATTAAAACCTAATACTAAATTCTCTTGAAATTCTCAGGAATCAAATCAGCTTCATCACAGGGAGATCTTTCCTATGTCCAATTAGATTCAAGCCCAGCCTTTACCCTTTTAAAATAAATACAGTTATCTGCAATCCAACCCTGCCCACTACCTCATTCTATGACCTCTGTTTTTTCAGAAATCATGGTGGTTTATCTATGTCCCCCTCTAGACTGTAAACTCCTTGTGGGCAGGAAACTTGTCTTCCACCTCTGCCGTACTGTACTCTCCCAAGTGTTCAGTACAGCGGTTCGTCCCAGGTTAGCGCTCAACGAATACCATTGATTGCTAGAGTGATTGATGTAAACTCAAACTTTCAAACAATATGCCAATCAGCAATTAGGTAAGATAGGCTCTCTGATTCTGCATAAAGGACAGATGTCAGTCCCACCCCAAAATACCACCCCCTAAAATGAAACAAAACAAAACAGGATGAGAAGCACAATGATTTTCATTGTCTCTTGAAAGAGAAAGGCAGGGTGAGGACTACTGTTCTGCTTCCCTTCTTTTGATAACATTTACCTTAATTCTTCCAGAGGCTGAAATTTCACTTCCAGAGTTTTCCTGTCCCCGAATTCAGTGTCCACAGACCTGCCCAGCATCAGGCAGGATTTGGAGTTGTCCCTTTTCAGGGGAGAATGGACACATCAGTGCTATTAGACCAGTTCATCTGCACAGCCACGATGCTCAGCCACGGATGAGTTACCCTAAATAACCTTATAATCTCCTATTTCTGATTGATTTCAATATCTGTCACCCCCAACTAGTCTGTAAGCCCCTTGAGAGCAGGAATCTTTTCTACTAACTTACTGAGCTCTCCCAAGTGTTTAGTCTAGTACTCTGCACACAGTAAACGTTCAATAAGTATCATTGGTCTCTAGAGAGAAGTCCATCTTCTCCCAGACTACAGTGGAAAGTGTAAAAAACCCAGCCAGCATCTAATGAACAGTGCCACATTCCTTTGCCTCTTTCTCTCCTCCTGGTAGAATTAGGGACAAGGTAAGCTCCCTAAGCAATAAAGTTCTGTTTTTACCCAGCTGTTTTTCTCCTTTCTGGCATGGTTTCCTTCAGGCCTTTATACCTTTAAGGTGATGCATTTGCCAATGGAAATGGAGTGGAGATGAATGTAGATCGACCTCTGCCCCCAGTCATGGGGAGAAATGTGATAAAGTGGTGATGAAGGTAGGTAAAGGATTGTTTTTTAAAGGACAGCTCTAGGTCACTTAGCCCAGCATGCTTTATCATTTCTGTGTGATTATGGAAAAGAAAAAAAACTTCCCTACTCCTATTTCATCAGGTGGCGAATGATCCATCCGTAATTTTGATGGTGTCTGTAAAGTCCTGATGGGCCAAGCCCTGTTTTAAGTGCTAGGGAAGATACCAGTCAGGTCAGACCCAATCCCTGTCCCACATGACGCTCACAGTCTAAGTCGGAGGGAGAACAGAAATTGAATCCCCATTTTATAGATGAGGAAACTGAGGCACTGAGAAGTTAAGCAGTGAGAAGTTAAGTTGAAGCAGCGTGGCTCAGTGGAAAGAGCACGGGCTTTGGAGTCAGAGGCCGTAGGTTCAAATCTTGGCTCCACCACTTAGTTGTGTGACTTTGGGCAAGTCACTTCACTTCTCTGGGCCTCAGTTCCCTCATCTGTAAAATGGGGATGAAGACTGTGAGCCCCTCGTGGGACAACCTGATTACCTTGGATCTACCCCAGTGCTTAGAACAGTGCTTTGCACATAGTAAGCGCTTAACAAATACCAACACTATTATTATCATTATTATTATTATTATTATTATTATTATTATTATTATCATTAAGAGACTTGCTCGAGGTCTCACAGGAGGCAAGTGGAAGGTCCAGGATTAGAACCCAGGGTCCTCTGACTCCCAAGGCCATGCTCTTTCTGAGAGACCACTCGGCCTTTCCATCAAGAACATGTAGTGGAAAATTGATCCTTAAGCCTCTGCCTTCTCCCTACGGAAACTGGAAGGCTCTTTTTGGCTCTAAGTGGCTTAAGGGTTTGCTTTTAATCAATCAATCAATCTATCAATCAAATAGTATTGAGCAAGCAATGACGAAAACACCTAAGAACCTCCATTTCCAGAAAATACCCAGCTGATGAATGCAAGCCAAAGTTCCATGATGCTAAAAAGATGACAAATAAGAATGATTTTATGCTCTGGACTATGCTGATAAATCTGTCAGCGGAACTGGGCACATCTCTGCCATGAGTCACGCCTTGAAACTAGACTTTTCCACAGAAACCCCAATTGACAACCTCAGAGGAGACCAGCTCAGGGTCCAGTTAAATTTACTATACAGGCGTGCTAGGCGGGGTGTTGAGGCTCGAAATATTGGATGTTGGCAGAGAGAGGGAAACATATCATCCCTTGGATGAGGAAGCAGAGCAGCTTTCTCCCAATAAGTTGGCACAGTTTGGTTCCTGCAGAGACCCATCGGGACTGCCTCCTGTGGAATTCATAGTCTCTTCTGGACTGGGTGTCCAAAGAAGGCATCACCTGCTTTGCAGGCTATTTGTCAGCTCTGACACTTTGGGTGGGGTGAGGGGGATCACAGGAGAGGTGAGGGGGGTGGAGGGAAGCTTGCTGCCATGTCATCTGGGAAGATTTCAAAGAGGGTACAGGGGATCCCTGCTGTGACCTGACTGCTTCTGACAAGGGCTCCTCCCTGGGTATTTATTTAAAAATAACCCTCCTGAAAGAGGAAGCAGCGTGGTCCAGTGGAAAGAGCCCGGGCCTGGGACTCAGAGGACCTGGTTCTCATCCCGGCTCTGCCACTGGTCTTCTGATGGACCTCGGACAAGTCACTTAGCTAGCTGTGTGACTTTGGGCAAGTCACTTAACTTCTCTGAGCCTCAGTTACTTCATCTGTAAAATGGGGATTAAGACTGTGAGCCCCACAGGGGACAACCTGATCATCTTTTAACCCCCCAGCGCTTAGAACAGTGCTTCACACACAGTCAGTGCTTAACAAATGCCATTATTATTATTATTATTCTCCATGCCTCAATTTCCTCCTCTGTAAAAGGGGGTTAAAGAAAACTTCCTCCTAGACTGCAGGCTCCATGTGGGACAGGAACTGTGTCCAACCTGATTACCTTGAATCCACCCCAGTGCTTTAAACAGTGCTTGACCCATAGTAAATGCCTAACAACTACCATAATAATAATGACATAATGATGATGACCATCATCATTATTATTATTACTATTATTAAGTGGAGGAGGGGGGGGGAGAAAGAGGAAAAAGAAGATGGAGAGGAGGAGAATGGGAGGAAGAGGAGTGGTCAAAGGAGGAAAGAGATGAGGACTGTGTGACTGTGTTATCAGTCAATCAATCGGTGGTATTCAGTGAGCATTTACTACATGCCGAACTACATGTTCTAAACACTTGACAGAGTACAATAAAGCAGAATCTGGGGACATGTTCTCTGCCCATAACAAGTTTATATTATCCCAGTGCTTGGCACATAGTGAGCACTTAATTACCACAATTATTATCAGTATTATATCATGTAGAAGAGCAGAGGAGAAGGAGGAAGACAAGAGGAGGAAGAGGAGGGGGGCTGGGAGAGAAGTAATAAATGTCATTAAAAACAAGAGGGAAATAAAGGGGAAAGAGGAAAGAGAGGAGGAGGAGGGGAGAAGGGAGAGCAAGGGGAACAGGAAGAAGAGAAGGAGGAGGAGGAGGAGGAGGAAAGGAAAAACATACTCAGAGCAAGCAATTAATTGTTGAACTTGGGTAACATTGCCTCTATATTCAAAGGAGAACTTCACTGAAGTTGGATTTTGAAATGAAGTTTTGCACAATTCTAATTAGAGGACCAAAGTAACCTGGAAAAAAAAATCACAAATTCGAAAAGAGGTAACTTAACAGCAACTCATCAACACTAAATCACACTCATTAGCATTTTAGAAGAAAGTTACTCTTACTACAAAAGAATTAAACACCCCTTCTAATTTGTAGCAAAATTCTGTCTTCCCTCTGATGTGTGCCTGCATCAATAAGCGACCTGGCCCCACACTTAATTCTGTAGAAAACACTCGCACTCATTTTAATTAGGCTTCAATTATTATAAAATAATAACTGTGGTACTTGTTAAGTGCTTACTATATACCAAGCACTGTGCCAGGCTCTGGGATAGATACAAGATAATCAGGTTGGACACAATCCCTGTCCCATATAGGATTCACAATCATAGTAGGAGGGAGAACGGTTATTGAATTATCACATTTCAGATGCAGAAGCTGAGCCACAGAGAAGTCAAGTGACTTACTCAAGGTCACACAACAGGCAAGTTGCAGAACCAAGATTAGAATCCAGGTTCCCTGACTCCCGAGCCCATGCATTTTCCACTGGGTCATACACTTCTACTCAGCCACGTCACTTCTATTAAATGCTGTGATTGAAAGTGAACATGTATCATTTAAAAATGAATCAGTCAATCATATTTATTGACTGCTTACTGTGTACAGAGCACTGTACTAAGTGCTTGGGAGAATACAGTACAACATTATAACAGACACATTCCCTGCCACAGTGAGCTAACAGTTTTGAGGGGGAGACAGACATGAATCTAAGTAAATAAATTACAGATAGGTACATAAGTGCTCTAGAGCTGGGAGGGTGATGAATAAAGGGAGCAAGTCAGGGTGATGCAGAAGGGAGTTGAAGAAGAGGAAAAGAGGGCTTAGTTAGGGAATGTTTCAAGTAAAGTGCCCTGTAGTAAATGTTCCTTTCTGTGGAGGGAGCATTCTGAGAGATAGGTAAAATCAGAAATATCCTTCCAGGCTAGTAAAATCTAATCTAGAAGGATTAACAAGTATCATACAACAACCGGTGGGGAGAGAAGGGAGAGGTGCCACCCAGCAAGTTATCAATTTATGTATAGTAAAAGTGGAATTTTTTAAGCACTTTCTGAATTCAATATATTATACTAAGCGCTAGATAAATGCAACCAAAACACAAGACGTATTCCCTACTCACAAAGAGCAGGAGAAAGAAAAACAGTCCACTTACCGTTAATGGGCATACGAGAGGATAAATAGAACAGTAAGGGCAAAGTACCATGAACTGAGAGGGGCAATAAGGGCTAAGAATGGATGAAGAAACTAAAGAAGTGAGAGGAGCAGTTATTGGATTAATATAACTTGCAGGTCCAGGATTCACCACTTATTCCCACTGTATTCAAAAACAAGTTTAGTGGCTCTTTTAAACACCACGAACTAATAAGGCTTTCGAAAAAACCTCTACAAATTAAAATGAAGAGATCTGGCTCATTGCTAAGAAACAGGAATACATTTGTAATCACAGGACTTCCTGCCAATAATGGCTTGTCATGGATGTGTTTCCTTGGAAACATTATCAGAGCACTCAATTATTAAGCCATGAAACCCTAAGAATAGATTGGTTTTAGGCCAGTAATTAAGAACCACCAAATGATCAAACTGATCGAACAGTTTAGATAGGAAGATATCTCAGCATCAGTGATGTTCAAAGGGACTGTCAGCTTGCTTTGGGTAGAAAATGTGTCTGCTAATCCTGTTGCATTGTACTCTATCAAGCGCTTAGTACAGTACTCCACTCACAATAAATACCACTGAGTGACTGAATGATCATTTAATCACCCCTTTTGATTGGAGTCATTTTCCATTTGGAGTTGTAGCTAAAAGAAGTTGGCCAGGGAATCTAAGTGCTTAGTACAGTTCTGCACACAGTAAATACTCAATAAATATGATTGATTGTGGATCAGGGGCTAAGATTTTAATGGAAGAGGTAGATTAGGACAATTACCATCCATGGAGTATTTAGTGGAATCTGGCTTTCCAGGGTTAGGAATGGAGGAGCCAGAGAAGGTTTCATGGTGCCTCCAAATATTTCTAAGTACTCAGTCCTGAGAAGCAGTTTGGCCTAGTGGGAAGAGTATGGGCCTGGGAATCAGAGGATCTGGGTTCTAATCCCAGCACTGTCATTTGTTTGCTGGTTGACCTTGGGCAAATCACTTCACTTCAGTGCCTCAGTTACGTCATCTGTCAAATGGGGATTAAAGCTGTGAGTCCCATGTGGGACATGCGCAGTGTCCGGCCTGATTATATTGTATCTGCACTAGGGCTTAGTACAGCGCCTGGCACATAGTAAGCGCTTAACAAATACCACAGGCGTAAAAAAAAGCAACTCAATCCCTTGGCTGTAGTTTGAACTGAACTTCTCACAGCCAGGTTTGCTCCACGAGTTGCTGGATTTGCTGCTTGTAGTATTTGCTCTTTGCCTGCCTCTGTTTTTAATTCTTCTGTGGGTCTCCCCAGAGCCTTTGGAAGCAGCGTGGCCTGGTGGAAAGAGCAAGCACCTGGAAATCAGGAAACCTGGGTTCTAATGCACCCATGACCTATACGTATCTTCATAGGTAATGCCAACCCCGTTTTTAAAATCCCACACTGATATCGAGCATGTCATTAGAGCCTCAAATGAAAGATGTACAATAGAGCAAGAAATCATGCCGTATCGTTTCTTATCTCCTGATCAAGAGGGAACAGGCAAGAGTGAATCTCTTAACGCTGCTACCTTCTCATTAGAACCCATGATTCTGTTCGGATTCATTCCAAAGAAAGAGATCAAATTCACCAAAATCACAACTCAGCTTTTCTCAGTGAACCCACCTGCCAAACCTGAAGGAAAATCATTGCTTTTCCAGGTGAGTGAGAGGGGGCCCTCTCACCTTCTGAGGCTAAGACGACCCCAAGTCTCTGCTCTTTAAACAAGCCGTGAAAAGAATATTTTGAAATGGGGCCAGGGTTCTAATTAACATATTCGTGAAGTGCCCATTGCAGGAAGGGCACCGAAGTGCTCTTATATCTATATATATGATTGATTTTACAGTCTATTTATTCTGATTATCTCATCTGGAAGTAGTTTTTCTGTCTGCCCTGGCCTTCAGTGTGATCTTTGGCAAGTCACTTAAACTCTCTGGGCCTCCATTTCCTCTTCTATAAAATGTGAAGAAGCACTTCTTCCTTCCTCTTACATTGTGGATCCTGTGAGGGACAAGACTGAGTCCACTCTTGTGCCTCCTCCATTATTAAGCACAGTGCTAAGCCTTTGGTAAGGGCTTACATACCAAAATTATCATTATTGTTCTAATGGGCAATCTACAATTTCAATCATTTTTTTTTAATTGGTATTTGTTAAGCGCTTACTGTGTGCCATGTACTGTACTAAGCTCTGAAGTAGACATGAGCTAAGCAGTTTGGAAAAAGTCAGTGTCCCACCTGGGGCTCACAGTCTCAATCCCCACTTTGCAGATGAGGTAACTGAGGCACAGAGAAGCGAATGGATATGCCCAACGTCACAGAGCAGACAAGTAAGGCAGCTGGGACTCAGAAGGACCGCCAGGCCACTGCTGTAACCACTAGGCTTACTGTTTCTCAAACACCAACACCAATCTCTAACCCAACTGAGGATTTTTGACCATTGAAATTTTAACAATAATAATTATAATTGTGGTATTTGTTAAGCACTTACTATGTGCCAGACACTGTATTAAGCCCTGGGGTGGACTCAAGCAAATCAGTTTGGGCACAGTCCCTGCCCCACGTGGGGCTCACAGTCTCAATCTCCACCTTACAGATGAGGTAACTGAGGCACAGAGAAGTGAGGTGATTTGCCCAAGATCACACAGCACACAAGTGGTGAAGGCAGGATTAGAATCCATGACCTTCTGAATCCCAGGCTGTGCTCTATCCACTCTGCCACGCTACTTAAAGGAGGGCAGTGGCTCTTTAAACCCTTGAATGGATGTTTAAAATCCAGCACTACAAAGTTCTCTGATGTGCAGGCAATTGCATTTTCTGGTATGCTTGAGGGTAAAGTCTTCAGCAGAAAGGAGTTGTGGAACACCTGCGGAAACGGCAGGTAATAACATGATGAAGAAGCATATCTATGTCTGTCCCTGTTGCCGGATTTGGCTTCTTAGCCTGCAAGAATGGAAGGCTGGGATTTGATACCTATCTCTAAAGCTGCAGAGACTCAGCAAATCTTCCGACTCCCTCACCATCCTGGTTATCACAAAGAAAGAAGCTGTCTGAGCTTTATTCCAAAAGAGGGATGATATGTATATATAAAAAAACCCAAACCTGTTCTGCACTCAACTCGATTACGTTTGCCATCAAAAGCCAATATAATGCAAATGGACACCAGTGAAAAAGCCACTGAAACTCCTTTCCCATGCTCATCTGCTTCTCCCACAAGCTTTGCTTGTCATGGATTATTCAGAAGAAAAAAGCTCCATCTGGTGACAGCAACAGACCTTAATAAGGAGAAAGCAGAGCATCCTTCAGCTAGATTGCAAGCTTCCTGAGGGCCGGGAACATGTCTATTATTGTACTCTCCCAAGTGTTTACTACAGAGCTTAGTTACACAGAGTAAACGCTCAAAAAATGTTGCTAATTGAGTCAGCTTTCTTCACTCAGCAGCTCTTGCTTCTGGTGCTCTCCCAAGTTCTTCAAAAAGTGCTTCACACTCAGAAGATGTTCAGTAAATAGAATTGATGATCATTCTTTCTGCTGCCTTTATTACCATCCCTCTTGCCCCACAAAACTCAATCAGCCTCCTTTCTGGCGCTGCCACTCCAGTTCAGGCTATAAGTATAAATCATCTTTTTCCATCGCCAATTGGCTCACTTACCCATTCAGAGCCCTGCACTGGCTTAATTCGTTTATTCAATCCTATTTACTGAGACCTTACTACTACTGATAATAATAATCCAGCATTTAGAACAGTGCTTTGCACATAGTAAGCTCTTAATAAATGCCATCATTATGATTATTATTATTATAACAAAATGAAGGGAGGGCTATCGCCTTTTCATGCTGCACCTAAAAACAAAAGCGAGGGAATTTTTGCCTGCTCTTTTCCTCTCTGCTCTGTCCATGCCTACCTCTTCACAAGCCCTTCCTATCCCTGACCCTTTTTATGGTATTTTTTAAGCAAATATAACATATCTACCCTAGTGCTTAGCACAATGATTGCCACATAGTAAGTTTTGAATGAAATTTCAATTTTTTATTACTATATTATTACTGAACAACCTTTCAGGGAAAAGAGAAATAGAAATATTGTCACAGGGGAGACATTACCTAAAGGAAAAGGAAGGAAAACAGGCAGATCCCAGTGGGGAAAGATGACCCAGAAGAACATAATCTCTTTCCCTCCAGAACAGAAATCGATAAATGTTCCAGAGGGCAAACTTACCATGAATCAATGCAACCAAAGACATTCAGTGAATTCCAATCAAGAAGCACTGACCATAGCAATCTGCTCATCCTATTTGCATTCAAATTGCTCATGAGATTCACCAAATGATGACATTCTTTGCATTGCAAATGTAATCTGATTGCCAACGTTCAGGACTCTGCAGAAATAAAGTAGCTGATTAAGATGAAATGTTCTCCTGGAGTTTTGGCCGGCAATTTCTGAGTCGTTGGGAATTCTGCCGATTAGGAAACAAGACCCCCATCCACTAAGGAAGTTGGCCTTATTTTCACACCAAATGCAAGTGTTCTTTGGTATTCATTCATTCATTCAATCATATTTATTGAGCGCTTACTATGTGCAGAGCACTGTACTAAGCGCTTGGGAAGTACAAATTGGCAGCATACAGAGATGGTCCCTACCCAACAACAGGCTCAAGTGTGTTTTTCAGGCTAGTGGAAACAGAAGCAGTGTTACTTACTGAAGAGAGCACAGGACTGGGAGTCAGAAGGACCAGGATTCCAATCCTGACTCCGCCACTTGCCTGCTGTGTGACCCTGGGAAAGTAACTTCACTTCTCCATATCTCAGTTACCTCATCTGTAAAATGGGGATAAAGGTTATGAGCCTCATGTGGGACATGGACTGCGTCCAACCTGATTAGCTTGTATCTACCCCAGGACTTAGTACAGTGCCTGGCATATAGTAAAAGCTTAAAAAATACCATTAAAAAAAAAACTTCTCAAGAAGCTGGAGGCTCTGAAGACTAGGACTGAACTGGACTCCACTCTAGCTTTAGAAAAACCTTCACTCTGTAATCAATCAATCAGTTATATTTATTGAGTGATTACCGTGTGTCAAGCACTGTCCTGAGAATTTGGGAGAGTACAATTTAATATTCTCCGCTGACCCTAAGTTAACAGTCTAGAGGACTGCCCAAATCTTCCCAATCTGTCAAAAACCATAATGGTCAAATAATGTGGTGATTCTATTTGCATTTTTCAGCAGGGAACAACCTAGGAAATGGAATTCATTAACAGCATTATGATCTGTGTGACCATTAAAGAATGTGGTTATACGTAGGACTGCCTATGTGAAGACTTGGTACACAACCTTGGTTTTCTTCAAGCTGACTATCAGTTCATCAATCAATCTATCAGTAGTATCTTTGTACACCTTCAGTGTGCAAAGCACTGTGTCAAATACTTAGGACAATATAATGAAATTAGTAGACCCAACCTTAGGGAGCTCACAATTTAGCTGATCCTGAGTTAACTCTCCCTAGTGATTCACAATTGAGAAGCAGCATGGCTTAGGGGAAAAAGCCCCGGGAGTCAGGAGAAGGGAGTTCATTCATTCATTCATTCATTCAATTGTATTTATTGAGCGCTTACTGTGTGCAGAGCACTGTACTAAGCGCTTGGGGAGTACAAGTCGGCAACATATAGAGACGGTCCCTACCCAACAACGGGCTCACATTCTAGAAGGGGGAGATAGACAACAATACAAAACATGTGGTCAGGTGTCAAGTCATAAAAATAAATAGAAGTAAAGCTAGATGCACATCATTAACAAAATAAATAGAATAGTAAATATGTACAAGTAAAACAAATAGAGTAATAAATCTGTACAAACATATATACAGGTACTGTGGGGAGGGGAAGGAGGTAGGGCAGGGGGGATGGGGAAGGGGAGAGGAAAAAGGGGGTTCAGTCTGGGAAGGCCTCCTGGAGGAGGTAAGCTCTCAGTAGGAGTTCAAATCTCAGCTCTGCCACTAGCCTGCTCTGTGACCTTAAACAAGTCACTCAACATCTCTGTGCCTCCATTTCCTCATCTGTAAAATGGGGATGAGTTGTTTTCCCTTCCTCCTAAATTTTAAGCCTCATGTCTTCCCCTTCTAGACTGTGAGCCCGCTGTTGGGTAGGTAGGGACCATCTCTATATGTTGCTGACGTACTTCCCAAGTGCTTAGTACAGTGCTCTGCACACAGTAAGCGCTCAATAAATACGATTGAATGAATGAATGAATGAATGTGTGACAGACACTGTGTCTGATCTGAACACTGTACTAAGAACTTGGGAGAGTATGCTATAACAGAGTTGGTAGATATGTTCCTTGCCCACAATGAGCTTATAGTTTAGAGAGGAGCTACATGCTATCCACTTCCACCTCCAAATGGAAATCATTTTCATGCGTGTTCCAGACTGAGGCCACCGATGATGAAACTCTGTGGTCCACCCTCCCCGCCTCACTGCCCACCAGAGGTGCTGGTTTTTCAGCCTGTATCTGCAGCTCCACATCCTGATTTTGATTCTCTTCCCTAAGTTTCCAAATTCCCGAAAGCCTCTGTTCAGAGACAGCTGTCTCAGCCCTGATTGCTGCACGCATGGATAATGCAGCTCTAAAATATCGGAAATCATGCTGACCTACTTCAAAAGGGTGTTTGAATTACTGTAGGCACTTCTGCAAGTTTGAAGGACTCGAGAAAGATTGCTTTTATGTTAGCGCGGTTGTGTTCCCGGGGTTAAGTGCTGGGCTCTGCGCTTCCAAAAGTGTGGGGAGGAAGAGGAGGAGGAAGAGAAGAAGGATGGAGAGGAAGAGGAGAGTGGGGGTAAAGGGGAGTAATAGAAGGAGGGGAAGAAAAAGGGGAGGAGGGCGAAAATGAGGTGGAAGAAGAGGGGAGGGAAAATGTTTAAGAAAAGAGGGAGGAGAAAGCCAGAAAGAGAGGCAGGGGGAGGAGGAGAAGCAGTGTGGCCTAGTGGAAAGAGCCTGAGCCTAGGAGTCAGAGGACTTGGGTTCTAATCCTGACTCTGCCACGTGTCTGCTGTGTGACCTTGGGCAAGTCACTTCACTTCTCTGTACCTCAGTTACCTCATCTGCAAAACGGGGATTAAATCCTACTCCTTCCTATTTAGTCTATGAGCCCCCTGTGGGTCAGGGACTGTTTCAAACCTGATTAACCTGTAACCCTAGAGCTTAGGACAGTGTTTGGCACATAATAAGGACTTAACAAGTCCCCTAATTATTATCATTAATTATTAGACACTTCTCCCCACTGAGGGTGTAAGCATATAGAATTTACTATCACGTAGAATTTGTTACCCCAGGAAACTGTTCAGGCAAAAATAGCAGTAGATTCAAGAGTGGTTTTTTTTGTGGGTGAGAGATTCATGTTAAGTTACTAGAGGGAAGATTACATATACAGAGGATAATATTACAGATGAATAAATAGCCCTTACTGTGTGCAGAGCACTGTACTAAACTCTTGGGAGAGTACAGTACAATGAAGTTGGTAGACATGTTCCCTGCCCAAAATGAATTTACAGCCTAGAGATGTGGAGTGATCCATTCCTTACCTTGGGAGTGGCGGTCCAAAAGGGCCGTCAGTCAGCATATGGTTCCTTCAAGCATCCTGTTGCCATTGGTTTTGGGGTTTTTTTTAGTGGTATTTGTTAAGCACTTCCTACGTGCCCGGCACTATACTAAGCACTGGGGTAGATACAAGATAATCAGCTTGGACACAGTCCCCGTCCTACATACAGCTCATAGTCTTAATCCCCATTTTACATATGAAGTACCTGAGGTCCAGAGAAGTGAAATGACTTGCCCAAGATCATAAAGCAGACAAGTGGAGGAGACAGACCCCTGATCTGGATGGGCAGACCATCGTCTGATCCAGTGACAGTGTTGTCCATGGTCTTATGTTCTTTTGAAAGATCCCTTAAGGTCAGCCAAAAAGTTTGCTTACAGTTCCCTGATTAAAAAGTTAGAAGTTTGGTCTGCATCAGCTAATGTACTCTCCCTTCTCATTTTTCTCAAGATGGGCTCGCAAAGTGCTTGGACATCAAAGCATTTCCCTAATTAATAAACATCCCCCAAATTGAGCGACATGACCTTCCCACAGAGTGAGACACAGTTTCATATTACAGTCAATAGAGGTATCTTGGAAATCTAATCCAGAGTGACCAAATCAAATTTGTAAAACTTCAGGGACAGAGTGTCTCAGACAGCTTGTAATAATAAAAAAAAGGGACATAAATCACTTACATTTTATCCAAGTGCCTGATCTGAGGACTTGCCAGACTCTTGAATAAAAAAAAAACTTCTTTAAAGATTGACCAAATTGTCTCATTTTTTGCCTCGTCTTAAAATCTGAATTCTGCTCATGGAACAGAAACAAATGCTGCTTTCATCCTTATATATATATATATATAAATTATGGTATTTGTTAAGTGCTATGTGCCAAGCACTGTTCTAAGCACTGGGGTGGAGACAAGGTTATCCGTTTGGACACAGCCCCTGTCCCACATGGGGCCCCCAGTCTAGATAGGAGGGAATGAGATTTGCAAATGAGGAAACTGAGGCAAAGAGAAATAAAGTGATTTGCCCAAGGTCACACAGCAGAAAAGTGGCAGAGCTGGAATTAGAACCCAGGTCGTCTAACTCCCAGGCTGGGGCTCTTTCCACTAGACCACATTGCTTCTCTAACCAGAGTATACGGCGGCGGAAGAAACAGACCACAAATAGGGGTGTGCCCTTAGTTCATTGGCTTTTGTAAAAAAACATTCTTGACATAACCCCAGAGAGATTAAATTTATCTTGCTTTGTTGGGGCGGTGGGAGAGGGCAGAGGGAAAAGGAAGAGATCTACTTGGCTGCCACACTGTGAAGTTCATCACCCATTTATGACCCGATCCAGAGGGGCATCATAACATCATTAGCTGTGCCATCATTGTGTCAGCTCCGAGTCACCGCGGAGGGCCGTACAGCCTCAGATCCCACCGGCGACAATCGTCCCAGGCTGTTTGGAGGACTCAAGTGATGGTTGCTCACGTTGTCTTCCATCTTCCTGCTTAGGGAAAGATCAGCCAACTCCTGAGAAGCAGTATGGCCTAAATGGAAAGAGCTCGGGCCTGGGAATCAAGGGACCTGGGTTCTATTCCTGGTTCCGCCACACTTATGCTGTGTGACCTGGGGCCTCAGTTTCCTCATCTGTACAATGGGGGTTCAATAGCTGTTCTCTCTCCTACTTAGACTATGAGCCCCAAGTGGGGCAGGGACTGTGTCCAACCTGACTAGCTTGTATCTACGCCAGCGCTTAGAACAGTGCTTGACACACAGTAAATGCTTAACAAATACCATCATCATCATCCCGGGAAGTAGGGGTTGTGTCCAGCCTCTCTGCTCTCCCTTCCCCTGCCACAAATTCTGGATCCTCACTGATTTAATAAATGAACATAATTGGCTCTCATATCCTCTTTGCAAAGCAGAGGAAGCAATAATAATAATAACCTGTATATATGTTTGTACATATTTATTATTCTACTTATTTGTACATATTTATTCTATTTATTTTATTTTGTTAATATGTTTGGTTTTGTCATCTGCCTCCCCATTCTAGACTGTGAGCCCGCTGTTGGGTGGGGACCGTCTCTATGTGTTGCCGACTTGGACTTCCCAAGCGCTTAGTACAGTGCTCTGCACACAGTAAGTGCTCGATAAATACGATTGACTGAATGAATAGCACTACTAATAATAAACAATAATAATAACAACCTGTATATAGGTATATATGTTTGTACATATTTATTACTCTATTTTACTTGTCCATATTTATTCTATTTATTTCATTTTGTTAATATGTTTGGTTTTGTTGGCTGTCTCCCCCTTCTAGACTGTGAGCCTGCTGTTGGGAAGGGACCATCTCTATATATTTCCAACTTGTACTTCCCAAGTACTTAGTACAGTGCTCTGCACACAGTAAGTGCTCAATAAATACGATTGAATGAATGAATGAATGAGTGAATCTCTTTAACGGCCTCCTGTAGATTGGAGGGGCCATAACAATCTCCCCCGACAGCTTCCCTCCATCCCTACCTGATAGACCGCCAGGCTGGAGTGAAAAGAGAAGCAGCGTGGCTCAGTGGAAAGAGCGCGGGCTCTGGAGTCAGAGGTCATGGGTTCAAATCCCAGCTCCGCCAACTGTCAGCTGTGTGACTTTAGGCAAGTCACTTAACTTCTCTGCGCCTCAGTTACCTCATCTGTAAAATGGGGATTAAGACTGTGAGCCCCCAGTGGGACAACCTGATCACCTTGTAACCTCTCCAGCGCTTAGAACAGTGCTTTGCACATAGTAAGCGCTTAATAAATGCCGTTAAAAAAAAATATGAGAAGGAAAGGAGTAAGTATGGGAGAATGTCAAAGAGTGTCAAATAAAAGAAGCTTAATGCTTAGGAACTCGAGCGTCCTCTAAATAACAAAATATCAAAAGGAAGGTCGAAAAAGATTTACAGAGTCATCAAGGCAGCAACAGTGTATCCAATCCAGTGAAGGGAAAGAAGAAAATTACATAGGCCTGTGTCACGCAGCGCCCAATATCTTTGGGGAGATTAAAAGTAGCATTTACTGAGGCACTGAACACAGACGACTAACTGATTGAAGCCCTTCAGGTAGAAAATCTGCACTTTAAAAAAACCCAAAAACAAACAAAAGTCTCCTTCTCTTTAGTGGGTAGCAGAAGTTTTGGGAGAATCCTGAAAGAAAATAGTGGATTGAGAAGCAGCGTGGCTCAGTGGAAAGAGCCCGGGCTTTGGAGTCCGAGGTCCGGGGTTCAAATCCCAGCTCTGCCAACTGTCAGCTGTGTGACTTTGGGCAAGACACTTCACTTCTCTGTGCCTCAGTTCCCTCACCTGTAAAATGGGGATGAAGACTGTGAGCCCCACGTGGGACAACCTGATCACCTTGCATCCCCCCAGCGCTTAGAACAGTGCTTTGCACATAGTAAGCGCTTAACAAATACCATCATTTTTTTTCTCCCTGTGATAGTTCTGCCTTAGTACCAGTAAACAGCAGGACACCCAGGCTTTGATTTTAGGAGAAGCAGCGTGGCTCAGTGGAAAAAGCACGGGTTTTGGAGTCAGAGGTCATGGGTTCAAATCCCTGCTCTGCCAATTGTCAGCTGTGTGACTTTGGGCAAGTCATTTAACTTCCCTGTGCCTCAGTTACCTCATCTGTAAAATGGGGATTAAGACTGTGAGCCCCCCGTGGGACAACCTGATCACCTTGTAACCTCCCCAGCGCTTAGAACAGTGCTTTGCACATAGTAGCGTTTAATAAATGCCATTATTATTATTATTTTCTATTACTATTATTTTCTGCCATACTGAGTCCTGAATGGGTGATTCTGAATTCAGCCTCCCACAAACTATAAACAGAAAACTTCCTGGAAGTGGAGTCTTATTGGACAGCCAAGAAAATGGATGCTGTGGGGGGTGAAATCCGATGCGGAGAGGTGAGTGGGAAACACGTTGAAGCTGCTTAAGAGTACAGAGACAGAAGAAGAGGGCTGCAGCTGAAATAGACCCTTTCTCTGTTTAGCGACCCAGCGAAAGAATTCATGGTAAAAGTGGAAATCGAAGAAAGAATTCTGTGTGAAAGTGGCAGTTGGATGAGGAATTCTGGGTGAACGTGGCAGTTAGATGAGGAATTCCGGGTAAAAGTGGTAGTCTGGAATAGGAATTCTTGGGCTAAGGTAGCAAATGGGTGAGAAATTCTGGGTAAAAGTGGCAGTTAGATGAAGAATTCTGTGCAAAAGTGACAGGTGAATTAGGAATTAAACAAAAACACACAAATAGAGGAAAGTACTACTTCAGAAGGGGTCAGAGCAGCAGCTGCTGTGTTTCCTGGGGTTAAGAAAAAAAAAAGACAGGAATAATATCAAAACTCCAGAAACATTTCCTTTTTTTTTTAGCCCCACGGCTCACAATAGATGTCAAAGTTACATCCCTCGGGCCGCCTTCTGAAAAGGCGATTTTTTTCCCCCTCTCCCCAAAGGCGAACTGACCATTTACAAGCCATAGCAAGCTGACAAAACCTCAAGTTCAGATGGATTACCTCCTAGCATGCAGACAGGGAGACACAGGGGAAATATGAAAAGGCTCTCATGGAAATTTTTTGATACAGAGCGCGCAGAAAGGAGAGCAAAGGTGAACCGAGAGAGGTAATTTATCTAGATTAAAACTGGGCAGCTCTGGCATTTTAGCAACCATCCCGGTCCAGGCTGGATCTAAGGGGAAAGAAATTAAAAGTAGGGGTCGGTTGAGGCAATAGATTATCTGGAGGGTGCGGGAGGAGGGATTTCTTTTAGATTGACATCAAGATGTATTCGACAGATGATTACTGTCCCCAACCTTAAAGTCTTACTGAAGGCACATCTCCTCCAAGAGGCCTTCCCCAAGTCCTCATTTCCTCTTCCCCCACTTCCTTCTGTGATGCCCTGCATTGCTCTCTTTATTCTATCCTCCTTAAGCCCCACAGTGCTTATGTATATATCCATAATGTATTTACTTATATTCATTCATTCAATCGTATTTATTGAGCGCTCACTGTGTGCAGAGCACTGTACTAAGCACTTGGGAAGTACAAGTTGGCAACATAAAGAGACGGTCCCTACCCAGCAGCGGGCTCACATGTCCGCTGTGTGACCTTGGGCCAGTTACTTGACTTCTCTGAGCCTCAGTTACCTCGCTGGAAAATGGGGATTAAGACTGTGAGCCCCACGTGGGACAGCGTGATCACCTGGCATCCTCCCCAGCGCTTAGAACAGTGCTTTGCACATAGTAAGCGCTTAACAAATGCCATCATTATCATTATTATTCTGTGGGCCTCAGTGACCTCATCTGTAAAATGGGGATTAAGACTGTGAGCCCACGTGGGACAACTGATGACCTTGTAACTACTCCAGAGCTTAGAACGGTGCTTGGCACATAGTAAGCAATTAAAAAATACCATTATTGCTATTATCATTGCCATTAGTATTATTAAGCATTTAGTAGGTGCCAAGCACCGTTCTAAGCGCTGGGGTAGCTACAAGGGTGATCAGGTTGCCCCTCCCACGTGGGGCTCCCAGTGTTCATCCCCACGTTCCAGATGAGTTCACTGCGGCCCAGAGAAGTGAAGTGACTTGGGCCCGGTGGCGGGGCGGGGGGGGGCCTTGCGCTAGGCCCCCGGTGGCGGAGCCCGCCCGCACCGTCACCTTCGGGGATGGGGCGGACCCCACCGCTCCCCGCACCCGCGGCCCGGTTGGCGGGGGCCGCGCGCCCCCTGGTGGCCGCCCAAGGGCAGCGGACGGGCTCGGACCGGACCGGCCCCCGACTGCCGGCCTGCCGGCCTTCTTTCTTCCCTTTCCTTTCTTTTCCTTTCTCTTTCTATGTTTCCTTTCCTTTCCTTTCTCCCTTTCTTTCCTTCCTTTTTTTCTTTCCTTCTTTCTCTTTCTCTCCTCTCCTTTCTTCCTTTCTCTCTCTCTCTCTGTCTTTCTTTCATTCTTTCCTTCTTTATCTCTCTTTCTTTCCTTCTTTCTCTTTTTCTTTCTTTCCTTCTTTTTCATTCTCTTTCTCTTTTTCTTTCTTTCTTCCCTTCTTTCTTTCCTTCTTTCTCTTTCCTTCTTTCTTTTTCTTTCCTGCTTTTTCATTCTCTTTCTTTCTCTTTTTCTTTCTTCCCTTCTTTCTCTCTCTTCCTCTTTCTTTTCTTTCTCTTTTTCTTCCTTCCTTTCTTTCTTCCCTTCTTTTTCCTTCTTTCTCTCTCTTCCTCTTTCTTTTCTTTCTTTTTCTTCTTTCCCCTCTTTCTTCCCTTTTTTCTCTCTTCCTCTTTTATTTTTCTGTTTCTTCCTTCCCTTCTTCCTTTCCTTCTGCCTTCCTTTTCCTCTCTCTCTTTCTCTTTTCTTCTTTCTGTCTTTTTCTTTCATTCATTCATTCATTCTTTCTTTCTTTCTCTTTCCTTCTATTTCATTCTCTTTCTTTCTTTTTCTTTCTTTCTTTCCTTTCTTTTTCTTTCTTTCCTTCTTTTTCATTCTCTTTCCTTTCTCTTTTTCTCTTTCTTCCCTTCTTTCTTTCCTTCTTTCTCTCTTCCTTTTCTTTCTTTCTTTTTCTTCCTTCCCTGCTTTTTCCTTCTTTCTCTCTTCCTCTTTCTTTTCTTCCTTTTTCTTCCTTTTCTTCTTTCTTTCTTCACTTCTTTCTCTCTCTTCCTCTTTTATTTTTTTCTTTTTCTTCCTTCCTTTCTTTCTTCCTTTCCTTCCTTCATTCTTTTTTTCTCTCTCTCTTTTCTTTTCTTTCTTTTTCTTTCTTCCTTTCTTCCTTTCCTTCCTTCTTTCTTTTTTTCTCTCTCTCTTTTCTTTTCTTTCTTTTTCTTTCTTCCTTTCCTTCTTTCTTTCCTTCTTTCTCTCTCTTTCTTTCCTTCTTTCTCTCTTTCCTTCCTTCTTCCTTTCTTTCTTTCCTTCTTTCTCTTTCTTTCTTTCTCTCTCTCTTTCTTCCCCTTTCTCCCTTTCTTTCCTTTCTGTGTGGCTTAGTGGAAAGAACCAGGCCTTGGGAGTCAGAGGTTGTGGGTTCTAATCCCAGCTCTGCAACTTGTCAGCTCTGTGACCTTGGGCAAGTCACTTAACTTCTCTGTGCCTCAGTTACCTCATTGTAAAATGGGGATGAAGACTATGAGCCCCACGTGGGACAACCTGATTACCTTGTATATACCCCAGTGCTTAGAACAGTGCTTTGCACATAGTAAGTGCTTAACAAATACCAACATTATTATTCCTTCTTTCTTTCTTAATTCCCTATATTTCTTTTCTTTCATTCATTTCTTTCTTTACCTTCTTTCTTTCCTTCTCCATTTCCCCTTTAATATTGGTATTTCTTAAACGCTATGTGTCAGGCACTGTACTAAGCACTGGGGTGGATACAAGGTAATCAGGTTGTCCCACGTGGGAGAGATGGGGGAAGAAGGAAAGAAAGAAAGAAGGAAAAGAAAGAAATGAATGAAATATAGGGAAGAAAGAAGGAGAGAAAGAAGGAAAGAATAATATTGTTGGTATATCTTAAACAACAACAACAATAATAGCATTTATTAAGCACTTACTATGTGCAAAGCACTGTTCTAAGCGCTGGGGAGGTTACAAGGTGATCAGGTTGTCCCATGCAGGGCTCACAGTCTTCATCCCCATTTTACAGATGAGGGAACTGAGGCATAGAGAAGTGAAGTGATTTGCCCAAAGTCACACAGCTGGCAATTGGCGGAGCCGGGATTTGAACCCATGACCTCTGACTCCAAAGCCCGGGCTCTTTTCACTGAGCCACGCTGCTTCTCTAAACACTTACTATGGGACAGCCACTGTACTAAGCACTGGGGTGGATACAAGCAAATAATAATAATAATAATAATGGCATTTGTTAAGCATTTACTATGTGCAGAGCACTGTTCAAATATGGTTGGACACTGAGGGTGGGATGAATAAAGGGTACAAACCCAAGTGTAGTGGTGAAGCAGAAGAGAGAGGAAGTAGGATAAATAAGGGCTCAGTTGGGGAAGTCTTGGAGAGGTGATATTAAGCTTTGAAGGAGGGGAAAGTGATGGTCCATAGGAGATGAAGCGAGAGGGAGTTCACACCAGAGGCAACCGCAATCATCATCATCATCAATCGTATTCATTGAACGCTTACTGTGTGCAGAGCACCGTACTAAGCGCTTGGGAAGTACAAATTGGCAACATATAGAGACAGTCCCTACCCAACAGTGGGCTCACAGTCTAAAAGGGGGAGCCAGAGAACTAAACCAAACATACTAACAAAATAAAATAGAATAGATGTGTACAAGTAAAATAAATAAATAAATAAATAGAGTAATAAATATGGACAAACATATATACATATATACAGGTGCTGTGGGGAAGGGAAGGAGGTAAGATGGGGGGGATGGAGAGGGGGATGAGGGGGAGAGGAAGGAAGGGGCTCAGTCTGGGAGCAATGGTCAACCGCTTCCGTATTTTTACCACAAGAGACTGTGAGCCCACTGTTGGGTAGGGACCGTCCCTATATGTTGCCAACTTGAACTTCCCAAGCGCTTAGTACAGTGCTCTGCACACAGTAAACGCTCAGTAAATGCGATTGAATGAATGACTGATCCACCACCAGAACGACTGCAGATCAAGCGCTTAGTACAGTGCTCTGCACACAGTAAGCGCTCAATAAATACGATTGATTGAGAGCAGGGCATTCCGGGAGAGATGTGTCCGTGGGGTCGCTATGGGTCGGAGACGACTCGACGGCATAAGACAAGACCAAGACCGTGCCCTGTAGCACAGCCCTTGGGCCTCAGATCACCCATGCAGTGACAGTGCTTTGCACATACTAAGCGCTTAACAAATACCATCATTATTATTATTATTATTATTATTATTATCATCCCTCCAGGAGGCCTTCCCGGACTGAGCCCCCTCCTTCCTCTCCCCCTCCTTCCCCTCCCCACAGCACCTGTATATATGTTGGTACAGATTTATTACTCTATTTTATTTGTACATATTTATTCTATTTATTTCATTTTGTTAATGTGTTTTGTTTTGTTGTCAGTCTCCCCCTTCTAGACTGTGAGCCTGCTGTTGGGTAGGGACCGTCTCTATATGTTGCCAACTTGGACTTCCCAGGTGCTTAGTACAGTGCTCTACACGCAGTAGGCATTCAATAAATACGATTGAATGAATGAATATATTGCCAACTTGTACTTCCCAAGCACTTAGTCCAGTGCTCTGCACACAGTAGGCGCTCAATAAATATGATTGAATGAATGACTATATTGCCAACTTGTACTTCCCAAGCACTTAGTCCAGTGCTCTGCACACAGTAGGCGCTCAATAAATATGATTGAATGAATGACTATATTGCCAACTTGTACTTCCCAAGCACTTAGTCCAGTGCTCTGCACACAGTAGGCGCTCAATAAATACGATTGAATGAATGACTATATTGCCAACTTGTACTTCCCAAGCGCTTAGTCCAGTGCTCTGCACACAGTAAGCACTCAATAAATACGATTGAATGAATGAATCTAGCTTTACTTCTATTTATTCTGATGACTTGGCACCTGTCCACGTTTTGTGTGCTCTGCTCACAGTAGGCACTAAATAAATACGATTGAATGAATGAATGAATGAATGAATGCTGGGTAGGGTCCGTCTCTATATGTTGCCAACTTGTACTTCCCAAGCACTTAGTACAGTGCTCTGCACACAGTAAGCGCTCAATAAATGCGACTGAATGAATGAATGAATCCCTTGCATTCAGTCACAGTTCCAGGCATCCAGGGTACAGACATAATCATAATAAGAACAATAATAATAATATTTGGTAAGCACTTACAATGTGCCAAGCGCTATTCTAAGTGCTGAGGTAGGTACCAGATAATCAGAGCCCACATGGGGCACACAGTCCAGTGGCAGAGCCAGGATGAGACACCAGATCCTCTGATTTCCAGGCCCAAGCTCTTTCCTTGAATCAATCAATCGTATTTATTGAGCGCTTACTGTGTGCAGAGCACTGTACTAAGCGCTTGGGAAGTACAAGTGGGCAGCATATAGAGACAGTCCCTACCCAACAGTGGGCTCACAGTCTAGAAGGGGGAGACAGAGAGGAACACAAAACATACTAACAAAATGAAATAAATAGAATAGATATGTACAAGTAAAATAAATAAATCATCATCATCATCATCAATCATATTTATTGAGCGCTTACTATGTGCAGAGCACTGTACTAAGCGCTTGGGAAGTACAAATTGGTAACATATAGAGACAGTCCCTACCCAACAGTGGGCTCACAGTCTAAAAGGGGGAGACGGAGAACAAAACTAAACATACTAACAAAATAAAATAAATAGAATAGATATGTACAAATAAAATAAATAAATAAATAAATAGAGTAATAAATAGGTACAAACATATATACGTATATACAGGTGCTGTCGGGAAGGGAAGGAGGTAGGATGGGGGGATGACGAGGGGGAGAGGAAGGAAGGGGCTCAGTCTGGGAAGGCCTCCTGGAGGAGGTGAGCTCTCAGTAGGGCCTTGAAGCCACAATGCCTCTCATGCAAAAGCCCCTGGAGACCTACAGATTCAGAAAGACCTGGGTTCTAATCCCAGCTCCTCCACCGGCCCGCTGTGTGCCCTTGGGAAAGTCACTTAACTTCTCAGTGCCTCAGTTACCTCGCCTGTGAGTCAGTTAACTCACAGGGTTAAGACTGTGAGCCCCATGTGGGACATGATCTGATTGCAACCTGATTAGCTCGTATGAACCCCAGCGCTCAGTACAGTACCTGGCATGTAGTAAGCACTTAACAAATAATAATAATAATGCCATTTGTTGAGTGCTTACTATGTGCCAAGCACTGTTCCAAGCGCTGGGGTAGATACAAGGTAATCAGGTTGTCCCACAAAGGGCTCACAGTCTTACTCCCCATTTTACAGATGAGGTAACTGAGGCACAGAGAAGTTAAGTGACTTGCCCAAGGTCACACAGCTGACAGGTGGCAGAACCGGGATTAGAACTCATGACCTCTGACTCCTAAGCCCGTGCTCTTTCCACTAAGCCAAATGCCATATACCACAAAGAAACAAACAAACAAAAAAAAACAAATGTAGTGTCCCAGGAAGACTTGCGGTTCATCTCAGCTAAGGTAATAATAATAATAATAATGGCATTTATTAAGCACTTACTATGTGCAAAGCACTGTTCTAAGCACTGGGGAGGTTACAAGGTGATCAGGTTGTCCCACGGGGGGCTCCCAGTCTTAATCCCCATTTTCCAGATGAGGGAACTGAGGCCCAGAGAAGCTAAGTGACTTGCCCAAAGTCACACAGCTGACAATTGGTGGAGTCGGGATTTGAACCCATGACCTCTGACTCCAAAGCCCGGGCTCTTTTCCACTGAGCCACGCTGCTTCTCAGATGGATGTCAGGGTGGGGTGAGGTGAGGGGTGCAATCAGGGGCCTTTGCAGGACACGGGGTCATCTCTGGGTGCAAGAAGGGAGGAATCTCACAGTCTTTTAGACTGTGAGCCCACTGTTGGGTAGGGACTGTCTCTATATGTTGCCCACTTGGACTTCCCAAGCGCTTAGTACAGTGCTCTGCACACAGTAAGCGCTCAATAAATACGATTGATGATGATGATGATGAATGGGAAGGATACTGAGCTCCCGGAGAGGAGGGGTCATTGGTCCCCTGCCCGGACTGGAGAGCTGCCCCATTCTTCCCGGGGATTCCAGCCGCCACATTTGCTGAGGCAGGAAGATTCCGGGGGGAAACATTTGGCCAAAGCCTGGATACAGTTACCCGGGAAAGGCGGCGGGTGGGAATCAAGACGGGCCCAGCTGTGGAGGCAAGCTGGTACACTCTTGTCCCAACACCCAGGCAAGCGGGGGCCTAGACAGCCATCCCTATTTCTGGATCGCTTCCTTCATAATAATAACGTTTGTCATAATAATGTCAATCAATCCATCAATCGTATTTATTGAGGGCTTACTGTGTGCAGAGCACCGTACTAAGCGCTTGGGAAGTACAAGTTGGCAACATATACAGACAGTCCCTACCCAACAGTGGGCTCACAGTCTAATGTCGGTGTCCCCCGCTAGACTGAAAGCGGGCGGGCAATCATCATCATCATCATCAATCGTATTTATTGAGCGCTTACTGTGTGCAGAGCACTGTACTAAGCGCTTGGGAAGTACAAGTTGGCAACATATAGAGACAGTCCCTACCCAATAGTGGGCTCACAGTCTAAAAGGGGGAGACAGAGAACAAAACCAAACGTACTAACAAAATAAAATAAATAGAATAGATATGTACAAGTAAAATAAATAGAGTAATAAATATGTACAAACATATATACATATATACAGGGGAATGTGTCTGCTAATTCTGTTGTACTCCCCAAGTGCTTAGGACAGTGCTCTGCACCTAGTAAGCACTCAATAAATACCATTGTTTGATCAACTGATTAAGAATTTACTATGTGCCAAACACTGTACTAGACACTGGGGTAGATACAAGATAATCAGGGCAGACAGAGTCCCTGTGCCACATGGAGCTCAGACTAAGAATCAATCAATCAATCAATTGTATTTATTGAGCGCTTACTGTGTGCAGAGCACTGTACTAAGCGCTTGGGAAATACAAGTTGGCAACATATAGAGACGGTCCCTACCCAACAGTGGGCTCACAGGGAGAACAAACATTGGAGCCCCATTTTATAAATGAGGAAACTGAGGTCCCAAGAAGTTGAATGACTTGTCCAAGGTCACACAGCTCTGTGTGAGTGGCTCTGCCACTTATCGGCTGTGTGACCTTGGGCAAGTCACTTAGCTTCCCTGTGCCTCAGTGACCGCATCTGGAAAATGGGGATTAAGACTGTGAGCCCCACGTGGGACAACCTGATCACCTTGCATCCCCCCCAGCGCTTAGAACAGTGTTTCGCACATAGTAAGCGCTTAACAAATACCATCATTATTGTTAAGTGGCAGAGCTGGGGTTAGAAGTGTGGGAACCCTCAAACAACATCCTTTCTTAAGAACCCGCATTTTGTGGGTTTCTGAGCTAAAGGTGGGGGAGAATACGGGGGGAGGTTAACAAGAGTTAAAGTGAAAGTTCCACATGGGCTGGGAAAGAGTCATTTGTACCTTCTCAAGCGCTTAGTACAGCACTGGCCCACTCAATACCGTACCATTACTACCACTGGCCTGGAAGTGATTCACAGCCTAAGGGGAAGAGGATTGAGAATGAGAAAAAGAGTCACTAAGGACTGGAGGGAACAGGCCAGCCTTCCAGCTGAGGGGGTAGTAGTTCCTGTCTGAAATTCCTGAATTAGGGAAGGGATGATGGAGCTGGTGGGAAGAGAAATTGTTCTGGGCGTGTGAGATTGGATTCAGGAAGGGCAGAGGCAGGAAATGGTACAAGCCAGCGGGGGAAGTAAATGAGGGAGCAGGAGGGGATGGGGGGAAGGAAGTCATAAGGGAAGGAGAAGCCCCCGGGAGAGACCCGGGAATCAGAGGAGAGTTGAGAGGGCAACTGAGATGTGAGGCAGGAAAGGGGATGATAGCCATTGTTCTCCGGGTGATACATGGATAGAGGAGAGGAGCGGGAACTGAGGAGTCCGGGTAAGGAAATTGGTTTCAGTAATCCAGAAGTGACAGGAGATTTAGCAGAAAGAACGGGCTGGCAGGAGTTGCTGGATTTATCAACTGCTGTGACACGGAAGATAATGCTAACCAGAGGCCCCAAGAGAGGAGGTGGCAGATTGCTTTAGAAACACAGTGATTTAAGCAAATGGATGGAGTTGCAACATTTATCTAGGAGGATTCTATAATAATAACTAATGATAATAATAGTACTTAAGCCTCTACTGTATGCCAAGCACTGTACTAAGTGCGGAGGTAGATGCAAAATAATCAGGTCAGATACAGTCCTTGCCCCACGGGCTCACAGTTTAAGTAGGAGGGAGAACAGGTATTGAATCCCCATTTTTTAGATGAGACCAAGAGAATTTAAATGACCAAAGTCACACAGCAGGCAAGTGAGAGAACTGGGATGAGAACACAGGTCCTCTAGACTGCGCTGCTTTTCTAGAAATCTCCCATTTCCCAGCCTGAGACAGTACTATTCCAGGAAAGAACTCAGATTTGAGTCAATTGCCAATTTCACTTTCCCTTGGGTGGGTGATGGCTTTCTCCATATGCCAAGAGAAGGAAAATTGCAGCCAACTTTTTCTAAAACGAGTGATGTGGTTAGATAGCTCCCTTTTCAGCCTCCTGCTCAGCCCATACATAATTCACCCCTCTCCATCTTCCGCATCAGATTGGGAGTCTCTGTCTCCCTAATTGCCACACGAACCTTCCCTAATTCCAACGAGCCTTCCCCGATTCCCTCCCAGCACCAAAGCCAAAGCGCTGGTGAAAACATTTCCACTTCTCTGCGGAACAACTGAGAATGCTTTGAATTGGTAGAACATTTTCCACTTTCCAAACCGCCTTCAGCGCCAATGATCTCAAAGCCACCTCCGTGAGGAAGACACATATCACTCTCCCCACTTTACGGATGAGAAAAGCGAGGTCCCGTTGTACCTTCCCAAACGCTAGATCGTAAACTCCTTGATGGCAGAGAATGTGTCAATTTATGCTATGGAGTATCCAGAGGGGTCAAGACTCCAATTTAATCCCCATTTTTTCCAGCCAGATCTCAGATTGGAGGGTTTGAAATCACACCTCTCACCCGAAGACAGACCACGACCCCGCCGTCTAACGGTGTGAGTGCCGTGCTCCATCCCACACCTGGGAGGTACAGGGTGGCGGGGAGGGAGGGAGAAACCTGGAAAATCAATCCTAAAGAGAGAGTAGGTGAAGGTAATTTCTGCAGTGCTCTGCGTGGTTCCGGCAGCCCTGAGCTACGTGATTTCGTGAGGGTAGATGAGAAGGTGAAGTGGAGATTGTCTCATTTAAAATTCCGAATGCAGGGAAACATGTCTGCTTTCCACAGATCTGCAATTGCCCGCCACATGCTCCTTGGGAATTCAGTGTAAAAGCCCCAGCGAACTGCCTCTGGTGACTTTCACTTCATCGCTCAGATCACCCGTAGCACAGTTTCACTGTGAAGTCCCTTGTGATGTGAAGTAACAGAACATGGAAGCCACCATGGAAAGTGGAGAGGAGCAGAGAGGAGAGGGAAAGTGATGGTGGGGGAGAGGTGGGGGGAAAACTAGAGAGGTCCCGGCCACCTGCTTAAGAAACAGAACTCCAGATGTGTTATTCCCAGCTTTTATTAATAAAAGTAAATCACAGAACTGCATCTTTCAAAGCAGCAAAGATTTATCTATGACGATTCAGGAAAACAAAAATTTCAGTAGGATTTAAGTTGGTTTCGTTTGATGAGTTTTTTGATGCTGGTGAAAACAATGACTGATTAAAATCTTTTGATTTTTGACTCAATAGGAGAAGCACAAAACAACCAGGTGTGGGAAAGAAGGAAACAAGGGAGAAAGCAGGAATCTTCCCAGTAACCGTGAGGCTCCCCCCCCTCCCAAAAAAAAGACCTCTAAATTGGGCTCATCCATTTCAAAGTCTGAAACTAGCATATAGTCGCACGCCTATTTCCCAGTGGTCAACCGTCAACTCTACAGAGCTTCTCGAAAAACACAGTTTTAGATCAAATTAACACAGACCTCAACTCCAGATACCATCCAAGTTTGACTTTAGGATGAGTCTCAACCTTACCAGTTGGGGATGGGGTTACCCACAAACCCGGTGGCTTCATGCCAATTTTCTCTTTGGGACTGAATCTTTCGAAGGCTGGTCCCAGTGTCGGTTGTCCCTCATCATGAATTTACATCAGGCTGCGAACATTCAACCGCTAAACTCTATTAAAAAAATATACAGCACCTCCTTCTATATCCCATTCTGAGGAGACATCGGAACTAGCTAAGCCTCTTAGTAGACCCCAAGTAAAACTCAGCTTTTCCCTGAAAAGCTCTAAAATGGACCACAGCTGAGCCACGGCCGTTCTGAACTGTATTGCTGCTTTCGTGGTGGTAAGATTTTGTTACTTCGCTGGTCCATCTCAGAGAAAATTTGGCGACCCAAAGGAGGGAAGGCAGAGTGCCAAACCAAGAAACAGTTTTGGGAAACCCTGGTTGTACCTCACGTTGTCAGGACCCGTTATCCGGGATAACAACTTCAGAACACCTCGCCTGCCTGGATAAACCACTTAAGTATGAACCGCGGCTGCTTCGGGATTCTGCTAAGCTTCCCGCCGCTCTGCCGATCACTCTAGAGGAGTCTGTTTCCCCGGTCTCCAGGCCCAACATGGTGAGAAGCAGTTCTGAGGCCTCCTGATCCTGCTGCGATGTCACAGGCAGTCAGTCCCGGCTGGGTGGGCTCTGACGCCTCACAAAACAACTTTGAGCCTCCGTCAAATGTTTCATTACTCGCCCTCCTCCCTCGGAAGTGTAATCCCTGGGTTTCTTTCTCCCTTCTTGGGTCTGCCATATTTTACTCGGCAAGAGGGGATTTCCCTCCCGCCCTCTCGGTGCCCAGATGGGGCAGGTTTCCGGACGGCGCGTCCCCGGCTCGGAAGAAGATACGACTGGTGGTGGCCGGACTTCAGAAGCGGCTTCGTTTAGTGGACACCACGTTGTCGGCCAACATCTGCCGTCTCTGCCACGACCCTAAAGAAACTATGGTCCTTCTATTTCAATTCCTCTGGGACAGAGTAGCAAGTATTTCACATGGCTACTTCAAATCCAGACCGTTTCACCACAATGGCCATCAATCAAGAATAGTAACAATAACAACAAAGTCAATAGTAACTTATAATTCTGTTCTATTATAAGGGCCTAGAATGGGATATATTCTCAGTTGGACTAAGAAATATATTGGAATGGACAAAAGGTATTTTAAGGTGTTAAGTATACTCTTATAGGTGATTTCTTTGTCTATAGATCATTTTACATTACTCACGGACACATCTGAATCAAGAATCTACAATATGACCCTCCCACTCCAGTGACCCGAAATCACACCCTGGCTCTGGAGGGAGCTTAATTATTAAGCCATATCTTCCTACGAAGCTCCAGTATTTCTGATTGGTAAAAAAAAAAAAAAAAGCATTTCTTGTTGAAATAACGCTGAAGTGGAGCAGCAGCCCTCTTCTTTCTGTTCGACTTAAGTTCATCAACTCTCCAGGACGAAACAGTCCTCACATTTAATCGCGGGGGAAGAGTGGTCTTCAGGATAATTCGACAGGCAGCCCCGGGGTCACGGTCGTGTATCTCGGATCCAGTCGAGGGGTAAAGTCTGGAAAGTGCTTCGATGCTTCAGTGCCGAATACGTCTAGGACTTTTCTATTTATCAGAGCAAACCTGGGAAAGGGGGACGAGGATGTGAGTCGGTCCGTCAGTCAAACGTATTTATTGAGCATTTATTGGATGCAGACCACTGTACTGAATGCTCAGAAAAGTACAGCAGAACAATATAACAGACACACTCCCTGACCATAACGAGCTTACAGTCTAGAGGTCTTAACTGACTGTGTGCCAGTTATACCTCCTGAGAGCCTCACACTGTGGGCCACAGGAAACGTGGAGGACGAAGAGGCATGGGCCAATTTTCTAAGTGTAAGTGAAAACAGAAATGAAATTAGAGTTCCAGGCCAGTCCTCTACCCACCAGTGGTCACCTCTTTTCTTGTTCATTCATCCATTCAATCAATTGTATTTACTGAGTACTTACTGTGTGCAAACAACTGTACTAAGCGCTTGGGAGAGTACAGCGTAATAATAAACACATTGCCTACCCTCCGTGAGCTAACAGTCTAGAAATGAGCTTACGGTTTGAGTTATTAATACGACTCTGCTACTGAACCCAATGTGGCATTGGGGATCTCCCCCAAAAGGCAGAGAGCCTGTAAAAGAAACACTTATTCATTTGACTGAACCTCTACCCAAACAGATCCAAGTAGTCCAGAGTCTCTGTTTACAACTCCAAAAGCTGTTTTCGGCCACAGACTAAAGCCCGAGATTCCACTACAGAAAAGTGAGTTTTCATCTCAGCTCTCCTGATGAGAGAAAGCAGACCCGTGGGTTAAAAAAAAAAATAGAAATAGAAGGCGGAGGTCAGAAGGCGGAATTTCAATTTCCAAACAGAAAGAACAGTGGTATATTCTGTTTTCATCAGTGCTATCTATTCTAAGAGACCTACTGAAAGTTAACAGAAAGCCCATCTTTAGCTAAAGAACAGAACGTTACTTAGGTATTCATGCACCGTAATATGGAAGCTGACGTGCTCTTTGGCAATCAGAGTTCAAAAGGAACAATTCCAAGATAAAAAAGATTTAGACCAAAAGCAACCTGCACCGTTATCGGGGTGGAATTGTAACTCTTTGGACAAACAAAAAAAACCGGGGGGTCACAATGGACCACAAGTTGTGCGTGTATGAGCACTGCTGTTCTGATGCTAAGAATGATAACATGATAATGGGAAGCCAGTTCTCTCTGGCATGGAAGTGCTGGGAAGAGAGAAACGCATTTCCCTGCTCTTTCCAAAGTCTTTTCATCTTTATAGAACCTTGCATAATGTTGGGCTTCACAGTTTAAGAGAGTGAGGCTTTCACTTTGAGGTGATCAACTATCTCCTATCTACCCCAAGGCTTAATACAGTACTTGAGCCTTAATAAGAACTTGATAAAAACTGTGAAAATAAGAACTCAGTGACCAAAGAACTCCTGCGTGAGAAGTAATAGTAATGATAATAATAATTGCATTTATTAAGCTCTTACTATGTGCAAAGCACTGTTCTAAGCGCTGGGGAGGTTACAAGGTGATCAGGTTGCCCCATGGGGGGCTCACAATCTTAATCCCCATTTTACAGATGAGGTAACTGAGGCCCAGAGAAGTTAAGTGACTTGCCCAAAGTCACACTGCTGACAGTTGGCGGAGCCGGGATTTGAACCCATGACCTCTGACTCCAAAGCCCGTGCTCTTTCCATTGAGCCACACTGCTTGTCGAAGCAACAACTCAGCAACAACTACTTCACTGAGCACCATTATCGGGGATGCGGCTCTCTGATGCACTGGGATAGCCTGCTCTCCTCTAGACTGCAAGCTCCTTGTGGGCAGGGAACGTGACTACCTACTCTGTTGTACTGCCCTCTCCCAAGCACTTAGGACAGTGCTCTGCACTCAGGAAGCCCTCAATGAATACTATTAATTGACTGTCCCAAAAAGTCACCATGGCCAGCACCTGAAGAGAAATCAAACCTAGACTGTAAGCTCCTTGTGGGCAGGGAATGTGTCTGTTACACTGTCTACTGAACTCTCCCAAACTCTTAGTACAGTGCTCTGTACACAGTAAGTGCTCAATAAATTCATTCATTCATTCATTCATTCATTCATTCATTCATGATGGCATTTATTAAGCACTTACTATGTGCAAAGCACTGTTCTAAGCACTGGGGAGTTTACAAGGTGATCAGGTTGTCCCATGTCGGGCTCACAGTCTTAATCCCCATTTTACAGATGAGGTAACTGAGGCACAGAGAAGTGAAGTGACTTGCCCAAAGTCACCCAGCTGATATTTATTGAGGGCTTACTGTGTGCAGAGCACTGTACTAAGCGCTTGGGAAGCACAAATTGGCAACATATAAATACCACTGATTGAGCGACTAATTGATTTCCTGTCAAAATCTCTCGATCAGAGAAAGGAAGCGCTTTTCAGAGCCACGTCGGGTAGCATTAAAAACCGTTCACTTTCACTGAATTGATTTTAATCCATCTCGCTCAAGAGCACATCAGGGGAGTCGTAGGCTAGCTTTCCTCTGCCCGGCCGGTCCTCTGGAAAACTCATCTAACAAAACAGGTACGAGTATAATCAAGAATCTCAGACAGTATCCCCCCCTGCCCTGCCTGGCCGCGGGACGTCGATAACTGAGTTCCTCAAGTGCGCAAACCAGAGGAAATGGGTGGGCTCAATGACGGCCTTGCAGTCGGCACAATAGTCGGAATCCTCATCAATCGCATTTATTGAGCGCTTACTATGTGCAGAGCACTGTACTAAGCGCTTGGGAAGTACAAATTGGCAACATATATAGTCGGAATGTGAAGAAAGCCTGCCAACCTGCAGCAGGGAAACCAGCAGTCCCAGCCACTTACCGGCCCTTGGTAAGCCTCAACAGGAACTTCCAGTAGGACGGCCGCAAGGTCTGAACTTCCATGACCGCCTGAAATCAGAATGCTTCATTTCAACTACTTCCTGGGAATAGCCACGTTGTTACAAAGCTTATAATGCGAAGGCATATTTTATTCAGTAAGAAAAAGACAAGAGCATTTATCTTAATACCAGTGAACACGCCCACTACCGTTTCATCTGATGTTTAGAAACCTCCTTGAAAATCAATTCGCTTCCAACTACCGCAGGTGACTTACAAAATTTAATTCAGTTCCTGAATCAATCAGTCAATCGTATTTATTGAGCGCTGTGTGCAGAGCACTGTACTAAGCGCTTGGGAAGTACAAGTTGGCAACGTATAGAGATGGTCCCTACCCAACAGTGGGTTCACAGTCTAGAAGGGGGAGACAGAGAACAAAACCAAACATATGAACAAAATAAAATAAATAGAATAGATATGTACAAGTAAAATAAACAAATAAATAGAGTAATAAATATGTACAAACTGAACACATTCATCAATGCATCCGTGATCTCTCAAGGTGCTTGGCTCTTTGCTATCTTTTCCTTTACTTTCTCCCCCTTCTGAATCATCTATGTTCTTGGACCTGAAGTCTCAACTCCACAGCATTATGTACATGCTGGTAAATTATTTATTTATATTAATGTCTCTCTTCCCTTCTAGCCTGTATGTATGCTGTGGGCAGGGAATGTGTCTACCAACTCTGTTATATTGTATTCATTCAATTGTATTTATTGAGCACTTACTGTGTGCAGAGCACTGTACTAAGCACTTCTACTCTCCTAAGAACTTAGTACAGTGCTTTGCACACAGCAAGCACTCACGAAATTCCACAGATTGACTTATCTTGGGCAGGGAATGTGTCCGTTATATTGTTATTCTGTACTCTCCCCAGTGCCTAGTAGACTGCTCTGCACAGAGTAAGCGCTTAATAAGCAGCATGGTGTAATGGATAGAGCACGGGCTTGGAGTCAGAAGGTCATGGGTTCTAATCGCGGCTCTGCCACTTGTCTGCTGGGTGACTGGGCAAGTCGCTTAACTTCTCTGGGCCTCAGTTCCCTCATCTGTAAAATGGGGACTGAGACTGTGAGCCCCACAAGCACAGTGGGAGCAGGAACTGACTCTATTGCTGAATTGTACTTTCCAAGCGTTTAGTACAGTGCTCTGCGCCCAGTAAGCGCCCAGTAAATATGATTCCATCAATGAATGAATGAGAGGAATTGTGTCCAACCCTATTAGCTTGTATCTACCCCAGTGCTTAGTACAGTGCCTGGCACATAGTAAGTGCTCAACAAATACCACAATTGTTATTATTAAAAAATTCGATTGACTGACTGACTGATGGATTAATCTGACGGCTTCACTGTGAGAAGTAGCCAATACACCATTTCGTATAGTTTGGGTTATAAATCACACTCAGAAAGTCCTAAAGTAGGAACAACTGTAACAGTGGCAGCCACACGTGGGGAGAATGAGAATGAGATGAAAGATACAGTTTCCATGAAATGTGATTTGGGGTGGGGGTACGTGAGTTAGCCACAGTAGCTGCCTTACCAAAAGGATTTCATCTTCTGCCAAAAAGTTCACTGTTAAGGGCACATTCCGTTGTTTGGGTCAACTAGTTCCTTGTTGGAAGCTTATCGCTTTGAGGAACATTTCTATTCTGAGGAATCCTGTATTACCCCTAGGAGCGCTGAGGCAGTCACTTACGTGCAAATTCCTCAGAGCTTGAAGTTGGGAATTCGCCAATTCACTCGACATTAAGGTAGCCCAGTGGTCTCTGAAGCTAACTTGAATACTGAATGGGGAGCCTTCTTGCAGGGAAAAAAAAAAACCCACAAAAACCCCCAACAAAACCCACTTTCTAGAACTGCTTGATGGCTTCACCATCTTTGGCAATTGAAATGCACACTTCAATACGTACCGCCTGAAAGCATATCGCCGTGGAGATGGAATAGATGATGGTGTCTGCGTGGGGAAAGTAGGGAACCTTTCCTGCTTCGATGCCTTTGAAGTATAAAGTCTGCAAAGCAAACGGAGCCCGGTGATCCACACCCACTCTCAACCCAAAGCTCATTAGTAGATCATCATCATCAATCGTATTTATTGAGCGCTTACTGTGTGCAGAGCACTGTACTAAGCGCTTGGGAAGTACAAGTTGGCAACATATAGAGACAGTTCCTACCCAACAGTGGGCTCACAGTAGATGTTGTTTCGGTCTTTCTATCCAAAATGTCACAGGGCCCAAGCCAAGGGGGAATTAGAGCATATGAGTATATTTTACAGAGTGGTCTGGATCTCACCGCCTGTTTACTTGAGGAAAAAAGGAATTCTGACATGACACAACACCAGGGAGATGTGTTCGTGCCGGTAGTCTGAACGGCGTGGAATTCCGTTGTTCTACGGCGAGAGGAGTCTGACTTCACAAGACTCCGTCTTCCTGTGCTCTGATCATGAGGACACAGGATAAGGAAAACAGCTGACCCATCTGCCACCCTCCACTGGCCTCGGCAAACACTCTCCTCACCCCAGACGACAGTTTGGTGTTTCTCTCGAAACCGGATGTCCATTGGAAGAGAATGTGATAACAGTGTGGGGGAATTACTTTTGAAAATAGCTACCATTGAAATCCGGGGCTTCTGTATGGCACTACAACCCAACCCACACACCTAAGCTCCTCTAATGCCACTCTTCTCTCTGTACCTCAGTCTCGTCTCTCTTGCCGCTGATACTTTGCCCCTTTGCCTGGAACATCCCCTTCTAGACTGTAAGCCCACTGTTGGGTAGGGACCATCTCTATATGTTGCCAACTTGTACTTCCCAAGCGCTTAGTACAGTGCTCTGCACATGGTAAACGCTCAATAAATAAGATTGAATGAATGAATGAATGAATTTCCCCCTGCCTATCTGCAGACCACCACTACCCCATCTTTAAAGCGCTACTAAAATCATAATTTCCTCCAAGAGGCCTTCCCTGACTAAGCCCTCACTTCCCATGTACTTAGACCTGTACCCCTGATGCACTTGGATATTCACCTTGCCACCCCAGCTCCACAGCACTTATATAAAGAGCACTTAGTACAGTGCTCTGCACACAGTAAGTGCTCAATAAATACCACCGATTGACAGATTGATATCTATCGCTGCACTTTATTTTAATGCCTGCCTCTCCCTCTAGTCTGTAAGCTCCTTGTGGGCAGGCATCATGTCTCCTTATTGTTTTCTCCCCAGTGCTTAGTGCAGTGCTCTGCACACATTAAGGTCAATTTCCACAGGGACGCGGGGTCAAAGGCAGCTAACAAAACATACTTCAAAGCCATCTGCTCTCCGACACGTTTTCTTACCTCCACCAGCTTGGAAGCTAGGTACATGGAGATGGTCGTACTTTTGTAAAACATCATAGAAATCCCCGCCAGGAACCCTGAAACAAATTAAAATACAAACACCGGTAAGATCACAGACTCTTCTTTCTCTGCTTATGCATTCTTAAACCTGAGGCCAGAAATAAAAAAAATGTCAGTGGCCCCAAATTCTTGGGTGCTTCAGGGAGGCTCCCACGATTCGCCAGTGCTCCCCAACATTGATGGGTTGGCACAATGGGTTCGGTCAGAGGAGGCTGTATGGTAGGGTCTCAGCCAAACCCACAACCGTGGGTAAATTCCACCAGTGGTCTCCCCATCTTTGAATGTGCAGTTCAACTAACAATGGTGAAAACATACTCATATATACGACCCGGCGAAAACTTTGTTAACTGGCAGTCTTGGAAAATGACTCTAGTCCACTGCACTAGATATCTAAGAGGTGGGGCCCTCCAGGAAGCCCCAGATAGGGGGGTGAGAGGTGGGAGTCCTTACTGATCATTCCTCTGTGCCTCAGTTTCCTCATCAGGAAAATGGGGACTAAATACTCATTCCCCACCCCTTTAAACCGTGAACACCACAGGGGATGGGGATTATGTCCGATCTGATTGTTATCGTGTATCTACCCCAGTGTTTAGTACAGAGTTTGGCAAAGGGTTCTGTACTAAGAAATAATGATACCAAACTTATTGCTATCATTACTATTATGATTAGATTAGGAGAAACTTGTAGCTAAAGATCAGTGATTGAAGTTACTTGTTACAGAGATGCACAAAAAGCTGCCCCAAATACCCAGGGGAGTTGCTAGATTACAAACTCCTCGAGGACTGGGTTCTTAATTTTCTTCTTTTTTAATGGTATTTCTTAAGCGCTGTACTAAACGCTGGGGTAGATACAAGTGAACGAGTTTGGACATACTCCATGTCTGACATGGGGCTCTCACTCAATTCCCATTTTACAGATGAGGAATTTGAGGCACAGAGAAGTTAAGCAACTTGCTCAGGGTCACACAGCTGCCAGTTTTCTGCCAGCAAGAAACATTTTATTATATTCAGGACCCACTGGCTGAGATGGATGAACAGAAAGTGTGATCTACCCGACGTACCGCTATTACAAATGTTTTCAAAATTGTTTGGCATGGGAATACTCGATTTCCTTGGATCCGGCTTATTTCTCAAAGACAAAATATTGACTGGGTTTCCTATATGTCTAATCTTAGCATTTACATTGAAAGTGACTCTAAATGGGGCAGGAAATAGCCTCCAAGGCTGACTTCCTGGTGGTACTTAGATGAAAAGTATGTTTGAATTGATTTGCGCATTGATGAAACTGAAGCTGTTCTTTAGATTTCACACGTGGCATCTGAGTTCCCTGGAAATTCAAGATACTTCACAATAGGCACGTGGCGGTTCCCCAGAGTGGACTTGGAGATGCTTTCTCTGGAAACCCTGCCTGAGCCGTGCTGGTTTAAGACCTGTAACCGGTTGGAAATTTCCATTCCCCCAAATGCTGTTCCCTTGCTTTGCCCCTCCACTTCCGCCACTGGTGGGTACGATCACTGGCATGAATTTCTCAGGATGGCTTTACCAGCTATGATAGCGTGTAGCTCATCATCCAGGTTTCTCACCCAGCGCAGGAAGCAACTGGTACCCTGTATTGGGGGGGAAATACAATGACTTTAGTTGTTTTATAGGGTTGGGAAACACTAGTGAAAACAAAAACATTGTCAAACAATTTGTTCTTGGTCGAACTGGCGGGGATCGCTGGATGAGAGTTCCTGAATAGGGTCGCGACGGCTTGGAAAAGGGATGGGAAGGGTGATCGATAATGTACAGTTACTGCTCTCCTTCTATAACCCAGCCTGTATACTTCACTCCTCCACTGCCATCCTATTCACTGTACCTCGATCGCAGCTATCTCGCTACTAACCTTTCACTCACACCATGAGCCTCTGGCTTGGAACCCCCTCTCTTTTCTTATCCAACACACAATTAGTCACCCCACTTTCAAAGCCTTACTGAAGGCACATCTCCTCCAAGAGGCCTTCCCTAAGTCCTCCTTTCCCCTTCCACTCCCTTCTGCATTGCCCTGACTTGTTCCCTTTATTCATCCCCCAACCCATAGCACTTATGTCCATATCTGGAATTTATTTATATTAATGTCTGTCTCCCCCTCTAGACTGTAATCTCATTGTGGGCAGGGAATGTGTCTGTTATATTGTTTCATTGTACTCTCCCAGGTGCTTAGTACAGTGCTCTGCACACAGTAAGCACTCAACAAATATGATTGACTGACTGCCTAGTTTCTAGTGCTTGGAAACCCCACTAACCCAAATAAAGAGATGGGAATTCAACCTTCAGGCTTTGCCTATGTTGAGTGATTTCTGTTTGAGGTGGCTTGTGTTTCTGCACAAGGGATTAAAGGAATTGTAAGACCGCCATAACAAGCTGCGGAACCACTCGTGGGGACGGACAAGCCCTAAGGATGCCTAGGGCTGAGCGATTCCTACGTGCCAAGCACCGTGCCCGGCACTGGGGCAGATACCACACGATATAAGCCAAGCCCTACGGGACCTATTTACCCTAGTTCTTGGGGAAGCAGTAGATAGTCCCCAAACCAAATTGCAATCTGCTTTGGATGAAGGATCTGGAGAGGGGGAAGCAGAGAGACGATCTTGCTGCTGCTCATGCTCTCTCGGTGCCAACGGAGAGAATGGGAGTGAATCACCCTCCCTCCCTTTGCCAATTGAAGGACAAAACTTTGATGGATTCTTGAAAGTCTATTATCCTGCTGACATATACTTAGGACACCGAATAACCGTCGACCATGAACAGAGTGCTTTTTTTCTGCCCAGTTGGCTAGATACCCGGTAAGAAAAGACAGTGAGGGTTTTCTTTTTTATTCTGAAAAGTGTCCCTGGGCCTGAACCCTAAGGCCTGCTGGGCAGAGCTTCTTTTCAAAGTAGAAACTTAGAGAAGCAGCATAGCCTCGTGGATAGAGCACGGGCCTGGGACCTGGGTTCTAACCCCGACTCCGCCACTCGTCTGCTCTGTGACCTTGGGCAAATCACTTAACTTCTCTTGGCCTCAGTTACCTCATCTGTAAAACGGGGAGTAAGACTGTGAGCCCCATGTGGAATAACAGACTGATTCCAAAATGATTAGCTTGTATCTACCCCAGCGCTTAGTACAGTACCTGGTACACATTAAGAGCTTAACAAATTTCATATAAGGAAAAAAAAACCTACTCTTCTGTAGCTTCCTAGAACATTAAATAGTGATTTTTTGGGGTGAACACTACTTGAATAGGGTAAAGGGAAGGAAGAAGTTTAGAATGTCAGCTCCTTGTGGGCAGGGACTGTGTTTTGTACTACTGTTGTACTTCTCTATGCCTCTGTATCTTCATCTATAAAATGGGGGTAAAATACCAGTTCTCTCTCCTCTTAGACTGTGCACAGCTCTTGGCACATGGTAGATAATAAATAATAAATATTGTTCATTCAGTACAGTGCACTACACCTCGTGAGTGCTCAGTAGAGTTACTACTAGCATTATTATTACAGCCACAAAATCCTCATAACAGCTGTGGAAATGAGGTTCTCAGTTCTTCCCTGTTCCGTACCAACTTACCTTGTAAATACTGACGAAAGAACCAAGAAAAGCTCCAAGCTGGAAGTTTTCCTTGTTGTAAAACAGAGAGAGAAGCCGGGATGGTTTTGTAAACAGATGCCTGAATGCAGATGGGATTCGGAGGCAGCACTGAATCAAGTAACCCACGCTAAACATTCTGATGAAGCCCTAGAGAAAGTTTGGAAAGCATGAGATACATGTCACAGTTCTGAGGTTGGCCCTAAATGAATTCCTCTTTTTTAAAACATAAAGTGTTCGCATGATGTGCGCTATCAGAAATAAGAAGCTGTCCTGTTTGGAAACTTAAACTTAAACAATTGCCGTAGAAAAGAAGTGGTGGTTAGAACGCGTGCTTCAATTTGCGGTCACCTCTACTTTCACGTTTTGTTCTTTGACATGGGGCTGACCATTCATTCTCTGGGATTTGGATTCTTTAACCACAAAAAGGAAAGTTCAGAAGAAAGGAAAAAGTCCTACATAGTCAGTTATCGGTCAGATCACAAAGATACGGAGTATCTCTCAGTGCCTCTCACTGCCAAAACTACATCATTTCTGAAAAAATTAAGACTACTCCCCTGCCTTGTTTTGGAACGTAGAAGAAATCTTTTGGAAGACAACTAATTTTTTGGCTTCTTCTAGACCTCTGGGATAGAAGTTAAGACGCAGGATGGTCAGAATTGCTTTCCAAGTATAGAAATAATCATACCTGGATCACCTTCCTGGGTTCTTTCTTGAGAAGCTGAGGAAGTACCTTCAAAATCAGCAGTAGCCTTGCTGAGCATCTACTAAGTGCAGAAAACTTACTAGCCAAAACCGAGGCCCCAAAGTGGAATTTGCTGACACTGAGTAATGTTTCTCCACATTTCTTCCTACTGTTTCTAGCCAGAAGGGAATTATTTTTGGAAAGATGATTAGTTCATTTCGGTGGTCTTGGATCGGGCCAGAGGGGGATCTACGGGGACCGAGTCACCTCTCTGGTGACGGAACGGCTGAAAGGTGGACGGCTAAGAAGAAGTGCCTATTCTCTCAAACCCGTGCTGCCCTGAATGACACGATCGTGAAAAATCCAGGGTTCCCCCGGGGCCAGGCCACGGGAACCGGGTCTGCAATGGTGTTTAGGTGTGTTTCAAACCGCTTCAGTTGTTGCTCGAGTTCTCTCTGAACTCCATCCTGCAAAATCGCTCAATCGGTGCCAGCGGGATTGGGTGTGGAAACGATTTAATGCGATCCGCGTATTGAGTGACTTTTGAAACCCTCTCCCACCAGCTTTGCGCTCCCTAATGTCATTACCGCACCATGAGGCCCACACAGATATCAAGTACCCGGAGTGGTCACGCCCACCCCGGAGAGCACGTCGGCCCCGCCACCATCTGCTTTCTGTTAATGGTCTCGGCGGCCCCTTAACAAGGATGACCTGTTTGGAAAACGGCCTTTAAAGGTGAGAAGACGCGGGGTCACCTAAAATTAGCGGCGCTATTCCCCTTCGAGCTGAGTCTGCGGAAACCCGAGTTTGGGGAAAGCTTTGCTGGAGACAGAAGGCGACCGACTGATTCGGATGCCTCGGGTTCCAGGCTCACGAGGAAAGGGAGAGGATCGAAGTTTATTATCATTTGGCATCCTGGCCTGAAGAAATGGGTTCAAGCTGCAGGTCTCCCTTCTGGGACAATAGTTTTTAATTCAGTCCAGGGGACTTGACCGAATTGAATACTTTGGGGAATCTAAAAGAAAAATAAAGAGGGGATTCTGAGGGAACGAACCATGATTGAGAACTCTCCTGAGGACCAGTGATCAACATGGCCACACTCATGAGGGCTAGGCCCTGAGGTGAGCAGGGCATAGCCCCATGCTGCTTTCCCCGGCCACGTTTTCTCATTGGAAAACATCAATTTTGGAGGCAGATAACTTATGAGTTTAGTTCCTCTCTGGACATCAGCACTTCCCACGTCACCTAAGCATTTAAGCAGTCATGCTTATGTACATATCTTTACTCTCAATTGCTTCCTCTTACCTGTAATTTATTTTAGTGTCCAGCTCCCCTGCTCGACTGTGAACTCCTTTGAGCACAGGGAACATGTCTACTAATTCTATCGTACTCCCTGAAGTGCTTAGTACAGTGCTCTGCAAAGATTAAGTGCTCAGGATTGACATTCATTACCCAGACTCAGTCAATTCACCAGTGACAATTATGGAGCACTTGAGCCCCTTAGATTAGGTAGTGGTGACCCCTGCCCTCAAGGAGTTTACAATCTAGTTAGGGAGATAGACAGGGAAATAAATTAGAAGAAAGCAACTGAGTACAAAGACCCGAACATAAATGTTGGATGGGGAAAGTGACTGGATTATTCTATTTCTTCCTTTCTCTGGTGTTTGTTATGTGCTAAGTGCTACGTTCCAGATGCTGTACTATGCTGGTAGATACTTGATAATCAAGTTGGACATACTGCCTGTCTCACATGGAGTTTACCAGTCTAAGTCAGAAGGAGGAAGATTTAATCCCCATTTTTTCAGATGAGGTAACTGATAACTGAGGTGCAGAGGAGTTAAGTGACTTGCCTAAGGTCACACAGCAGATAAGTGGATGAGCTGGGATTAGTTCCCAGGTCTTCCCTGCAAACATCTAGAAGCCAAAAATGCAAGCCATGGGTACCCGACCAACTGAGGCAACTCGCTCCAACAAAGAAATGGGAAGTGGGACATTTTGCGAGGCTTCTCTTCAGGAAAACAATCTAATTCCCAGATCCCCCCCAGGCGGCATCAATGAGGGGCGGTCAGCACTTGGAGAAGAAGCATAATTTGTATCGGCGAGCAGGGCCAGCGTTCAGTGGGGAGTAACACTGCAGAGACTCTGCCTTGACCTCGTCCCCTCCCCAATCCAAACCCAAGGGCCGGGGTTTCAGCTCCACCCAGCCGTGTGGCCGTGATTAAGGAGCCATCATCTGCGGCCCTCAGCACATTCCAGGTGCTTTATTTAGGGAGGGGAGGGAATGCGCAGAAATAACTAAGTCCTGGATTAATTACATTTCTTTTTTCTGGCTTGCTGACCTCTCTTTTCCTTTCACTCTTCTGCTGATTTTAATTGCGCTCACCTCCAAAATGATAACCTAAGAGCTTCACGCCACCTGTTAAAATAGAACCAGTTTGCTCACTAGTTTTCACCAACTTAGAATGTTTGCTGATTGTTTAGAAAGCAGTTAATACAAACTTTACCTCACCAGAATTACATTTTTCACTAATGGACATCTTTAAAAATAAAACACCTTTATTTTTCTACCGGCAATTACCATGGTTCACAAATAGACTGATTTTTTTTTGTTCAACACTTACTTTAATGCAGTAGGAGATGCAGTTATCTTCATAGTGCTTGCAACATCTATGTCTCGGTCCAAGTTTGCATCTGAAATGGAACCCAGGAAATTTGTATGAAGTATGAACTGCTTTTTTGTTTGATCTGATGTGGATTACAACTACATCTGGGGGGCGGGGGGAGGATGAAATAGCACTCCTCCGTTTCTGAGCAATTAGCCAAGACCCTCGTGTGGGGACAACCAAAGAGTTGCCCTGAGGTGTTTCGAACCCTCAGGTGTGCTGCTTTGGGATGGAGCGATGCAGTCAAATACTTTCACACCGGCTCGGAGAATGTTTCTTAGCCGTCGGATATCTGGGGTTCGATATGAGACGAATGATACAATATCTGTGCCTTAGGCCAAACGCTTTAGAAGCTTGGAATCATGTCATGGAAAGTAAACTGGGGAGAAATCGCCCATGAGGTCAGTTTATAGAGCCAAAATTATGATGAGTGTGCACTCGGGTTACAGTCATTTACACTTAATTACATTTGAAAGGAAACATATGGAAGGGACACCCGATACGGTAATAGGATTCAAAAGTCAATATTTTTGTGTCTTCAAGAACAGAGGAGCTCCAAGGAGTCTCCATTCCACTGACCAGTTGACCACTCTGCCTTGACCACATTTCCACCCTCTAGCTTTTGGAAAATTTAGCCGTGTCGGCGGATCACTTCAGTTCCAGAGAGGGGCAGGATTGGCAGCCCCGCCCAGAGGGCTTTCTCTGCTCCCCCTCACCCCCAGACCCGGCCTGACAAACGGGCTTCTCTGGCCCTTGAGGAGGAGGCTGAGGCGGCTTCCTGTCTCTCACCCCTTCTGGTTTAGGATGGTGACTCAGACCAGACTGCACTCGAGCCTCCTCCTCCCCCGACGTTGGACCTGCAAATTGATTTGTGGGGCTCCGTCTTCAGCCCAGTCCTCCAACTGGGCAGCCTGGCATCAGAAGCCCGGATGGGGCACCGGCCCCTGGGCCCCACTCCAGTTCTGTCGGCAGGATGAAATGACACACTGGCTTTTATGATGCTCGTCCTGTAACTGTGAGCTTGGGGCGGGGAAAATGGGGAAAGGAGAGACGCCAACAGAACCTTCATACCCCTGGGGGTCATCTTTAAAGGACGCCGTTCACCAGGAGGCCTTGGAATTGCCTTGGAACTTTTTGGTCAGACTTGGAGGCTCAGATTCAGCTCCTGAGAATTGTAATGATCTCTGCTAAAAGTCTGAGAAACCCAAATTCTCAGGTTTATCACCAATCCCAAATATCACAGCCACCTAGACTCTAAGCTTGTCTCTAGATTGTAAGCTCCCAATGGGCAGGGAGTTTGTCTACCAACTTTGGTGGATTGTACTCTCCCAAGCTTATACAGTGCTCTGCATACAGTAAGTGCTCGAGAAATACCACTGATTGACTGATTATAATTTTCCCTCACTGTTCAGTGAACCCCTGAATCAGGCTCTCCATCTTCTGGGATATCTTCCCTGGATCGCCCATCTTCCGAACTAAACTGAGATTCTTTCAAAGCCCTAGCTAACTTTCCCTCTCCTTCCCCCTCTCCTCCACCCTCAAAGCCCCAGGCATTACACACTGTTTGCTCGATGTTTCACTCCTGGTGGTTCTTTGTCTCCTTCACTCCCTCTGAACCTCCTCCACTCAAAAGGAAATCCAGTAAATGGATTTCAATCTGGCTCTTGCCAGCTTCCTGCTGAACCACCTGCCTCCATCTAGCGTTTCACATTCATCAGCCCACTTGCAAATCCCTGTTCGTAGAGGGTGTGTTTGCACATATTACTGGGTTCAGAATTGTTCTCGCTCATATAAAAGATGGTCAGTTGGGCACTGGCCATTTTATCCTGATTGTAAATCCCTAAGCAAAAGAGCTATGCAATTGTTATCGTTTGAGGTGCACGTCACAAATACTCTGGCCCGGTCTCGTTATAATTTGAATGTCAGGGCCGGCATACCGTGAAAGCAGTGGGGTGATAAGGCAGTAATGCAGGTCTTCTAACTCACATGGAATCCACACGTTTCTTGGCCAGGGCGATTATGTTCATTCTTCTTGATTTCTCCTCCTGTGGCTTTCTCTTTTGTTCCACTTTTGCAAATGCTGCCTCCGGTGAGTATGAATGCGTGGGGATTTCTTCTTTCCCGACAATGAACCTAGAAGAGAGAACACTGAATTAGGCACCGCCCCTCTCCTCCATGGGGAACGAACCCGACTTTTATTTGGGTACAAGCCCGGTTCAGCCTGTCTGCCAACCTGGATGTCATTTTACTGATGTGGACAACCTTCATTCCTCTTTTCAAGCAAAATCCACACTCAGTTCTGCCTTAAAGCATGTGGTCAATTCGTGTTTTGGCTGGAGCGCTTAGTACAGTGCCTGGCAGGTTGTAGGTGCTTAATCAATCAAACATATTTATTGAGCGGTTACCGCGTGCAGAGCACTGTACTAAGCGCTTGGGAGAGGACAACGTAACGGAGTTGGTAGACAGTTTTCCTGCCCATAACGAGCAGCGTGGGAAACAGCTTGGCCTAGTGGATAGAGCCCGGGACTGGGAGTAAGGACCTGGATTCTAGTCCCGGCTCTGGCAGTTCTCTGCCCTGTGACCTTGGTCAAGTCACTTCACTTCTTATCGCTTCAGTTCCCTCATCTGTAAAACGGTGATAAAGACTGTGAGGTCCATGTGGAACTTGGGCTGTTTCCAGATTGATTAGCGTGTATCTACCCCAGCGCTTAGAACTGCGCCTGGCACATAGTAAGCACTTGACAAATACCAGCTTAAAAAAACCAAAAAAAAAGCAAAAACGAGCTTACAGTCTATTGCCTAAAAGGGGAGACAGACATTAATATGAATATATAAATTATGGATATGTACATAAGAACTGGGGGGCTGAAGGAGGGGTGAATAAAGGGAGCAATCAATCAATCAATCAATCAATCGTATTTATTGAGCGCTTACTATGTGCAGAGCACTGTACTAAGCGCTGGGGAAGTACAAATTGGCATCACATAGAGACAGTCCCTACCCAACAGTGGGCTCACAGTCTAAAAGGGGGAAATCTAAGTGCCTAACAAATACAATTTAAAAAAAAATGAGATGATGGAAAAATTTTGAGAAATTTGTCTTTAACTCTTCAGATGACCATGTCACTCCTTGGAAAGAACAATTAAATTATCATTAAACATGCACCACATTAAACATTATCATTAAACAAAACCAAATCCAAAACACTATCAAAAATGCAAAAATGTAACCAGTGAGAAGGACATTTTTCTTAAAAAAAAAAATTAAAATGAGGCAGCCGGATGGCCGAATCCTACTTCTAACCTCGACCACCAATTCTTCAAAATTATTCGTATTAGTGAAAGCAACAAAGGATACATGCAGTGGAAAGTTGAAAGTGAAAGAGAAGTTACAGCATGTGCATTCATCCTCAAGCCAAACGCTTAATATAATCATACAAACATTTTCTTCTCGGGCTCAACAGGCCAGAACCACAGAAATCTGAAGAACCGGCTTTTTCAGAAGCAGTCTTCAATGGGGTCCAATAGAGACAAGTAACAGTTTTTAGCGTTACCTGTCTTGTTTAGCCACAGTGCAGTTTTTTACTGTCTGGCAACATTCCTCATAGCCACAGTAAACAAAAGCCATCTCATCCAATTAGACCAGATAAATAAAGCCTGGTATTTTTAAGAAGCCTGTTTACATTGAAAGTTATCAACTTTCCAATGATTAAAGGCCTTATAGGAATTTTAACAGAAGCAGGTGGATTAACTCTGGCTCACGGCTATTTCTGAGCAATTATCTTCCGACCGAATTCTCCTCTTGGTTACATTGGGATAGGTTTCTCATTTCCTGCCCCACATGAGTGTATAATGATGCTTTGTGCTGTAAAAACAGCTGCACTGCAGTAGGAAGGAGAAAGGAGAAGCAAAATGAAAAGGGGAACGAGATAGGAAGACCAAAGATTATGTACCCTCCTGCTATGATCAGATGGGGCTCAATCAGTCAATAAATGAGTGCCTCCTGGGTGCAGAGCACTGTACTAACCACTTAGAATAATAATAATAATGATAGCATTTATTAAACGCTTACTATGTGCAAAGCACTGTTCTAAGTGCTGGGGGAGATACAAGGCAATCAGGTTGTCCCATGGAGGGCCCACAGTCTTAATCCCCATTTTACAGATGAGGGAACTGAGGCCCAGAGAAGTGAAGTTACTTGCCCAAAGTCACACAGCTGACAAGTGGCGGAGCCGGGATTTGAACCCATCACCTCTTACTCCCCAGCCTGGGCTCTTTCCACTGAGCCACGAGTTGGTAGACTTGTTCCCTGCCCTTGAGTTTACAGTCCAGAGGGGAACACCTTACAAGCTAGTTGGCCTGGGTACCTCAGTTCTTTAATGACAACTTTACAGAGAAAGGAGAGCTGCCCATTAAGCTAAACACCGAGGTCCACAGTGACCCCTAAATGGAGAAGTCATGGCAACATTACAGAATGCCTAACACACACACACACACACAGTAGTTAGATTCTAGCTACTAAACTACCACTAAACTACAGGTTCTCATCCCAGCTCTACCACGTGCCTGCTTGTGTAGCTTTGGGCACTTAACTTCTCTGTGCCTCCATTACCTCATCTGAACAATGGAGATTCAACATGTTTTCCCTCCTACTTAAATTGTGAGCCTTGTGTAGGACAGGGAGGGTATCTGACCTGATTAGCTTCTATCTTCCCCAGACCTTAGAACGGTGCTTGACACATAGTAAGCACTTAACAAATACCACAATTATTATCATTACTACCACCCTCACCTCAATAAGTCAACATGTGGTGCTCAGGGAGAGGAACTCTTTGGAATGTCCCTAACAGCAACTCATGCTTCCTCCTGCTCTTTCTTTTCTTCTATTTATTATTAGCATAATAAATGACTGGATCACAGATCGCTGGATAACCCAGCTTGACTAGATGATCGGAAGCTCAAAAAAGGATGATGGTCACAGTGTCACTTCATCCACACTCAACAGCTATTGGCAATTCATTCGATCGTATTTATTGAGCGCTTACTGTGTGCACAGCACTGTACTAAGCGCTTGGGAAGTACAATTCAGTAACAAGTAGAGACAATCCCTGTCCAAAACAGGCTCACAATCTAAAATGATTACCTTGTTTTATGGAGAGTGCTTTCATTTTTCCAAAGTGCTTTCAAATCTCATGTTTTCCCCACAACGTTCATGTGAGGTAGGGAGAGGCAGGTATTATTATCCCCAGTTAACAGATGAGGCAAATGAGGCCCAGGGAGGTTAAATGACTTACTCAAGGTCACCCAGCAGGTCAGAAGCAGAAATGAGACTAAAATGCAGCTGTCTTGACTCCCAGGCTCTTTCCACTAGACCATGACAACTTTCAAAAGATTAAGGAAAAAAAGAAAATCCAATCTTCCTAGTCATGCCACCATCTCAACCACATCAGCAGTTGCTCTTGTCTGCTTATTTATTTAAGGTTAGACTGTAAACTCGACTGTAGACTGTAAGCTCCTGCTTTAGACTGTAAGATCATTGTGGGTAGGGAATGTGTCTGTTACTGTACTCCCCCAAGTGCTTTGTAAAGTGCTCTGCTCACAGTAACCATTCAATAAATATGATTGATTGATTTATCCAGTCTCTCCCTCATCGAACCCATACTTCAATCCACTGCCCAAATCACCCTTCCTAAAATATCTTCCTTCACACATCTCCCCCTCCTTAAAAGTTTTTCCGTGAACTTGCCAGCACCACGCTGAAGTAACTTTGTGGAGAGGAGCCCATTTTCCCAAAGCACATTTATGTGATTAAGGAACAATCACAGGCCACAATCGAACCCTCAAAGTTTGGTGATTATTTGGGTTTCAAAAAACTTGTCAAATTGGAAATATTATTCCTCCCCACACCCCAATTCTTAAAGATCACAAAAGATGCATTTTGTTCTTGAATAAAAAATGAACTGGCGAGTCCAAGCAAATCATAAGATTTGAAGGAACCTGTTGAATTTTTGTTTTGGGATGGCATTCACTGTTTACTGAACAAGGGTATCCTGCTTTGATCTCTTCAAAGCCCAGAGTGGATTATGTTAAAATGCTGCACACTGCCTGGAATTAGAATACAATAAAAATGATTTGTCTAAAAGACCTATTTTTATGTACTGTTCCTACAAGTGTCCTGTTGTCACTTTTTAAGGGAAATTACAGTGGGCTGCAAAAACGACTGATCTGACCCAGTGATGTTTCTGCACTGGGAATTTTAGGAAATCATCAAAAGAATGAGAAGGGACACCTTGATGAGAAGCTGAGAGGCCTACTGGAAAGAGCACGGAGTATCAGAGGACCTGGGCTCTAATCCCAGGTCTGCCACGTACCTGCTTTGTGACCATGGACAAGCCATTTCACTTCTCTGAGTCATTTCAAGTCAGTTCTCTCGTCTGCAAAATGGGGATTCAATATCTCTTTTCCCTACTATTTAGATTGTGAGCTCAATGTGGGGACTATCTTGTATCTACCCCAGCGCTTAGTAAGGCACATAATAAGCACTTAATAAAAACCATTTTTTAAAAAAGTCTCCAGAAGCAGGAATTCCACAAAGATTCTCTTGGTTTCCCATTCCAACACTGAACTCAGCATCTTGAAATCCTTACTTTTATAGATCCTAAAATTCTTCACGACAAATTGAAACTCCTTCATGACTCATTCATGACTCAGTGAAGAAAGATGTAGGCTGGTCATCATTACGGGGACAATAATTCCTCAGGGGTAAAACTTGTATAAAAACCGACTAGAAACAGGTGAGACTTTCTTTCTCTGGCCGTGATATTTTAGGCCTTTCTCCAGGTTGCAGCAACAGGCAGTGTGTCCACAGATGCAGAAAAGAGTTATTTAGTCCTATGTTTTCTGGTCAAAGGGACTTTTTCAAACCCTGAATCATCACATAACTTGACATACAGACGAGATTCTGCTTACCGAAGTGCAGAGAATGTGAATCCCTTCAAGCCGTCCTTGCACCTGAAATATTAAAAGTATACCATTACCAAAGAGTGCACCAATAAAGTGAAGGTTCATAGAACACTCTAGACTGGAAGCTCATTTTGCAGAGGAGGTGGCTGAGGCACAGAGAAGTTAAGTGACTTGCCCAAGGTCACACAGCAGACAAGTGGAGGAAGCGGCATTAGAACCCACGTCCTCTGACTCCCAAGCCCGCGCTCTTTCCACTAAGCCACACTGCTTCTCTCTGGTGACTTGACACCTGTCCACATGTTTTGTTTTGTTGTCTGTCTCCCCCTTCTACACTAAGCCTGTTGTTGGGTAGGGACCGTCTCTATATTTCACCAGCTTGTACTTCCCAAGCGCTTAGTACAGTGCACTGCACACAGTAAGCGCTCAATGAATACGATTGAATGAATGAATGAAGCTCGTGGGCTTGGTGTCTAACCAGCTGTACTGTATTATACTCTTCCAAGTGCTTAGTACAGTGCTCTGCAAACAGTAAGCCCTTGCTAAATGCCACTGACTGACTGACTGATTTGAGAAAAATGCCAGAGAAAGGGAACATTTCTAGGATAAGTGGAAAAAAGCATTGCAAATGGTGGTCTATTTTGGAACCATGTAGCAAATGATCCATTCCTTTAAGCACGCATGAATCCATGAAACGCTTTGGAATAACACTGAACCAGCAGATGTCCCTAGCAAACTGCTGCTGAAAGCACTAATAATGTTACATATCCAAATTCACTGCTATGGCATCTTTGGAATATATTTTTTCACTCTGCAACGGGACCCGACTTTTGCTACTTTGATCTCAATCGCTGGTACCTAAGGTTTAATTGAGCAGCAATATGGCCTAATGGATAGAGCACGGCCCTGGAGTCAGAGGACCTGGATTTTAATCCCAGCTCTGCCACGTGTCCGCTGTGTGACTTGGAGCAAGTCACTTAACTTCTCTCTGCCTCAGCTTCCCCATCAGTAAAATGGGGATTCAAGACCTGTTCTCCTTCTTTTTAGACTGTGAGCCCCGTGTAGGGTCAGGGGCTGTGTCTGACTTGAGAAGCAGTGTGGCTCAGTGGAAAGAGCCAGGGCTTGGGAGTCAGGGGTCATGGGTTCTAATCCCGGCTCTGCCGCTTGTCAGCTGTGTGACTTCGGGCAAGTCACTTCTCGGTGCCTCAGTTACCTCATCTGCAAAATGGAGATTAAGTCTGTGAGCCCCACGTGGGACAACCTGATCACCTTGCATCCACCCCAGTGCTTAGAACAGTGCTTCACACATAGTAAGCGCTTAACAAATGCCATCATTGTTTATTTATTATCTTTTACCTTCCCAAGCACTTAGAACAGTTGCCAGGCATATAGCAAGTGCTTAACAAATACCACAATTATAATTCATTGCTCAGAAAAAATTCCAGGATTCCCTGAAATGAAGCCCTTAAAATAAGAGGTGAACATGAGTTATTAAACCCAGTTACAAAGCAGTAGGAATTGCCTCAGAGTTTGGGCCAAATTCTACATGCAGGGTCAAAATTCCGATTGACTTAATCCACTACAGAGGGTTGGGCGTATTTAAGCACATTACTGGTATCATGCAAAGATTCTTATGTAAAGATTATTTTGCACAAGTTTTACATTGTTTTCACAACACACCCATGAGCCTTGCTATCAATAAGAATTTAAATTCAAGATAGCTATTTGCACTCTGGCTAGTATTTTAAGTAACTCATTGGACTTCCTGTACTCTTCATGGTGTTTAAATTGGCTCAAAACATAAGACTTCAAGCTGGGACATACAAAAACCCACACACAGGGGCACAGATACACACGTACACAAGAATAACAGGCAGTCACACCAACTGATAGCAAGGGACAGACCACAGAGACAACAATGGGACAGCAAGGGAAAGCAGAGTGAGAAGTATACAATCTACATAACTGGGGCAAAGAACATATTTCTTCTAGTAACACAAGCCCAAACTAGATTTCAGTGGAGTGATTATTATTATACAATATTAACTGGATTTCCTGTACTATTCCCCTGGTTACATTTTTTAAAAACATAAGTTTACGATACACTACTGATCATTTAAAGGCTTCTGGGCTTGTATCAATTAGCAACGGAAGAGCAGGATCTTTTACCTACCAATACATCCATGGACAAAAAAAATCTATTTTAAGGGGCTATTGAAAAACACTTCTTAGTGATTCATAAGTCATAATATATCACATTTTATTTTTTACATCTGTTCGGGGAAATTCTCTTTTGACTGCAAGAATGTAAAATGAAAACACTGCCCTGAAGGATCACAATGGAAAAGAAAAATGAATTCCTTCAAAACACTTAGGTTATCAAGAGTGATCTTTCTAGCTGATTAAGGTACAGGAAACTGTCTTTGGCTGGAAGTTGCCGGTTGCTTCTGAGGTCATTCAGTCTTGATCCTTTACCAAAACGAGCCTGCAGCATTGTTAGGGTGGAGCGTTCTAGCCACGACTCGTTCTCAGCAGGAGCCGCTAGTTTCTTTAATCAAAACTGAGTCTAGACCATCAACTCATTATGGTCCAGGGCCATTTAACCCTCCAGTGGACAATCCACACCCTTCTGAGAACATAAGGACAGAAGCAGAACCATTCTGGGGCCAAAGCAATGGTCTGTTAATCAATCTACCAAGCAATGGCATTGACTGAGCACCTATTTTAGGTGGAACACTATACTACAGGTTTTGGAGAATAGAGTTGATGGACATGGTTCCCGCCCACAAGTAGCTTTATGTCCACACTGGAACTGTTTCTGATGTGAGCAACGGGATGTTTTGAGGAAATGTACGATGGGCGCCCTTCTTGACATCCTCTAGACTGTAAGCTTGTTGTAAGCGCTTAATAAATAGCACTGACTGACTAGATGACATCCATCTTCTTCCCGCCTTTGGTCCATTTGGTGCCTATTTGCACTTCTTCCCGGAAGCTGGGCAGGGAAAAAGGAGATGAAATTCCTAACAGACTAGCACTTACTGCACTTCAAGATGGGGGAAAAGAGCAAATGTTATTGTCATTACACTGCTATTACTCTTACAAAACTTACACTGGGTCAGGGTAATGTCAGAAACGGCCCAGGGGATGGATTCACCCCACGGAATATTTTTCTGGAAAACTTGAACTATATGTGGGCCACTATTCAAGAAAAGGAAAGAAGTAGAGTAAATTATGGGCTGAGGAAAGTGGGGAGGAGAAAGAGGCTCCAATCTGGAGACATATCAGACTGAATGCTCAGCTAATTTGCTCTCAAAGGGGAGGGCCAGACTGGAGAAGGGTCTAATCAAACAATCAATCGTAGTTATTGAGTGCTTATTATGTGCAGAGCACTATATTAAGGGTTTGGGAGAGTACGATACAATATAACAGAAGTGGCAGACACGTTCCCTGCCCACAGCGAGCTTACAGTCCAGAATGAAGGGTAAGAGAGGAAGAAAGATACAGACTTCTGTGAAAACACACACACGCGCGCATCCCCATGCCCTCCATCTAGCAATCTGGAAGGGGTGGGGAAGATGACTCAGTTTTGATTCATATAGTCCCCAAATGAAAAGAAACACTAATTCACAGAGCAGGTGGTATGCAGAAGGAATCTGAGAGGATTTGGCAGGAAGCGAGGGTTGCCAACCAAGAGTTGCTATCGACACTAAACAGAAACAGTTTGGGAAAATTCTTATGTTTGTCCATTCAGCCTAGAATTCCACCTTTGAGAGGGACAACAGGATGCTTGGAGGCACTGTGGAAATCCATTCTTATTACAAGGACGGACCGGCTAAAATCTCTAACTTTCCCCTTTATATCCCTAACTTTAATAATAATTATGAAGGCATTTGTTAAGCTCTTACTATATGCCAAGCACTGTTCTAAACGCTGGGGGGATACAAGGTAATCAGATTGTCCCACATGGGGCTCACAGTCAATCTCCATTTTACAGATGAATTAACTGAGGCACAGAGAAGTTAAGTGACTTGCTCAAAGTCATAGCAGACAAGTGGCAGAGTCGGGATTAGAACCCATGATCTCTGACTCCCAAGCCTGTGCTCTTTCCACTGAGCCAGCTGCTTCTCTAGTCACCCCAGTACCGCTCTTCCGTTAGTTTATCCTAATCCCCATTGAACCTCAAGAAATTAAGATAGTTGGACATGGAGGCTCATTAGGAGGATGGATAGGAAAAGAAAAGTAAGAATGGAAAAGAGGTAAAATAGAAAAGTAGGCAGGTGGCAGGAAAAAGGGAGGCAAGAAGAAAGCCCATCAACTTTCAGGATTGTTTTTGATGATGTAGTCAGTGGGAATTTTCTCTGCTGCTTTTTCTAGCAACTCAAGCTAACGTAACAATACCCATACAAGAATCATGAAATGAAACCAAAGTTGACCTCTCCGCCTGCATGTATATATACTAATGTATTATACTATAATGTGAGCTAGATTCTACCTCTCCATCTGCTCTGTGGAGACCCCCAAGAGCTACAGACTCATTGGCCCCATCTTAACATTTATGAACCTATTTATTCAATTTTTCTGACTGCTCTATTTGTAAATATGTTTATATCTGTCTCCCATAGTCAAGTGAAATCTCTTTGTAGACAGTGTGACTTCATTATTGTGTATTTCCCCAGCACCTAGCAGAGTGTATTCTACTCAGATGGTACCCAATAAATGCTATGGCTATTTTACTAATTTGGTGAGTCCCAAAGACTATTCCCTTTATTGCTATTATACCTGTGAATTGTCTAAGCATCCTCCTGCACATTACCACGTGCCTCACCCCACAACTCCCTTCCAGACTAGTTTAGTCAACAGAATTTTCATACAGAGAAATCTGCCCACTCCAAACAATTGAGTTTCACACTCCTGAATAATATGAAAAAGAAAAAAAAACCTGTAAAATCCTCAAACTGGAACCTTTTAAAGTCTCCTACATTGTTGTGGGCAGGGAACGTATCTACCAACTCTGCTACACTCTACTCTCCGAGGCACTCAATACAGTGCTCTGTATGCAGTAAGCGCTCAATAAATATGACTGATTGATTTAACAATGGCTCCATGTGAGCCCTGACATGGGAATTCAATTACTATAGTTGCCCATAATTCGGTCCTTAAGCCTCAACAATTGTGCCTAAATACCTTAAAGTACTGACACCAAGGTGACTGATTTGGGTTGTAAAACCAAATGTGACAGTGACAAGGAACATACTACTGGAACCACAACTACATGTCCGCGACTTGGGGCTGAATAAAATGAAGTCGGAGCGCTATCAACTCGGCTGTTCGGGCACAGAAACCAGGCGGTTTTGTTTCTTCCCTTTGGAGACTCTAAGAAAATATATATAATTTCCTGGCAGGATGCAGTGTTTTTAGCTGTAAAATTCAAAGGCAGAAGCTTAAAAACCCAAGTGACTTTAATGGCTATTTTCCTCTCCATTTTCCGGTTGGGAAGGGCAATCCAACTGAAAATCCTGGCTGGAGCTGAGAAGGTGTTGCCATGTCACCACGGTAACCAGGTTGGGGACTTTGCTGTTTGGCTACCTATTTTGTGGCCGGAGGCATTTGAGGGAATGGCAAGCCTGCGTCCACCCCTCCCGAAGGCTCGAGGGATGGGTTCACTCATTCATTCAATCGTATTTATTGAGCGCTTACTGTGTGCAGAGCACTGTACTAAGTGCTTGGGAAGTACAAGTTGGCAACATATAAAGACGGTCCCTACCCAACAGCAGGCTCACAGTCTAGAAGGGGGAGACAGACAACAAAAGAAAACATATTAAAATAAAATTCCGGTGTCCCTCCCAGTAGGGACCGACTGGGGGTGGGAAAAAGGGGTTCATGAGGCTCTGAATTCGGAAAGGTACCCGCCCTCGTGGCGGTGAGAGACTGTCTGCTCAGCGTGGGTTCAAACCTACTGCTCCTGAAAAGAGAGAGCTTAACCCTGGTTATTCGGAAGGATTAAAACGCTTGGCTTCGTACTTTGATAACTCACCACAATTCCGGGGAATCAAACAGTCTGAGAGCAAGAAAGCCCATTTGCCCTCAGGACACTATGGTATTTAGCGGTTTAAAGGGACAGCAATGTGTGGGTACATGAATAGTAGTACTCATCACTGTGGCATTCGCTAAGCACAAAGTACTGTTCTAAGCACTGCGATAGACACAGTCTGATCAGATCGGGCACGGCCCCATCCCATTGAGGCTTACAGTTTAGGAGATGGGAGAACAGGTATTTAATCTCCATTTTACAGATAAGAAAAACGAGGCTCAGAGAAGTTAAGTGACACGCCCAGGTTCACACAGCAAGTAAGGGAAGCAGCATGCCCTAGTGGATAAAGCACGGGCCTGGGAGCTATGGGCCCTGGGTTCTAATCCCAACTGCCATAAACTGTTGTGTGACCTTGACTAGTGACTTCCCTGCACTGGGCCTCAGTTTCCTCAACTGTAAAATGGGGATTCAATACCTATTCTCCCTCCTACTTGATTGGGAGCCCCAGGTGGGACAGGGACTGTGCCCACCTGATTAACTTGTATTTACCCCAGTGCTTAGAACAGTGCTTGACATATAGTAAGTGCTTAAGAAATACCACTAAAAAAAAGGGTGGGGGAACAGAGCTGGGATCACTATAATTCAACTCAGTCCTCGATGCATAATTATGCTGCTTCCTAGTTAAGTGTTCTAGTTCTAATTCACCAAACACAATTTCACTTCTGACTACTTAGAGCATTTGAGAAGACACAACTTTGATACTTCAAGTCATACCGCAACATGACAAATCAACACTCTTAACTAGAGGATTAAACTTAATGCTGGGGACAGCTTTCTTTTTTAGTAATGAAATGTGCTTTATATAAATACTTACAACGGGAAAGAGGAGAAGTCAATTTTCAGAATTCTGGGTTTATCGGGGGAGAAATTAGGACCATGATTTGTCCTTGTCCTTCAGAACCCTAGAAAAGGAGCTGAAGGAGGTAGTTTTGTTTAATCTGCCACAAATCCACGTTCCCACATGATTATTGTGCTTATTTTCTGGTGAGTACTGAGTATAAAAGGGAAAGATTTAAGGTGAATGTTAGCGAACCAATCTCTCAGAATTTGATTCTTACTTAAACTGTGTTAGCTCCAGATTCAAACCCAGAAAGGTTTTGCTTCAAGTTACAATTACTGTGTTGACCTTAAAGTTGGCCAAGACCCTGCCGGTTTTCTTCAAGCTTCCACAGAACTTTGATATATTTCTAGCCCATTTCAAATCCAAATGCTTTACTATTATGCAGTTGTGTTTGTTTTGTCAATGACCCGATTAACAGGAAGAGATAAATCTTCTTATCCCTCACTCCTCCTAAAACTAGCCATTGTGTTCAGTTAGGCCAAACCACCAGACCCGAACTCCTGTCCTTTCTAGTTCCAGGAGTTGGCTGTGACGGGTAACTCTCAGAGACCCTGATTTTCCTTCGTTTCTGTTTTTAACCGCAGAAAAGGAAATAAAGTTCAAAGGTGAACAGTGACCACTGGGTTCTGTGCTTTAGAACGCATCTTCTGTGAGCGTGCTACTTCAGAATGGTCGATGGAAAAGCAGGATTGGGAAGAAGCTAGTTACTCCACCTAAGCTCCTGATGAAAGAAGGGTTTTTGGAGGAAATGACCAGGTTTCGAGTGGATGACGGAATACCTAAAAACCTTGAAGGTCCTTGGCATGGTTTGACCTGCACAATTCTATCAATCAAAAGTGTTTATTGAGCACTTCCTCCGCACAGAGCACTGGGCTAAGCACAATGGAAGAGTCCAATGGAAATGTACTCCCCTCAAGGGGCTAGAAAGCAAGATGCCTTTTGGCCATTTGTTGTGCTTAATGCTGAGGAAGTCCAAACTCCAACTCTCTTATTGAAGGTCATCTTCCAGGAGTGTGACTCGGCTGTGACATCCTTCTTAAAGAACCATGGTACAGCAAAAACTGTGAACCTCAAGGAAGCTCAGTACCTCGAAACGAACCTCTGCAATTCCACAGGAAACCCAGGGCACACAGTCATGGACATCCCTCTCCACACTGCAGCTCTAGCGGGCCAAGGGACTTGGTTCTGGTCACCCATCTTGACAGAGGAATACCTGAAACCCCAGGTCCCCAATTTCTGGAGAAATGTCCTATCTTGACAAAGGAATACCTGAAACCCCAGGTCCCCAATTTCCGGAGAAATGTCCTATCCGTGAATTTCAAATCCTATCTTGAGGGTCTAACCATCTCGGCTACACTAGTTCCATGATACGTGGTTGTCCCTCATGCTTGGAGATGACACCATCCATGGTGAAATTCACTAGGGGCATGTATGTGATGCTACTGTATTACCAAAAAACCAGCCCCAATGCCCTCTCTCTGCTGCTGTGAGGTTGCATGGGTAAATGGAGTTCCCTTGAAATAATCGCAGGGAAATACCGTGCTCACCCCAAGTTTGGATTTTTCACTCTGAGGAAAGAAGTGGCTGAAAAATATTCTTTCAGTTCCAGTCGGTTCACATGTGTGGGCAATATTTTAGGTTTTCACTCTCACGTCAGGCAGACACTTAATAGATACACGGTGATGTGGTTTTCAATTTCTGGCAACATTTCATCGGAACTCAGCCACCGTCCGGCTGGTGGAATACCCTTTCCCATAACATGTGGTTCCCTGATAGCAAAGCTCTTGACAGGCAGACCTTGGCCTCAATAAGCCTGGAAACACTGAGGCACTGAAAATCAGGGATTGCGTTTTTGACCTGGAGCCATGCCTTGTTCTGTGTCTTCTGTTTTCGCAGAAAAAAGGTGGGAGCTTAATTTCTAGAGGCAGAGTTCCAAGAGGATGAAATGAGAACTAAATGAATGCACCAAATATAATTATGAAAAAGCGTGGAAGAGACTCCGAGTTTTTAAAGTAAAAATGCAAACAAAAACGCCAAGGCAACACTTTACATGACACGGCTCACGCATGTACCAAGGGGGCCTCAGATTTCAGACAAAAGTCACACAAATACTCATTCATCTAAAGCAGACAAGAACTAAAAATACTGGTAAGGGTAGGTTAGAGGTTATTTGCTCTTGAAATACAGCAGATGCCTTATGGAACGTGGTAGAAAGAAATGTTCCTCAGAAAATACCCTTCATACACTTTATCCACACCACAGTTTGTGAATTTCTCTTCTGGCATTTTTTATCATGAAGTCGTTGGGTTCAAATAATGGTATTTTTTTCTTAAGCTTTCATCTACTCAGTGCAGAATGTCAAAGCAGAAAACATTTTGATTTCTTTTCTCTAGAAGGAGCAGAGCCAGCGAAGCAGGAAGTTGCTTGCTGGATCTGATCATGGTGTGGGAGGAGAAATATTATTATTATTATTATTATTATTATTATTATTATTATTATTATTATTGTTGTTGTTGTATTTGTTAAGCACTTGCTATGTGTCAAGCACTGCTCTAAGCTCTGGGGTAGATACAAATTAATCAGATTGGAGACAACACTTATTCCACGTGGGGCACATGGTCTAAGATACTGAATCCCCATTTTAATGATGAGGAAACTGAGGCACAGAGAAGTTAAATGACTTGCCCAAGGTCACACAGCAGGCCACTGGCAGAGCAGAGTTTAGAACCGAGATCATCTGATTCCGAGTCCTGTGCTCTTTCCATTTGGCCACATTGCTTCACGGGTAAAGACGGAACTACCTTATCGGGGGACAGACAGAAGCCCCCCACCATTAATTAGCACGTGAACGGTAAGTCTAGGCTTGATTCTTGATAAAAGGGATCTCGCAGTAGCAACTCTACTGTAACATACTTTCCCAAGTGCTCAATCCAGTGCTCTGCACCTAGTAAGCGCTCAATAACAGTGAACGCTTGGCACATAGTAAGCACTTTAACAAATAACGTCATTATTATTAATAAATAACATGGATTGATTGATGCTGGAGAGCCGTGGCTGGGAAGACTTGGAGCTCACTGTGATAGGTTCCCAGAAGGGTGAATTTGAAGTCCAGTGGGCGGGGGGCCTCCTCTGAGCTTGATTAACTCTTACCAAGTGCTTTTGGGAAGCCTCACGTTCTGTTACGCTACAATAGCTTTTCCATGCAGTTGGGAATGTATCCAGACCCGTGTTTCCCATTTCCTAGTCCACTGCCCAGCATGGTCCTAGAAAAGAAATGGCCACTTGTGCCAAGGTTTTATTGCATGTTCATGAAACTGCTTGTCTTGTTTCCCCTATTAGATTCTACAATCCTTGGGTGCAGAGCTTAGATTGTTTAGCTTGGTGAGGGCAGGGATCAAGTCTACCAACTCTGTACTTAGTACAGTGCTCTACATGCAGAAAGTGCTCAATAAACACCACTGGCTGATTGTACTTCTTTGTACCCCTGCAAATCACACCAGCACATTGGCCCCAAATTCCTTCCAAGTGAACCATCTTGCTACCTCAACGTGCTTCTGGATCCAGTCCCTGAGACTATTGTCAATATTGAAGGCTGTGGTCAAATCCAAAAGGGATTCTCTTGTATCTATCTCAGTGCTTAGTACAATGCTCGACACATAGTAAGCACTTAAATACCACAATTGTTACGATGAATGAATCATTGCTATTATATTTTTTGTGTTTCTGGTAGACAGCAAAAATCATGCTGACTGTACTACGTTAGAGTCTGAACCTGTGACCTGTAGCTGATCCAAGATTTTATCGGCCACGGAAAATAGCAAAATGCCCCAGTGGTTACCAAAGTCTAATATTTAACCTTTCCCATTATAGACATCTGTGACGGAAGTGGTGGAAAAACCCCGGGGCCTTTCTTTGGGGCTCCAAATATGGAGAAAACAGCCTACCTTAGGGGCCAGGGATGACCAGAATTGCTTTACAAGTAATTGGATTGGGTTCAATTCCCAGGCACTGAAGTCCCAGTCACGGACATTATTTATTCTTTATGATAACTGTTTAAAGTAGAACACGGTCACTGTTTTTTTACAGAAGAGGAAACTGAGGGACAGGGAATTGACTAGGCATAGTCAGAAGGAGAACCAAATGCCTCTTTCCAACTGAGCCTCCCTACTTCTCCTCAACTGGCCATTAGAACAACACTATCAATCCAGGATAATCTTCCAAAAGCTAAATGCCCAAAATTCTGGACAACAATCAGGACTCATTTCAACTTTTACAATCCTCATTCCTCACTTGAATTCAATGATTCTCTAGTGCTTTGACAGAAGAGGCAAGAAAAGGATCGGCAAGATGAAATGTGGAAGACCCCGTGCTCCTTCAGGGATAACCGAAGACATTAAAAGAAAATACCCAGTCGGCTAATTAGACCCCCTTCGGAGTATTTAAAGCTGGCCCAGAAAAGAGTTGTCTGCTATGGAGGAGACGGTTAAAAAGCACTAATGATGCTTTTACAGGGAACCCCTCTAGACTGTAAGCTTGGTGTGGGCAGGGAACGTGTCTACCAACTCTGTTATGCTGTAGTCTCCCAAGCAACTTAGAAAAGTGCTTTGCCCACAGTAAGCACTCAATAAATACTATTGAATGATTCCATCTGAACATAGCAAATCAAAATGTCACATCCATCAGCTCACAACTCACAAGATCTAGCCTGAATGGTGGAATTTTTACACTCCCTGCTTTAAAAAACAAAGAAACTCAAAGTAATTTCATAGGATTTTTCCTGGTTGAAATAAAGGAAACAGTCAGAAAATGACTTCTTCCCACTGTCTGAAACCTCTTCCCCACTCTTCATTGCAAAACCTTCACCCTACCTTCCTCCGAAGCTTTCCTAAAAAGTCACCTTCCTCCAGGAAGCATTCCCTGATTGATCTCCCACCCTGCCCCTATTTTCCTGCTCAGGTCATCTTAGTTATTTACCCATTTTTCTGCTTATGTGTCTAATCATTTTCATTTCTTGCTTCTAACTCCTCTCTTTTTCTACTGTACATTTGTCAGATTCTAACTAGTGTTGAGCACCTTATACTGAATGCCTCTACGGCAGAGATTATGTTTTTATTTCCTTTGCATTTCCCCCAAACACCTAACACAGAGCTCTGCAAACAACAGGTCCTCATTAAAGAGTTGGACAACCTGTTCGGACAAATTCCTTCTAAAAGGGATCACTGCTGAAATGTCCCATCAAACTCTGGTCTTTTACAGAGTCTACATACAAATGAAGGGAGAGTTTGGAAAGCATGAACATTTTTGGGGTAGAGCCAATGAAGATTTAAGGTATAAGGACCACAGATATTTCAAATCATTTGGGAAAGGGTTGGCTTTTCGGAGGATTTGAAAAAGCCGAGGCCTCATGAGAACAGTGATAGAACTGAAAAAGAATGAAGAGCTGAAAAGTTTAGCGAAATGATGGGGAGGGAGGGGGGTGGTGACAGTGAGGTGAGGGGAGAAAGGAAACCACATTTTGAAACTCGGCATCTCACATTTGGAGAATAAGGAAGGGATTCATGGTAAGACTTAGGATGTAACAGACCCTATGGGACATATGAATAGGCGAGTCTGTTTCTTCCAATCAATAGGGGTTGTAATTTCCCAACAAGAAGCATTGAGGGCACATTCTTTTGTCAGCTATTCCATGACTTCTTCAAGAAGTTCTGAGCGATGGCCTCCTAAATTTTGCTGAACTGGCTCGGTCAACAGAAATTTTAAGAATGCACTGTAATACTAGCTTTTCCAGACATGTATCATTAAACACACACACAAACACACACTAGATGGTTTATTCTGCTCTCATTAACACTATAAAGCACACATTTTAGAACACTTAGCTCTTTCTAAGTACGAATGAACTGAGTGAGTGGTAGACAGGCTGATCTTGAACTGCAAAAAGTAACAAGCACAGTTAACTGCAACTAACTGAATTATTAGACCGTTTTAGATGCTAAAAAGAGGTACAAATGCCCAAGAAAGTCTGAGTAGGTTCCTTAATTCCAACCGTCTTCTCAACTAGGTGCTATCTGAAACCCCGAAGTTTCAGAGGAAAACCCTCAAACAGCTGGAGTCCAGTTTAGATACACAAAATAAATCACTTCTGACTGAGTTCCAACCCAGAAAGCCCTAATCAGGACACCACAGGCAATAAAACAAACAAAACATTGCGAGAACATTAACATCCCTGGTAAACAGGGCTGGCTAATTGTGCAGCCTGAGTGAAATGTCAGTAGGACAGAAGAGAGAAGAGAATCCTCTGTTAAACCCAAGATCCTTACACAGTCCACACAATATCCTTGACCCCGGAGGTTGTGAACTTTGCTCTCAAATCAGTCACCCAAAAGAGATACAGAAAGTTGCCTCATGTGGCTCAGGCGCTTTAATTATTTGCTGGGGGCTTAAGTCACCTAAAATTGTAGGTACTGTGGTGGTTAATTGAGGTGACGTTTATGGTGTCAAAAGATATGACCATTCCCTCTATATTAAAAATAGATAAATTTAAATCTCTAGATTTACTGTTGCTTCTGTACCAAAACTAGCTACTGACCGCAAGTTTTAAAAATGGAGACTGAGCATTTATTTGACATGGTTAGGTCCAATATATGCACATTACTCATTTCATTAATGTTTTTTACACTCTGTCAAGGTGCTTATTGTGTGGAGAATGAAACTGATCTGAATAAAAAAGGTGAACTGCAAAATCCCCAGTTTTTCCCATAGAAAAAATGAGAGGGATCCTTCATAGGATTTTTTTAAAAAACCATGTAATTCAGGCCATTTAAATGGTTTTTCTTGTAATATATGCTTGATTGAAAATCATCTTTCAATAACTTCCTGTGTATGCAAAGCACGGTACTAAATATTTTTTTATAGTATTTGTTAAGCACTTACTATGTTGCAGACACTGTACTAAGCACTGGGGTAGGTACAAGCTAATCAGGTTGGACGCAGTTCATGTCCCACATGGGGCTCAAAGTATCGATCTCCATTTTACAGATAAGGTAACTGAGGCACGGAGAAGTTAAGTCACAGCAGACAGGTGGCGGGGCTGGGATTAGAACCCAGGGCCTTCTGAATCCCAGGCCTGCGCGCTATCTACTAGGCCACGCTACTTCTCTAAATATTTGGTGGAGTTCAATAGCATTAGTGGACTTGAGCCCTGCTCTCAAGAAGCTCACAATCTAAGAATTGGAGTGGACCAATTAGTTCCATAATAACATCCTGATGCCTGGATTAGCATGGCCTAGTATAAACAGCATGGGCCTGGGTTCTAATCCTGCCTCCACCACTTCCCTGCTGTGTGATCTTGGGGAAGTCATTTAACTTCTCTATGCCTGTTTCCTCATCTGCAAAATGGGGATTTGATACCTGTTCTCCCTCCTTCTCAGACTGTAAACCCAGTGTGGTCAGGGACTGTGTCTGATCTGATTTTCTTTTATTTTTGGCATTTGTTAAGCGCTTACTATGTGCACAGCACTGTTCTAAGCGCTGGGGAGGTTACAAGGTGATCAGGTTGTCCCACGTGGGGCTCACAGTCTTAATCCTCACTTGACAGATGAGGTAACTGAGGCACAGAGAAGTTAAGTGATTTGCCCAAAGTCACACAGCTGACAATTGGCAGAGCCGGGATTCGAACCCATGACCTCTGACTCCAAAGCCCGGGCTCTTTCCACTGAGCCACGCAGCTTCTCTTCTTGTGTCTTCCCCAGCACTTAGAACAGGGCTTGACGTATAGTAAGCACTTAACAAATACCACAATTATTATTACGGCCTGCACACTCCTCGAGGGGAAGTTTGATGATGCACAATGAACCGTGGCTCAGCTTATGGAGTGAACTGGTGCCAAAGACTCCCCTGAAGACTGAGGAGATGAGATGGAATGGGGAAAGAAAAACACTCGTTTGGGAGTTTTCAGTTCTCCCGCACACTTCATGAGATACGTTACATTTTCAGCTCTTCCCAAGTTCCTTTTTCAGGAGCCAGTGCAAGTTGGGAAATTCCCACACCTACGAAAAATATCTATAAAATGGGGATGAAGACTGTGAGCCCCACCGGGGACAACCTGATCACCTTGTATCCCCCCAGCGCTTAGAACAGTGCTTCGTACATAGTAAGTGCTTAACAAGTGATAAGCACTATACCCTTATAGTGCGGTCCCTATACCCACCATGCACTAAACTCCATTCAGACAGAGTTCTAAAGCTGGATTTCCCATTCACGTGGAAATATACAACAACCCCCTCCCCACCTAAAAGCAAATTCTGTCTCATTTTCTTCTGGGCTGGAAATAAAAAATTACTCCCCAATAAAACAACTGTAGAGAATCTGATACAATCCCCTGATTTCCCAAGAGCATAGGAACACATTGAGCCTTTGATGAGATCACTATTCTGAAATGCCCATGTAATTTGTCATTTATCGAAATGCCCCCCGGCAAAATACATCTGACCATATTTTATGGCCAGAGGTTGAGGAAAAAGAAAGAAGGGGGAAGGGAATGACTGCCTGTTCCGGGAATGCAGTTTTCTCGATGGAACCCAGACAGCTTAAGGCTCATCATATTTACGTTTAACATCCATAACCGTAAACAGTAGGCTTCATTGCTGGGTGGTCCGTGCTTTGTCCAAGCATATACGCACTGGCTTACCCTCAAAATAAATATTTCCCTTTTCTGTACTGAGTCATGGAAATGACTTGATTTTTGGTCAAAAGGGAAAGGTGGGTTATCATAAATTGCTAACGACGGTCCTAAAGATGCGATGCAATGCATGCTTCAGTTTGCTCCTCCACGTGGAAAAGCCCTAAAACTCACTGAGATGATCCTGAGTAAGCAGGAAACTTCCCAGAGGAATGCGAGATAAGCCCTCAGGAGGAACAGAGGTGGCTGACAGTTCCTGCCTGGTGTTGTTGAGGGAGCAAAAGTAACTTGGAAATGTCCAGGCCTCCTGGGTTTCTTTTAGATGTGATTTAGGACTGTATTTGCAGATTCCCCTTCAAGCCTTCTATCAAATTTGGAGTGACAACACTCTTGATTTAAGACATGTTATTGCTGAGGTAAAGAAACAAAACAAACAGAAGTTCGTTACAATATGTCCACCTTGTGAGAATAACTGGACTCTTCTCTCCGGAGAGGCTGTTCAGCTGTTACTGGGTGGAAAACAAAGTGGAGTTTCGCAGACATCTGTCTGAATCTGACTTACAGTCTTTACAAAGAATAGTCCCATTCAACATAAAGAAAACAAGAGGGATTTTTTTCTTCTAAGACGAGGCAGTGCTGAGCGTTAATCAACTTTAGCCTTGCGTGACCAAGACGAACATAGCTTCCTCGGGAAGCATTTATTAAATAAACCCCACAGTTTCTGAGTATCAAGGTACGAAGAAGAAGCCTGGGCTCCTCCACATATGTTAGGTAACCCTTTTCCACCTGCTCCACTCAGCATTTACTTCCCGACCTGGCTAATGAGCCTGCTGGAGTTTCCTGAACTTTTTGCGCATCCAGACTCCTGGAGAATCACATCCAGATGGGAAGGGGAGAAAAACTTAAGAGTGTGTGTATGTCCCGGATAGTTTATAAAATTGAGCCTGGGATATTCTTTTGTCCTCATTTTGAATTTCCTCCTTTCCAAAGAGCTGAGAGAGATGAGGGAAAAGATTTCTAGTCAGTGATCGTCGTACCTAGTAAAGGCCTGCGGAATGAGAAGACCGCTGTGAGCTGTGGGAATTGCAAAGAACATTCAGTACTCAGTCCCTTCCCTTAGGGAGTTTCATTCATCAGTCACTCAATTACTGGGATTTAATAATAATAATAATAATAATCGTATTTGTTTAGGGCTTACTATGTGCCAAGCACTGTTCTAAGTACTGGGGTAGACAGTGGGTAAGCAGGTTGTCCCACATGGGTCGCACAGTCTTAATCCCCATTTTACAGATGAAATAAGTGAAGCACAGAGAAGCTAAGTGACTTGCCCAAAGTCACACAGCTGACAAGTGCCGGAGCCAGGATTAGAACCCACGACCTCTGACTCCCAAGCGCGTGCTCTTTCCTCTAAGCCACGAAATTGTGTGCAAAGCACGGTACTAAGCTCTTGGGAGCACACAGTATAACAGAGTTTGGAGACACATTCCCTGCCCACAATTGCGAATGGTTTAAAGGAGTTTAAAATCAAACGGAGGAGAAAAACACCAAAATGCACACGTTTATAAGCACAATCCTATGCAAATACAATTGACACAGAGCAATCTAGTTTACAGAGATGTTCTCCAGTGTTAAGGGACTCAGTGCAGTTGGAGCCAGGTAAACAACAGGAGTCTAAACTGGCTATTTTCCAGATGTTCTCCCAGTCAATCAATCAATCAAATTTATTGAGCTCTTACTGTGTTCACAGCACTGTCCTGTGTGGAAGAGTATGTGCTGCTGGAGAAGCAGCATGGCATAGTGGATAGAGGATGGGCCTGTTAGTCTGACGGTCACGGGTTCTAATCCCAGCTCCGCCACTTGTCTGCTGCGTGACCTTGGGCAAGTCATTTCACTTCTCTAGGCCTCAGTTCCCTCACCTGTAAGTGGGGATTAAGACTGTGAGCCCCATGTGGGACAGGGACTGTCCAACCTGATTTGCTTATATCCATCCCAGTGCTTAGTACAGTGCCTGGTACATAATAAGCGCTTAACTAATGCCATAATTATAATTATAACAATGTGACGGAGTCGGCAGATGCATTCCCTGCCCACAACTAGCTTATAGTCTAGAGGGGAAGACAGACATTAAGCAAATCGTGGCTCAGTGGAAAGAGCCCGGGCTTTGGAGTCAGAGGTCATGGGTTCAAATCCCAGCTCCATCACTTGTCAGCTGTGTGCCTTTGGGCAAGTCACTTAACTTCTCTGTGCCTCAGGTACCTCACTGTAAAATGTGGGTGAAGACTGTGAGCCCCCCGTGGGACAACCTGATCTGTTGTAATAGTCTGCAGCATGGCTCACTGGAAAGAGCACAGGCTTTGGAGTCAGAGGTCAGGGGTTCAAATCCCGACTCCGCCAATTGTCAGCTGTGTGACTTTGGGAAAGTCACTTAACTTCTCTGTGCCTCCGTTCCCTCATCTGTAAAATGAGGATTAACACTGTGAGCCCCATGTGGGACAATCTGATCACCCTGTATCCCCGCAGAGCTTAGAACAGTGCTTTGCACATAGTAAGCGCTTAACAAATACCATCATCATCATTGTAATCTCCCCGGCGCTTAGAACAGTGCTTTGCACATAGTAAGCACTTAATAAATGCCATTATTATTATTATTAAATAGATTACGACTCTGGACATACAGATTACGCTGTCACTGGAGGGACAGGACGTCAGCTTCGATTCCCGTGGAGCGGCTTGGAATGGCAGCCAGTTCTCTTGCACGGTTTCCATACCAGAAGCTTGGCTGAGGCCGGCTATCAGTTGGACGTGGATATGTGTCATCCCAATCACTAAGGGGCTCCCTGGCAGGGTCTTTCATTTGCTCCCCTTCCCTCCGCGAAAGCACCTGGGTGGTTGCATCGTTCCAACCCATCAGTCAATCAATCAGTCAACTGCTCGACTTTATTGAGCGCTTGCTGCGTGCAGAGCACTCCACCAAGCCCTTGGGAGAGTGCAATATAACAGAGTCGGGAGACATGTTCCCTGACCTCAAGAGCAGCTCGGAAAGAAATTCAGCCCTTCTATTGCGGGTGGGGAAGGTGTCTGACCCCTGAACTCTGGGATCTGGTGTGAAAGACAGAAATGAATCCGCTGACAGACACTGCAGGAACCCTCCCCAAAAATCAGCAACTGACTTGGGGCGGGTCCCGTATTTACTACTATTTTAGAAGGCAGATTGGTCTTCAGAGGCCTTCCCAGACTGAGCCCCTTCCTTCTTTTCCCCCTCGTCCCCCTCTCCATCCCCCCATCTTACCTACTTCCCTTCTCCACAGCACCTGTATATATGTATGTACATATTTATTACTCTATTTATTTATTTATTCTACTTGTACATATCTATTCTATTTATTTTATTTTGTTAGTATGTTTGGTTTTGTTCTCTGTCTCCCCCTTTTAGACTGTGAGCCCACTGTTGGGTAGGGACTGTCTCTATATGTTGCCAACTTGTACTTCCCAAGCGCTTAGTACAGTGCTCTGCACACAGTAAGCGCTCAATAAATACTATTGATTGATTGATTGATAATTCTTTCCACTCCAATAGAGGATGCACCTTGCCTCTGAACAGAATCGGAAAGGTCAGAGCAGTGCCTCTAATGTTTCGGTGGAGACATCATCAGCCCGTCAATCATATTTATTGAGCGCTTACTGTGCGAAGAGCATTGGGAGAGTACACTATAACAGATACATTCGCTTCCCACAACAAGCTTACAGTTTAGAGGGGGAGACAGACATTACTATAAATCAATAAATCTATTTCAGATTAAATTACAATGCCACGACGGGGATAGGCCAAAGTCTCATGCTTTTCGGGGGAGGCAGCCTGGCCTGGTGGAGAGCGCTCGGGGCTGGGAGTCAAGAGACCTGAGATCTAGTCCCACCTCTGCCACTGACCTGCTGTGTGACCTTGGGCAAATCACTGAACCTCTCTGGGCCTCAGTTTCCTCATCTGTAAAATGGGGATGAGACACCTTCTCTCTCTCCCTCTTAGGCGTGTGAGCCCGGGCCTGTGCCCAATCTGCTTGTCCTGTGGCTACCTCAGAGAGTGTTTCACACCTAAAGGGCGCTTCATAAATACCATAATAATAATCTTTATCATCATTACAAATTTCTTAAGGGTCACCAAAGTGCAGCAGAAGAACGAACCGAAAAGCACAAAAATGAAAAGCAAACCCAGTCATCTCTGGACTTCAGCTGCAAGAAAAAGCAAGAAGGAACACATCTATGACACCTCTAATCAGAGAGAGATGGCTTTTCTTTTACATGCTTTGTATCAAGAATGGAACAAGTCCTATTCTCCTTACCTGGACGCAGTTACAGATTTAACTTATAAATAATGTTGAGTACCTCTTGACAGGTAAGAATACAGTTTGCAATCCCTTTATCTGAGAATAAGAAAGCTTTTCAAGGAACAAGGAAATAAAAAGCATAAACAGTGGAGTGCTAGAAAATTACAAGATTTTCTTGGTTTTTACCTGCTAGGGCAGGCCATTATGCAAGTCGCCGGGATTATCGAAGGTTTTAAATTAGAAAAGAGCAAAAAGCAAACTGCAAGAAGTATGCAGAACACAAACGTCAAGCTAGGGATGAGTGACAATTACTGTCAAAGAATCTCTTCCAGTGAAGTGTAAAAATAAAGGTATTATCACACAGGTGGCAAGCAAAGCCAATCTATCTTCATAAGAGATTCCAACCTATATTGGTGGCCACACAGTCTGCCTCTGCTTTAAAACCATCCAAAGGTAGCTTCTCTCCTAGAATATGAAAACCCACCGGAACATCAGCAAATCTAGGCCCTCAAAGTTATATTTCACATGTGGGCAAAGCACAGATCTAAATGCTGAGGAATAAAAACAAAAATTAGCCCTCCTAACAAAACACTGGCTCCAGGAGGCAATCCCCAATTAAATAACATAATCTATATTATATTAGCAGAGCAGGGATGTTGGTTGTTAGGCAGAAAATGCCTGCACAGATGAAGGATTCCTTTTCAATCAATCCATGGCATGACTGATTTTCCCACATGGAGCTCACAGTCTTAATCCCCATTTTACAGATGAGGTAACTGAGGCCCAGAGACGTGAAGTGACTTGTCCAAGGTCACACAGCAGACAAGCGGTGGAGCCAGGATTAGAACCCAGGTCCTTCTGACTTCCAGGCTGTGCTCTTTCCACTAGGCCACACTGCTTCCCCACTACAGCTCTAGCCCTCCTTGAGTGCCATTTGATGAGGTGTTTAGTCTAACATCAAATTGATCCTGAAGACATACTTAACAATAATAATGATAATAATAATTTTGGTATTTGCTAAGTGCTTATTATGTGCCAAGCACTGTTCTAAGCACTGGAGGAGATACAAAGGTAATCGGGTTGTCCCATATGGGGCTCACAGTCTTAATCTCCATTTTCCAGATGAGGTCACTGAGGCACAGAGAAGTTAAGTGACTTGCCCAAAGTCACACAGTTGATCAGTGGCAGAGCTGGAATTAGAACCCGTTACCTCTGACTCTCAAGCCTGTGCTCTTCCCACTTAGCAACGCTGCTTCTCTACCTTGTAGAATGACAATACTCAATGAGTCTCACATGGAAAGTAGTTGTGTCCAACCTGATTAGCTTATTTTTACCCCAGTGCTTAGAACAGTGCCTGACACACAGTGAGCACTTAACAAATACCATAATAATCATCATAATGTCAGCAAACAAATCACCACTTGCTTGCAAAAATACAAGAGCAGTTCCCGTTCATCTGGATGTATGGCAATAACTGCGACTGAATATTTATGGACTTCATCACAATTTCTCCCAAGCCCCTAGAAAGGACAAAATTCCTGGCATTTCAATGCTTTTCAGAGGTGTAATTATGTCTTTGTGAATGGAATGTATCATACACACAAATGCAGGAGAGATGGCAAAGACTCATTCAATCATCTAATCCAAATCCTTCTAAAATACCAGATTGTTCCCTGAAGGGTTCGAATCGCAAGGGATTCACTGACTGAAATCTGGCAATTCAATTCTGAACAAAGCTTAAGAGGCCTAGCTTCAAAAGTATGCCCAAATGACTTAGTCAGCAATATTCACTTAGAGCTAATTGATTTTTGAAATGTCTGTGGGGCACAGCAGTGGCCACGGTATTCAATGGATTGCCTACTAATGCTATTGTACTCTCTGAAGCGTTTAGTACAGTGCACGCGGAAGTTGCTCAATAAATGTTACCGCTCGATTTAGTGCCTTGAAATGCCTTCAAACCGCTAAGATTTCCAATTAGTTAACTCTTTTTGGTGATCTTCTTTGGAGTGTGCTAACTGCTCTGAACTAACTAGAAAGAGCACAGGCCTGGGATTCAAAGGACCTGAGTTCTAAACCTGGCCCTGCCAATTGCCTGCTGTGGGACCTCCATGCTTCAGTTTCCTCATCTGTAAAATGGGATATAAATCCTACTCCCTCTTACTTAGGCTGGGAGCCCCATTAGATACAGGAACTGTTCAATTCGGGCTCAGAACCGTGCTTGATGAATGGTAAGTGCCTCACAAATGAGAAGAAAAACGTGAATTATCGATGAAATAAACAGCATCCAGGATGTAGGAGGGCTGGAGAAAGTAGAAGAAAAGTGGCCTGATGGAAACAGTGTGGGACTGAGAGGAAGGAGACCCAGGTTCTAGTCCTACCTCTGTCACTTGCCTGCTGTGTGACCTTGGACAAGTCACTTAACTTCTCCATCCCTCAGTTCTCTCAACTGTAATGGAGGGATAAAATACTAGTCTTCCTTCCCTCTTCAAGAGACTGGCTGAACTGATTATCTTGCATCAACTCTAGAGTTTATCCCAAAGCTGGACAGACAGTCAGTGCTTAAAATATACCATCATTACCCTTTTGAATTTTTAGAAAGGAGAGAGAGATTTCCTTTCTAAATATATAATCCACATATTTGTTCTGCTGAAGATAATTTTTAAACTCTCAAATGAAATCACCGTACAGTGTTGTTTTCAATGGGACTGGTTATAATGAACTAGCTGCAAAAATCATTTTCTTCTCTTTCCCCCAGAAAAACAGCACTGATGGACGAATGATGATAAATCATCCCTAATCTGCCCATCAATCTAATCATCTGGCACAATTAAGTTGATGCACAAGTAAGACTCTGCTGGGCTGCACAATCCACTGACGATTTGCTTCCCTGACATTTTATCTTAGGGCAAAAAGCCAGAAGAATGGCCACAAACACTTAACCACAAAGTAGCTTTTATTTTCTACTTCTGGTCAGCAGTTTGGTCACAGGGAAAGCATTCCAAATATTTTCAATGGCAAGAGTTAAAAATATCCTTTTTTTCCCCAAATTTAAACTCTATGCTCTGGCTCTTTCTAGAAAAAAAGAAATCCAAATGTGATTTGTGTTTGAAGAAAAGAAAGTGAAAAACCCCCTGTACAATTATCAATTCCTGGTATTTCAAATGGTATCTAGGAACCAAACTCTCCTACCAACCTCCTGAGAGAATAGCAATAATAATAATTGTGGTATTTGTTAAGTGTTTACTTTTAGACTGTGAGCCCACTCTTTTAGACTGTGAGCCCACCGTTGGGTAGGGACTGTCTCTATACGTTGCCAGCTTGTACTTCCCAAACGCTTAGTACAGTGCTCTGCACACAGTAAGCGCTCAATAAATATGATTGATTGATTTACTACTTGCCAGGCACTTTACTACATGCCAGGCGTTGTATTAAGAGCTGGGGTAGATGCAAGATAATCAGGTCAGACACAGTCCCTGCACCACATAGGCCTCATAGTCTTAATCCCCATTTTACAGATGAGGTAACTGAGGCCCAGAAAAGTTAAGTGACTTGCTCAACGTCGCACAACAGACAAGTGGCAGAGCCGGGATTAGAACCCAGGTCCTTCTGATTCCTAGACCCGTGCCCTTTCCACGCCTCTATTCCTTGAAGAGCAATGTATTAAGCACATGGGAAAAGGCAATAAAAAAGACACAAATTCCTGCCCTCAAGGAGCTGTCTATCTTGATATATGCCAAGCTCATCACTCATCTTCCAGGTTGACATGAGTTGGTGTTTGGAAGGCCTTGGTCTGGGGCGAAGCCTTCTCCTTCATGGGATATGTCTGTTATATTGCTATGCTGTACTCTCCCAAGCACTTAGTACAGTGCCCTGCACACAGTAACTTCTCAATAAACATGACTGATTGATTTGCGGGTACCTGCAACCCACCAGGATGCTTAACAACCACAAGCCAAGCCTCCCTAGTCTCGCTTCAGAAATCCTCCGACACAGAGCCGCTGAGGATGAAAAAACCCTCGACCCGTCGGAAGAGAAGCCGGCTCCGGGGTGAGAGCTCCCTGCCTTTATGCCAGGATCAAAGCGGGGAAATCAAATCCGTGAGGCTCAACTGCTCTTCCATCATCAGATTTGTAATCTCAGCCTTGTTGGAGCAGGGTCTGAGAACTCCACGCTGCAAGGGCTGTGCGCTGCGTTGTTGCCGTCCAAATCACTTCAGAGAGTGTTCCCGGGGCTGCAGGGACACAGACACCCAGACCGGCCACAGGCAACTTATTCTCTGAGGCCTGAGAACCAGAGGCCGTCCCCCCTCCTCCACTGATTTCAGATTTTGGGATGACAGGAATGTGCTAAATGGCCAAAGCCCGGTCCTCATTAGTATCCCACAAGGACAAAGAGGCTTTGTGATTGACAGAGGGAACGTTAAAAAAAACCCCAAAACTCAGGGGGTTGAGGGGGGAGAGGGACAGGACCCACTTTTTCTTCCTCTGGGGATGGCTCTCGCTGGAGACGCCTGAAATTTTAGACCTTAAAAGGTTCTCCCGTTTTGGCCGGCTCACCTTGCAGGTAAACACCTTCCCGGTTCACTGACTCATAGTCACATATCTGAAACAGAATCCGGGTTGAAAACTGATAATGGTGGAAAAAGAAATGTCCTGCCGGGCTCTGCTGAGGTCGCTTCTGCACTGCCTGTTGGTAGGCAGGGCACTTCCTCCCTTCAGTTGGATGTCACAGAACGGAAACTAGCTCCCTACGCAGCTGGATGTGGTTTGGGGCTCAAAGGAGGCAAGTCTCATCAATCCCCAGCTCATCCTATTTTTATTCCCTATACTGCAGTAAAAAGTGGTGAGAGAGGAAAAATTATGATTTATTTTTATTGGTATGTTTTATTATGTGCCCAGGCACTGTACTAAAGCTGGGGTAGATGGCTTAGTACAGTGCCGGGGCACATAGTAAGTGCTTAACAAATATCACAATTATTATTATTATCATCATCATCAATCATATTTATTGAGCACTTACTATGTGCAGAGCACTGTACTGAGAGCTTGGGAAGTACAAATTGGCAACATATACAGTCCCTACGCAACAGTGGGCTCACAGTCTAAATTATATTATTATAAACTAATCAGGTTGGACACAGTCCCTGTCCCACAAGAGGCTCACAGTCTTAATCCCCATTTTACAGATGAGGTAACTGAGGCCTAGAGAAGTGATGTGACCTGCCCACGGCACACGGCAGACAAGCGGCATAGCCGGGATTAGAACCTAGATCCTCTGATTCCCAGGCCTTGTGCTAGTGGCTGAAGTGAGCTAATCACTGCAAACCTACAAAATAAATCTAAAAGGTAAGCAGTGATTTTGCCATCTGCAACACCGATGCGATTGGAATATTTACACGTGGTGAAATAGCCATCCAAATTTTCAGGTGGTGAGGACATAATTCCAAATCCGTTTCAATCAACGTGCTGAAATGGAGAACTCCACAACAATACAGGCCGGGTCAATACAACATTAGGCCCCTGAGCACAGATAAGTTTCACTTTCCGCTTCCATTCACTTGTAATTGGTTGTCTCTCCTCTCTGTCTCCCTTTTACCCAAATGTCTGAGACTTTTCCTCACTGTTGCCTGAAGGAATGTCTCCATAGCAGTTTCAAATTACTCTGTACAGCTGTACTCTTGGACAGCAAATACCTCTTTCCATCTGACCCATAAAGCCGAAGCAATTTGGGACTCTGCAATTATTTTTCTACAGTTTGGTAAAAGTCTCCCAGTGATTCATCAATATGGCATCCCGAAAGGGGAAAAACGATTATACAATAATAATGATAATAATGGTATGGGTTAGCGGCTCACTGTGTGCTAAGCACCGTATTGGACACTGTCCATATGCCAGTACAAGTGGGAGGAGCAACAGGTATTTCCTCTCCATTTTACGGAGGAGGAAAGTGAGGCACGGGACGATAAAAGTACTTGTCCAATATCACCCGGATCTCCAGCTTTGCAGTCCAGGATTCTTTCCGTACTACCTTTCCTTAGTTGCTCTCTTTTATGCCATAAAAAGAAAGGACATGAGAAGGGGCAGACATTTTAAAAACCTTCTCCACTTCCTCCGCTTCTGAGTAGGGAAGTCATTTGATCGGAAGACACCTGGAGTGGAAGTCGAAAAATCCGAAGAGTTCTGGAATGATTACTGAGCGATGTGAATCTATGAACGTTACTTTGGGCTCTCAAAGCTCTTAATTGTCTGTCTCACCCTCTTAGACCGTAAGCTCGTTGTGGGCAGGGAATGTGTCTGCTTACTGTTATACTGTTAAGAGAAGCAGCGTGGCTCATCGGAAAGAGCATGGACTTTGGAGTCAGAGGTCATGGGTTCAAATACCGGCTCCGCCAATTGTCAGCTGTGTGACTTTCGGCAAGTCACTTAACTTCTCTGTGCCTCAGTTACCCCATCTGTAATATGGGGATGAAGACTGTGAGCCCCCCGTGGGACAACCCGATCACCTTGTAACCTCCCCAGCGCTTAGAACAGTGCTTTGCACATAGTAAGCTCTTAATAAATGCCATCATTATTATCATTATTAGTGTACTCTCCCAAGAGCTTAGTACAGTGCTCTGCACACAGTAAGCGCTCAACAAATATTGTTGACTGACTCTCACAAAATGGATGCTACACAAACACTGCAGGTTTACTTAGAACAGTCTCTTTGATTTTTGGTTTTCCTTTTTAAACCCTCCTGGGTTTCTCCCTAGCATCAGTGAGCACAAAGTTACCCGCTGTTGACTTTTCCCAGGAAGATTTTTGAACAAAGATAGCCAAGATGGTGTTGACTGTCCCCTTGTTATTTATGTCTCATATTCTACATCATAAAATTTTTAGTTGTGTTTTATTTATTTTATTTTACATATTTATTTATTATGGTTGTCTCCCCTTCTAGTCTCTAAGCTCATTTGGGCAAAGGAACGTGTCTACCAACTCCACTGTATTCTATTCTCCCAAGCACTTACCACGAGGCTCTACACACGACAGGCACTTAATAAATATCATTGATTGGCTGATATATAGAGGGAATAGAGAAAAGAGCAGGTGAACTTGGGCTACGGGCCAGAGGAACAGCAAGTTTTTTCAACAGATAAACAGTGTGGCCAACGGAATCCAAGTCAAATGTTCACACCTTTACAAAAATGAAATTGAGCATTTTATCATGGTAATGAAGGCATCTATTAAAGATCGTTATTTAAAAGATTAATGGATTCACTACTGATTTGTAAGGAATTTGCTAACACTTTGGGGTAGGGTTTATTTCAGTGTTGGTATCTTTGTGCTGATTCTATTTTTCCACAACCAAGTATTGTAGCCAGGTTCCAAATGATCTCATAGAATTGCTAACGGTATTACTTCATTTTGGATTTCCTGGGTGACTGATAATCACAGGTAACTTTTAAGTGCACACTTTCTATGATTCTTAGTATTCTTATTCGCACATATTCCTAAATAGTGCCACGACGGCCATGAGAAGCACCATGGCTTAGTGAGAAGCAGCATGGGTCTGGGAATCTGAGGACATGGGTTCTAATTCCAGCTCCACCACTTGTCTGCTGTGTGACCGTAGGCAAGCACTTAACCTCTCTGGCCCTGGGTTCCTTCATCTGAAAAATGGGGATTAAGACTGTGAGCTCTACGTGGGACAGGGACTATGTAGAACCCAATCGTTTTATACTTACGAGCATTTAGCACAGCACCTGGCATATAGTCAGTGCTTAATAATAATGGCATTTGTTAAGCGCTTACTATGTGCAAAGCACTGTTCTAAGTGTTGGGGGGATACAAGGTGATCAGGTTGTCCCACATGGGGCTCACAGTCTTAACCCTCATTTTACAGATGAGGTAACTGAGGCTCAGAGAAGTTAAGTGACTTGCCCAAGGTCACACAGCAGACGTGTGGCAGAGCTGGGATTCGAACCCATGACCTCTGACTCCAAAGCCCATGCTCTTTCCACTGAGCCATGCTGCTTCTCATACTTAATACTATAAATACTATACTATAATATTAATACTAATAATACTAATACTATATACTAATACTATAATACTATATTTAATACTATAAAACATGACTGTTTAAAACCCTTAATTGCTATTAGCTTCTTTCGATAGTTTACATTTCATCACGGCATAGAGTCATTATTTAGTCTAACTGCTTTATCGTAAGTAGAATTTAATACAATTTAGAAGTTGAGGGAAACCTTACTTCAGAATATCCCCAAACAGGCACCTTTCCTGAGCATCAGAGCCTTACAAAAAACAGAATTCGGTTTACTGAGTGAAAAGTGTGTATTTTCTTGTATACCATTAAAGTATGTCTTTGATGGTCCTAAATGTTAATCCGGCTCAAATTTAGTTGGATTATTCTGTTTTCATCCTTTCAAGAGTAAACTAAAGCTTTGGGAATGGGCTGCTTCTTTTCAATCAATGGTTTTACCTTTATGAAACCATTTGTTCCCATCTGGGCTCAAACCGTTTGAGAAGGCAGAAGAATGACAGGTGTTCCTGTTTATTCTCCCCTCCCCAGCTGCTCCTTGGTTTTATCAGTAATTACACCAGTATCCACATCTCCAGCATTTTGTTTTAAATTATATCTCCTTTATTTGCTCTTCTAATTCGATTGTCTGACCGCAGACAGCATTTCAGCATATTGAAGAAAGCTTTTTTCTTTCCTTGCTGGAATGGTCCCGGGAGTTATTTTGGGGTCTTAACAATACCTAAAGAGTGCCCTGAGAACAACCAGACAGTAACAGAAACCCCACACCTGCAGTTCTGCAAATAAATATTCTGTATACACAGGAACTCTCCCAACAATGGCAATGGAGCAATGGAGCAGAATGGTGGTGGTTTCTGTCTGCTAATTAGCAAACAAAACAAAAAAGGGGGGGAAAGGAAAAGAATAAGGGGCTTCTATTGCAATCTCAGTCAAAGCAATGAACCAAAAATCTCTTTATAATAAAATAACAATGGGCCAGAAGCGGAAATTAGATCACTTCATGTTCTACTCCTACTTTATGTGGTAACTGCCCGCCCATCCCACAGTACAGCAACTTTTTTTTTTCAAAACGTAAGGATAAATATCACCCATGAAAGCATGGCTTTACTCTCAGTTTTTTAAAAAATAGAACATCAGCGTTAGAACATACACCCTCACGTTCTAGCGAAACAAGAGTTCTCAAACACTGATTTACTTATAAAGAGTGACTTTAAGAATGCATCTGGGCGTTGAGAGGAACGAGTGGATATGGAAAAAGCTGAAATAGATCTCCATTGTTCCGTTTTTCAGGTGGTCAGATGAAGAAACTCTAATGGGCATCCCAAGAAGGTCATTAAATCCAGGAATCAACAAGAATCAAAGACCATCTCATAAAGCCTCCTCAGAAGGATCTCAGGTTCATTCCTCAATCTCTATCCCTCGCCATGCCCGGAGAATCACTACAATTTCCTTAAACACAAAAACCTCCTCCTTCCGATTGGGCTGGAGAAGCTGGGCCTTGCCAGGAAGGCTGTTAGAACACAGTGCGAAGCTTTAGGCTACACCTTACACGAAGGAAAAAAAAAATTAATAGAAATATCTTCTCCCTTTATTTTACACTGGCTTTAGCTTGTAAGTGCTGCTTTTATTTTCTTTTCGAATGCTCAGGCCAAATGAATTAAGACATGCCTATTGTGAATCAGACCTATATAGTCTACAGGATTAACTACCATGACAACCAGTCTAGGCCATTGACTATACATCTTCAAACAAATTGCTGGATTTTCTAAAGGTATGTGAAGAGGATTTATATCGAGGGACTTACTATGAAGAGATTGAAGGTTTTGTATTTTACTCGATAATGCTGGCCATTTTAGTGTTATTCAAAGTATTTGGGACATACATTGTTTTCTTCCCCCTTCTAAAACGTTCAGCTTTCTTCACTTACTATACCCCCGGCTAAATACTGAAAATAAAACCAGGATGAAATGAGAGGGGCATTCAATTTTTAGATTCACCTTTTCCAAAAGGAAGTCTTCTGGGTAACCAACCCTCCCCCTATGCTTTTCTTCATCAATTAAAGGCATAAATGTGCCGGGAGCTCAGAGGATCTCATGTTCAGTGCTGCTATGGGGTGCTTAATTAAGAACAACACAAGGTAAGGGATGAGAGCAATGTCCACCCTAAATGTGACCCTCCGAACCCACTGAACGATGCACCCTTTGGAGGTTAGAAGGGGAGATGTGGACAAGTGGCCTTAAGAGGGTCCTTGTAAGTGTGCTTTGTTCCTACAAAACTGAGGTTCTGAAAACAATGAAAGGCTTTTCAGGTAAATTCAAGATGCTCTCTTCACTTTCCAATAGTGATGAAATATATCGTGTCCCTCTAGAAAGGAAAGTTTGAAAAGCACCTCCGACTGGAAAATGGCTCTCTTTCATTTCAACGGAGGGAGATCTTTATCCTACACCCTATCGTGGCATAGGGAATATAAGGTCTTTCCTTTGCCTCTAGCAGTGACATAATGACCACCTGAAAGACAGCTGTACAAACGGGTGTCTTGCATAATAGTAGCTTCATTCTTTCCACCATTCTGACACTGCATTTCTAAACCTATTTTGGGGCAATGTTTCATTAAATGTGAGCATATCAACATCAGCTTTTTTTATAATGCTATTTGTTAAGCGCTTACTATGTGGCAGGCACTGTACTAAGTGCTGGGGTGGATACAGTCCGAATCCCACGTGGAGCTCACAGTCTTAACTCCCATTTTACAGATGAGGTAACTGAGGCCCAGAGGAAGTGAAGTGACTTGCCCAAGGTCACACAGGAGACAAGCGGTGGAGCTGGGATTCGAACCCAGGTCCTTCTGATTCCTAGGCCCATGCTCTAGGGCTGTTGGTTTGGTTTTTTCACCAAGTGGCACACGTGGATGTATTATGTTGGACGGCGGGTTTTTTCCCCACAATTAGAGCAGTTCAGAGGAATCGTATCCCATTGCTTTGAAAGGTGGTGCTGTCTCTTAAAAATGACCTCGATTGTACTCCCAAAGTGCTTTCACATTACTTATCTCTTTTTCTGTCCTCCCAATATTCCTGAGAGGTAGGGAAATGCAGGTCCTAATACCCCCATTTTACAGATGAGGCAACCCAAGTATAAAAGAGTTTAAGTGACTTGTCCAAGGTCTCACAGCAGGCCACAGGCAGAGCTGGGACTTGAACCCAGGTTTTTCAACTACCAGGCCCATTCTCTTTCCACTTCAGCCGGCGGCTTCTCTTTATGTCATAGCATAAAGCCGATCCAATCTCTGCTAAGGTATCTCGGGATAGCTTTGTTTGCTTTAAAAAAGAAAACAAGCCTTGTCCCCAGAAAAGAAAGAATGCTTGTGTTGACATTTGTGGCAAAGCCATCTACCTCTTGCTGGTATTCCTGAAAAGCATTTTCAAGTTGTTTGTTAACACTCGGCTTGACTGCCAAATCAAACCACAATCAAGAATGACCTTCAAACTCATGATCAGAGCAAGATACTGCAAGACCAGAGTGAGGCTTTCTCCTGCCTGCCTGCATTACTGGGAATACAGGGTATCGGCAACGTCGAAAAACGAAATCTTAACGATTCCGACCCCATTTCTGGATTGCTCCCATGTTCTCATGACCCAATTTTTAAATCAGGCATCCTTTAACTCTTAATCAAGGGGAGAAATCATAAATTAAATGCTTCCTGTCCCTCATCCTCTCCTTTCAGCGGGGAACATAGACTGCAAGCGCCTCCAGACTGTAAGTTCCTTGTGGGCAGGGAATGTGTCTGTTATTTTGTTATGTTCTGCTTTCCCAAGTGCTGAGTACATTGCTCTGCACAAAGTAAGAGCTCAATAAATACAACAGAGTGACTAAGACTGGGCTCCTCTAATCCTGTCTTTTCCCCTTCTATTCTAGGACCACCGTTTCCTGCAACTGCATCTTCCACTCGAGGAGGTGGAAGAACGGGACCGGCGGAGTCAGAGGGTGGGCTAGTCCCATAACCTATAGGGTGTGCTCCCAGGAACAAATGGTCCCCATGGCACGATAGACAGAGCACGGGCCTGGGAATAAGAAGATCATGGGTTCTAATCTTGGCTCCGTCACTTGTCTGCTGTGTGACCTTGGTCAAGTCACTTCACTTCTCTGACTCAGGTACCTCGTCTGTAAAATGGGGATTGAGCGTATCTGCCAGCTCTGTTGTATATGCCCTCCCTCCACACATCCGCCAAGTTAGCTCTCTTCCTCCCTTCAAAGCCCTACTGGGAGCTCACCTCCTCCAGGAGGCCTTCCCACATTGAGCCCCCTTTTTCCTCTCCTCCTCCCCATCCCCCCACCCTACCTCCTTCCCCTTCCCACAGCACTTGTATATATCTGTACAAATTTATTACTCTCTATATTTTACTTGTACACTGTGAGCCCACTGTTGGGTAGGGACCATCTCTGTATGTTGCCAACTTGTACTTCCCAAGCGCTTAGTACAGAGCTCTGCACACAGTAAGCGCTCAATAAATACAACTGAATGAATGAATGAATGAATGAGACTGTGAGCCCCACGTGGGACAGGGATTGTGTCCAACCTGATTTGCTTGTATACACTCCAGCTCTTAGTACAGTGCCTGGCATTGAGTAAGTGCTTAACAAATATCACAGTTATTATTATTATTATTATTATTATTATTATTTTGTGCCCAGGCCTAAGTTGAGTTGTGTCTAATAACATCTGAATGATGAACGTGAAATCTGTTTATTTCCTATGATTGCTCTAAAGGCTCATTACCACTAAAGCCACTTCCTCTAGGCTGTAAACTCATCACGGGCACTGTACTCTCCCAAACCCTTAGTACTGTGCACAGAGTAAGTGCTCAATAAATACCATTGATGGATTGATTGACTGATTTTCCCCAATGACAACGGCAAATATTAAAGTATCTTTGAAATACGTTGGTACATTACTTAAAATCAATTCAGAAAGAACTGGTAATAACAAAACGTACCTGAAAAAGAACATGTACATAGCAGCTGTGATGCAGAACAAAAGGACCTACAACAAGGAGAAAATACATTACTTGCACAGCAAACACCGGCATTATTATCGCTCGCATCTTATAAAATTCAACCTGCAATTGTTTACACAAAATCCTTCCCTCTAATGCTCCATATTTACAGTCAATCTGTGCTCTACAGTTGGTTTGGATCTTATTTCTTCTTCCTTGTGCATCCTCTATTGGCCCTTTAAGAGACAGGGCCTGGAAGAGTAATTTACCTAGGCAGTTGTGGAACTGCTAATAGTTTTAATGGACTCTTACAGTGACTTGCCCAAGGTCACACAGCAGATAAGTGGGATTAGTACTCAAGTCCTCTGGCTGCCCTTGCCCACGTTCATTCCACTAGGCCATGCTACTTCCTCATTGCTTACAGATGATGATGATGATGATGGTATTTGTTAAGCGCTTACTATGTGCAAAGCACTGTTCTAAGCACTGGGGGGATTCAAGGTGATCAGGTTGTCCCACGTGGGGCTCACAGTCTCAATCCCATTTTACAGATGAGGTAACTGAGACACAGAGAAGTTAAGTGGCTTGTCCAAGGTCCTACAGCTGACAGGTGGCGGAGCCAGGATTCGAACCCATGACCTGTGACTCCAAAGCCCATTCTCTTTCCACTGAGCCACGCTGCTTCTCCAGAGACAGACACAGATCTCCAGGGAACGATGTTTTTTCTCCCTGGTAGGGCCAACCAAAATCTTTCCTTTCGATCCACTTCCTCGGTAGAAATGGAGAAAAAGTCAAGTTGACATACTCCTCATTAAATCCCTTCATGTGTTTAAAGACGGTTATGGTTGCCCTTTAGAAGGCAGACAACAGAGGAAAGGCAATGAGCTCAGTTTGACCGGTGACAACAGCTTCGATTGGGGATTGTAAGCCATGAGGAAGCACTACGGCCGACTGGGAAGAGGCCGGGCCTGGGAGTTGGAAGGACCTGGGTTCTAATTCTGACCCCGCCACTTGTCTGCTGCGTGACCTTGGGCAAGTCACTTCGCTTCTCTGGGCCTCAGTTACTGCTTCGGTAAAATGGGGATTAAGACTGTGAGCCCCACGTGGGACACCTGAATATCTTGTATCCTCCCCAGTGTTTAGTACAGTGTCTGGCACATGGTATGTGCTTAATACCATTAAAGGCCTTCAAGGCCCTACTGAGAGCTCACCTCCTCCAGGAGGCCTTCCCAGACTGAGCCCCTTCCTTCCTCTCCCCCTCGTCCCCCTCTCCACCCCCCCATCTTACCTCCTTCCCTTCCCCACAGCACCTGTATATATGTATATATGTTTGTACATATTTGTTACTCTATTTATTTATTTTACTTGTACATATCTATTCTATTTATTTTATTTTGTTAGTATGCTTGGTTTTGTTCTCTGTCTCCCCCTTTTAGACTGTGAGCCCACTGTTGGGTAGGGACTGTCTCTATATGTTGCCAACCTGTACTTCCCAAGCGCTTAGTGCAGTGCTCTGCACACAGTAAGCGCTCAATAAATACGATTGATGATGATGATGATTATAAAAATGCATGCAGCGTGCCACGCTAGGCACTTGGAAACATACACCAGAAAAAAAAAGATAATGTTCCTGGCTCTTTAGGTGTTCACAATTTAATGAGTCAAATGGATATAAATTACTTCATATTGAATAGGTTAAAATGTAAGGCCAGAGATAAGGATAAAAACAAAAGCAAGTCAATGCAAAACAATGACCCATTAAGCACATGAGTGCTAAGGATCTTGAAAGAGCAGCATAATCAGGAAAGCGGGGATTAGGTTGGGAATGCTTTGAATGTGTGGTAGCAGTTGGTTTGGTGGAGTTAATTGATTGTGGGTAGAGAACATTCCCCTTCTTTATGCTGTGCTTACTAAGCGCCTGGGGCCCTGAACTGCACCAAATAAAGACTCAATAAATATCACTATTACTACTACTGTTTAGCTAACAAATACACCTTGTGTGGACGCAAAACTAAATTACAGACACTAAAGCCTTGTTCGACCAATGTCGGCGATGCTTAATTTGACTTGAAAATGTGCCCAATGGCTCTATCTGGATGAAAAAGTGGTAGGAAAAAAGAAGGCCCAATTTTTACTGTCAACATTCAGCCATCGACTGTCACAAGTATTAAAACACCTAAATGAATGGCACGACTCCCGGGTGCTCAGTCAATGTAATAGCTCGTTCTGAGTGAATTAAATGGCAGGGCAAGGTCTGAGCCCGCCAGGAGTCTGGGCCGGACTGCTTCTCGGTCGCTTCACCTTTCCTTGATTTATACCCCAAGGTCAGTAAACGGAGCTTGGCAACGCATTAACCTTGAAGTTTTCCAGTTGTAGCGCTGCAATGTCAGGTAAGTAGCCGAAAAGCACGGCCCATCGAATATCTTGACGTTTTCTGTTGAGCAGTAAAATCCGGCCACTTGCTTCCTTTAAAATTGAAATATCTAGATGAACCTAATGTTATAAGCACATGCCGTTAGTGCGTTCCAATTCCCAAGTCCAACAAGCTGATTCTGCAAGTCATTAGAAGAACTTCCAAAGATGGCATAATGGTAAAAACGAGACCAGGCTGTGTGCGTTTTAGAAAAACCTAGGATTCACTCAAAGTCAAGAAACTTCTTTCCCCACCTTCTCCTCAGACCCCAATTTTCAAAATGAGGTGGAATTCACGACCCGAAATAAGAATGTGGGCTAGGTGGTGGGGGCAGGTTACGGGAATTTCAGGCCAGCACTGTCCTGGGCTAAAATGTTGGACCACGACTCAGTTGCTTCTCTTTCCTCTAGCCTTCTTCCTCTGCCCTCCTCTTCTGTCTGTTTGGGACATGTTTTTTTTTATTAAAACATGGTACAAAACCTGGTGGGGCGGGTGTTTGTGTGTGTGTGTGTGTGTGTGTGTGTGTGTGAGAGAGAGAGAGAGAGAGAGAGAGAGAGAGAGAGAGAGAGAGGAGGCAGGCGTGAAAAGAACCAAGTTGGTTACATAAAAGAAAGGCTCGAGGACAAGAAAGGGAAACTGGAGGGAAAAGAAAAGTAGGAGAAATACAAAAGGACCAGAAGCCTTCTGCTTTAATTATCTTGTTCATTTTTAGTGTGAGTTTGAAGCACTGTGGTATCCTTATTATCAATACTATTATATTTGTTAAACGCTTACATGTCAGGCATTTTTCCACATACCAGGGTAGATATAGCAGTTGAGACTCAGTCCCTGTCCCACATGGGGCTCTCAGTCTAAAGAGGGAGAATTGGGGCACTGAAATGTCATTTGACAGATGAGGAAACTGAGGCACACAACATATAAGGGACTTGTCCAAGGTCACACAGGAGACAACTGGCAGAGCTGGGATTAGAACCCAGGTCCTCTGGCTCTAAGCTTCTTTCCACTAGGACAGAATCTTGGCCATCCAGGCTCTGGAGCAATCAGGTTCTGTTTTGTTTCGTTTTTTCCTCTCCCACCTCTCACTGCCTGTTTTTTGGTCATTTCACCATCCCTGGCGCTTTCAGAAGATGAACAAGGAAAGAAAGAGGAAGGGAAACTCAGATCTATCCATCTTGCTTATAATAGTTTTCGTCAAAGATTTGCCGGGGACAAGGTTCCACCCATCAAAGGATATTTGTTTCCTTGGATTAGCTGTACATTTCATTTTTCTGTGATGTCCCTGATTCCCTTCCCTTCCCCATTGTCATATATCTTAAGGAATTTCTATAGTACCAAACACTGTCCTAAACACTGGGATGGACACAACGCAATCAGATCAGACGCATGACCTGTACCATGTGGGGCTCACAGTCTAAGGGGGAGCGAGAACAATCCGTTGATCCATCAGTGGTATCTATTGAGTGCTGAGTGCAGAGGTATTTAATCCCCATTTTACATAAGAGGAAATTTAGGCTTCAAAGGAGGCAAGTGACCAGCCCAAGGTCACACAGCATGCCAGCTGTGGGCCCGGGATTGGGACCCAGATCTGACTCTCAGTTCTGTGCTCTTCCCTCTAGACCGTAAGTGTGTTGTGGGCAGTGAGCATGTCTACCACCTCTGCTATAATGTACTGTCCCAAGCGCTTAGTACAATCCTCTGCAAAAAGTAACTGATCAATAAATACGACTGATCGATTGATTCCCACCTAGGCAGGCTGCTTCCGGTGGTAGTTTCCAAAACAGCTCTTCCTCCTTCTCTCCCTTGCCTCCTCTACACTTTTCCCTTTCCAACCTCCTTTCTCCCACCTCAACAAGGTGCAGGCCGTCAGGTGAGAAACAAAGCTGCCTTCAGAGTTACCGGTAGCCCAGGGAAAGCAGTTCCAAATCATGTGTTTTTTTGTTCAAACAGGCACATGATTAGTGAGTAAAAAGTCTACCCGTTAATTTTAGACAAAAACACAAGTGGCAACCAAGCCATATGGAGGAGCTTCACCCAAGATCAAGCCAAAGTTGCCCTTTGAGTCTATAAATCAAGTTTTTCCTGTCATTGAGCAGTTTGCGAAGGAGGAGGAGGAGCGAGAGAAGAACGCAGGAGGAGCCCCATGAACCTAGAGCACAATTAAAGCTGAAAAAATATTGTGCTTTCAGCAGGGCAAAGTAGACAGGTCAGTTTTATTAAGCAGTCTGGTTTCAGAGACACAAGTCAAGCCTTATTCTCCAGTCCATCTCCACTCCAGAGGTGGCACTGCCATTAACTTCAGGCTTGGGCGTTGTTTTTGTTCAAGGAACCTTTGAGAAAAACTATCAAAATGGGCTCAAGATACCTCAGCAGTATTGGCTGGAGATAAAGCACAGGAAATGGTTTCGCCTGGATGTAGAGAGTGAAAATAGTTGGGCCATTGACGGTGGCGGTACTTAGCCAAACGGTCCTGGTTGTCTCACACGGGCAGTGTGTCCTGCTGACAAACAACCGGTGGCTGTCACCCAGTTGGATGCCACGTGTGTCAATCAATCAATCAATCAATCAATCGTATTTATTGAGCGCTTACTATGTGCAGAGCACTGTACTAAGCGCTTGGGAAGTACAAATTGGCATCACATAGAGACAGTCCCTACCCAACAGTGGGCTCACAGTCTAAAAGGGGGAGACAGAGAACAGAACCAAACATACCAACAAAATAAAATAAGTAGGATAGAAATGTACAAGTAAAATAAATAAATAAATAAATAAATATGTGTCAGAAACCCAGGCTCAGCCCAAACCCTGTCCTTGTCAATGGTGATTCATCAGACATCATCAATCGTATTTATTGAGCGCTTACTATGTGCAGAGCACTGTACTAAGCGCTTGGGAAGTACAAATTGGCAACATATAGAGACAGTCCCTACCCAACAGTGGGCTCACAGTCTAAAAGAGTGGGCTCACAGTATAAAAGACATAGTGAAAGACCTCTGCTGCCATAAAGTTCAAAGACATATGGAGGTCTGATTTTGTTTTAAATGGTTTCTGTTAAGCACTTATTACGTGCCAAGCACCGTGCTAAGGATTGGGGAATCCCACATGGGGCACACAGCTTAAGTAAGAGGGAGAACAGGATTGAATCCCCATTTTACAGATGAGGAAAGAGGCACAGAAATGTTAAGTGACTTGCCCCACGAGAAACAGCAGACAAGTGACAGAGCAGCGATTAGAACCCAGGTCCTCTGACTCCCAAGCCCGGGCTCTTTTCACTAGGTCACACTGCCTCTCTTGGGAGCAAGGCCCGAAGGTGCTTCACTCAGTGGCTGGTACTTAACAAATATCAGAAATAAAACACAGACAACAACCAATTAAAAACAAGTGGCTTATTTTTTTAAGAGTATTTGTTAAGTGCTTATTACGTGCCAACCACTCTACTACGCAATGGGTTAGACACAAGCTAACCAGATGGGACACAGTCCATGTCCCACATGGGGCTCACAGTCTTAATCCCCATTTCACTGATGGGGTAACTGAGCCCCAGAAGTGAAGTGACTAATGCAAGGTCACACTGTGGACAAATGATGGGGTCGGGATTAGAACCCAGATCCTCTGATTCCCAGGCCCATGACCTTTCCATTAGGCCATGCTCCTTCTCCGCTTATACCCTTCTTATTCTCTGCTTATATGCTACTTATATCCGGCCTGATTCTGTCCCTTCACCAAACACTTATGTATTACTCTCTGCAGAAGCGACTCTCAAAGACTGCAAAGATTTGCCACCATTTGTAAAGTTTCCTGGCTAAGACACAATCGATCCTGGGTCAAGAACTGCTCCGATACTTGCTTACAGAATGCCTTTCATGGAGAAACAAGAGGGGGCTCAAATAACTCAGAAGGAGGACCTATCTGAAGGTCTACGGGGTTCAACTGTCAATTTCTCACACTACCTCTTTCTCACAGATGGTCCCATGTAATTAATATGGAATCGCCATTATAATTCGTGTTTAGGTTTTTCTCCTTTGGGGAGCTGAAATTTCTCAGGCATATCTGTCTTACCTGGAGGGGCAAAGCTTTATTAGACAGGGCACCTACAAAGCAGGATCAATTCTCAGTTCCATCCTGGCTTGCTGGATTGATCTTCAGAAAGTCAATTAACCTTCCTGAAAGCTCCCCTTATCTCTAAAATGGAGGAAATCCTAGCTGTCTTCCACCTTCAATCTGGGGACACTGTGAAAAAGAGGGAAATGTTTCCCAATACTGGAAAGTATTCTGAGCCTCTCGGAGATAAGAATGCATTGCAAAAAGACTATTATTAATTAATTATTGCTCTGATCTTAGGCCCTTCTGGGTTCCATTCACCACCAAAAACAATGAGCCCAGAGAGTCCTATCATGAGATAAAACAGAACATTGGACTTTCATTTGGTCAGTGAATAGGGGATAAAGCTGCATACACTGGTCTGGGCCATTAGGGTCTCTTCTGGTAAATTGCTACTCTAGGGAGGTGAAAGTTAATTCACTTCCAAAAGGAGAGCAATTTTCTCCCTAATGGAACTAGGATCGGGTCCATTTTCCTTTTTCATCAGATGAAGCAGCTAGGCAAAGCCCCAGGGGTGCATAATTCCTAAAATGGACCCACTTCAGACGCTCCTATCTGTGATCTCCATCCTCCCACATCAATGGCAAAAATGGTCTGCGACCACAAGAAGCGGGACTAGAAAGAAATTCCAGACTCCCTCGCGGCTGAAGCGCTGAAAGTGCAGGGTTCACAGGCCAGTAGCCCACGTAATTAATGGCCCCAACTTCCTATGTACTGCCTTCTCTTCAGCACACTGCCCTGGTTCTGGAGGAAAAGATGGACTTCTTTCGTGCCACGGAGAATAATAATAATAATAATAATGATAGCATTTATTAAGCACTTACAATGCACAAAGTACTGTTCTAAGCGCTGGGGAGATTACCCCAGCGGTGATCAGGTTGTCCCACGGGGGGCTCACAGTCTTTATCCTCATTTTACAGATGAGATCACTGAGGCACAGAGAAGTTAAGTGACTTGCCCAAAGTCACACAGCTGACAACTGGCAGAGCCGGGACTTGAACCCACGACCTCTGACTCCAAAGCCCGTGCTCCTTCCACTGAGCCACGCTGCTTCTCTGATGAAAGCCATCTCCACAGTCTTTCTGAGGAGCATAGATTTGCTCCCTCACTTCACCCTTCCCTTAAGTCTCACACTACTTATGACCATATCCATAATGTATTTATTTATCAATCAATCAATCGTACTTATTGAGTGCTTACTGTGTGCAGGGCACTGTACTAAGCGCTTGGGAAGTACAAGTTGGCAACATATAGAGACAGTCCCTACCCAACAGTGGGCTCACAATCTAAAAGGGGGAGACAGAGAACAAAACCAAACATACTAACAAAATAAAATAAATAGAATAGATATGTACAAGTAAAATAAATAAATAAATAGAGTAGTAAATATGTACAAACATATATACATATACACAGGTGCTGTGGGGAAGGGAAGGAGGTAAGATGGGGGGGATGGAGAGGCGGACGAGGGGGAGAGGAAGGGGAATTATATTAATAATATAAGGGGCATTATAGTAATGCCTGTCTCCCCCTCTAGACTGTTAGCTCGCTGTGGGCAGGGAACATGTCTACCTACTCTGTTATACTGCACTCTCCCGAGTGCTTAGTACACTGCTCTGCCCATGGTAAGCGCTCGATAAAGACCATTGATTGATTAAGCAGCAGTAGTTTGAAACCAGGTGTCCTATCTACACAGCACTTCCTGTCTAAATGGGCCAAGGTAAATTTAAACAAGCAAATTTGTTATTAGGTAGGTGGGCCTTACATCACAGTCAGGAAGCATAAGCTAGTTTCATGATACATGATTGAAAACTGAACGCTGCCAGACTGTCTCCTCCAGGAGCCCGAGGTTTAATAAATGATATGCCGAAATTTCACAAAAATCAATTCCCAAACCCAAATCCTTAACTGGAAACGAATACCACGGTCAATGATAGGATTTGATGCTCTCCCTCACCCTATCCTCACAGAACTTACGTTACATAGTCTGATTCTCCCTTACCTGTAATTCATTTTGTCTGTCTCCCCCTCTAGATTGTAAACTCCTCAAGGGCAGGGATCGTGTCTACTAGCTTTCTTGTGTTCTCCCAAGTGCTTAGTATAGTGTTCTGCACACAGTCAATAAAAACATTGATTGATTGATTTTCTGGTTGTGTTGCTTTTCAGTTCAATACAGGTTATTGTCACTGAGGGTGGCGTGTCCAGCTAGGTGTTGGAAGGCAGTAGAAGGACCAGAAAAGGAGATAACAGAGACACCCCCTAAAGGGAACCCTCTGACGTCACTTAAATCCAACTTAAATCAAACCTATGGCCACGAATCAGTCATCTTTGGGGCCTTGAATGGCTAAGGAGCAGTTGAGAAGTTGCGTGGCTTAATGGAAAGAGAACGTGCCTGGAACTCGGAAGGACCTGGATTCGAATCCCAGCTCCACCAACTGTCCACTGTGTGACGTTGGGCAAGTCACCTCACTTCTCTTTGCCTCAATTACCTCCTCTGTAAAATGGGGATGAGGGCTGTAAGCCCCAGGTGGGACGTGTTCAATTGATTAACCGATTAACTCCAGTGCATAGTACAGTACCTAGTACATAGTAAGTGCTTAACAAATACTATTAAAGTAGAGAGGACAAATTGCAACTAAAATCATTTTCACAGGGGTTTAAAGGCCAAAATCAAAAGCTGAAAACTGTCTTGAGGAGGTCCCAGCAGAGTCTCCAGTGCTCTGGAGGGGCAGGGTTTATACAAGAAACACCTCAGTGGGGGAACCAGGTGGCTTCCAAATGTTGACACTGCCCACCACGTCCCCTAATAAGATCAGGATGACAAAAGACAATGAAGTTCACAGTCACTTCCATCAACAACTCCACATTTGATTTGCTATCCCTTTCCATTTGAAGGGCTAAAATGACTCTCCGCTACACCTAGCCACTTATTTTTGAGCCGGGGAGATGAGCAAAAATAGCTACAGTGAACTCTTAAAATAATAAGTACGTGTCACGGTAATATTTCACAATCTTGTTTCATCATGTCTTTGTTAAATTCAACAGCATCTTTTAGATTGCTTGCCTCACAGCACGAACTGACATACACACATGAAGTCCCTCAGAAGCAAAGTTGCACTTTGAGGTTTCGAGAGGGAGCCGGATTTTTCATTTGGCAAAGTACTGAACTACAGAATCCCATCTTCAAATTGGACTGTGAGCAATTGCCCTCAAGGACTATCTGGGAACTCTATGCTGGAAGCAGCGCCCTTTCCCTCTCTCCCTCCTCCCTTTCACCCTGGTTCTGATCCAAGCGCAGGGTCAGAGCTTTGCATCACAAGATCAGATGTTTCTGAGAGGTGCACCAGAGGGAATTAATTTGGCCCTTGCCCAATTTTACAGATTTCTCAACCAATCGAATGACTATCTCTAGGCTCTGAGCCTCACAACAGAGCAAATTAAATCCCATTTGCCTTAAAAAGTCTAACTAACATATTCAGAGGCTGCAAATACAGGCCACTCTTCGGTCTTCCAATTGTTCATTCTATGAACGTGAGAAAGATCCACAGTCTAAGGATAAGCTGGACATTCCATCTAATTCAGGGAAGGACAAAGGTAATGAGTGATCTTTCATCCGAACAAAAGCTGTGAACTCACCCCTAGAAATGATTTCGCAGGGATCGGGGACAGGTCTGCTTTACGGAAACTCCCCAAAATTTGGTTATATACTCTCTTCTGGGCAAGGGTGACACATTTCTCGTTTGTCTACTCCTCTACTCCTCTGAATGGAATTAAGACCTCCTGCCCCAGCCCCACCTCATTAACGCAAAGGATGGGAGTGAGCATGCCTACCTGCAAAAAAATATTTCAAGCTCCTGGATAACCTGTACAATGAAATATTAGTGTTTTTATAAGTTTAATATGATTTTAAAATATCATTTATTTATTGTGAAAAATTCTCCCCATCTGTGCTGTCAGCCTGTTGCGCGCAGGGAACTTATCTACCAACTTGGTTGTACTGTACTCTCCCAACTGCTTAGTACAGTGCTCTGCATTCAATAAGCACTCAATAAATAACCTGATCGACTGACTGATTCAACAACACCTTTCCTCACAATCACTCCAAGTCCTAGAGAATAGACATGGCCATTTCAACCTGAAATTTCCAGATTTTTCCAACACCTTGGCCAACTGAACTTCCCGTGACTTCAGGTGAAGCCGTGCCTGCAGACAAGGAGCTGAAACTCGTGACCTCTGTTGGCTCCCTCCAATGCTCGTATTAGATCATTAAAATTCCTCAAATTATAGACATTTCCTTTTGGTCTCAATAAAGCTCACATTCATAAAAGAGCACCTGTATAAACCTATGTTCAATTACACAGGTTATCGAATATCTTGAAATTCACTGTGCTAAATTTGGTTGTTAGCGTACAAACGACACACGGTTTTGTCAATTTGCAGGTGAGTAATAAAAAGGCCCCAAATTATGACTGCATCAATAATGGCATTTTATGAGAAGAATTCATTATATACTGTTAGGGGTACGGGGCGGTTTAGCTACCTCTAGCTGTTAGGAGACTCTTAAACATTACTGTCAATAAGCATCAAGCATGCCACTGAGGGGGAAAATCAAAAGGACAAATATAAGCTCGCCTCTAGACTGTGAGCTTGTTATCGGCAGGGAACGTGTCTGCTAATTTTGTTGAATTGTACTATCCCAAGCCTTTGAAAAACAGGACGCCGGTGTGATGATGCCCAAAGACCACTGTTAAAAAAAAAAAACTGCTCTCTCAAATGAAAATCTCTAGTAAAATGAAGCAGGAGGCCTGTCTCTGGCTCTTTGCTTTCCCCAAATCATGACTGAAAGACACGGGAAGACGATGATTACAGTAAGCACTTACTATGAGCCAAGCACTGCTCTAAGAACTGGGATAGATAGAAATTGATCAGGTTGTACACAGTCCCTGTCCCATAGAGGGCTCGCAGTCGAAGTAGGAGAGAGAACAAATATGAATGCTCACTTTACAGATGAGGAAACTGAGGTGCAGAGAAACGGATTTTCCCAAGGTAACACAGCAAGCAAGGGGCAGAGTCGAGATAAGAACCCAGATCCTCTGATCCCCAGAGCCATGCTCTTTCCACTGGCCACGTTACTTCCCGTGCAAAATGATGTGAAAGACGTGCAAGAACGGGCTTTCTATGGTTTTCTGAATTACCACCATATTTGCAGAACCACACTGGAAATAGAATACTCAAATCCACGGAAGCGCGGCACTTTTAACGAAAGTCTTGAAGACTGACTTAGGCTCTAAAGCGTCATTTCCTCTGTTGCAGTGCACTGCCTATTTCCATTTTTGAGTGGCTTGGCTTAAAAATTTCACAATGTCGTGGCAGGCCTTTCGAGAGTCGGCAGTATGGGAGCCGGGAGATAGACTTAATAGTTCACCTCAACAGACTTAATAATTCACCTCACCCTCAGTGCCTGCTAACCTTATTGTTTTGAAAACACCTATTAGTCTTAATTATTCCTTTAAAATTAATCCCAGGGCTAAATGTGGACTCTGTCTCAGTTACAAGACAACGCACGTGAGCATTTTCTTTCTGGGAAGCAATTATTCAGGGCTAAGGGAGGGTGGCGGGGGGAGTGTGGAATAACATTCTAGCGGAGGGGAGCATAACTTTCTTTTCACACTTGATTTTGCAACCCAAATGAAGAGAGGATTAAAAACAAGAAACTGCTTTTTAAGGGTTTCCTGCAGTTCACCAGGCCAAAGCCCTATGGGATAAGGCTCTACAAAGGACAGCCTATAGAAAAGTCTCCCTGGGATATTTCCAAAACACTCATAAATCAATGTAAAGGTCAGCCTAACCATGTCGAAATACCAATGCTGTCTGCGCCCAAGACAGAGGAAGGAGATGAACAAGCAGTATCTCAGCATGGCAGAACAACTCAATAACTCCACGCTGGGAGGATGATGAGGGGTGAAGTGCAGCTACACCATGATGCCCTAATCCCCCACAATGCTCAAGCACTTGGAAACTCAAATGACTTGGCCTTCTCCATCCTCGGGATTTAATTAGTCACAATAAACAGGGCTAATTGGGGTGGAGACTGACATGAAAACAGGCTCTGTTCAATCCGGCCTGGCAGCCGGGCAGAGGTTTTTGAGCTGGATTTTTGAAAAAGCGCGTTAGACCAAAATGAGGAGTGTGTGTGTGTGTGCCGGACAAAGGTTTCACATGGAAAAGCCGGGTAGAACAAGAAATAATCTAGTTAATGTTTTAATAGGAAATGCCCTTGAGGAGAGCAGGTGGTTCCTGGTACACATTGTTTAGGAACTCCATCAGACCAGGCTGTCCCATTCATGCATTCCTTCGCCTTAACCAAGTTATTATTCCAACTGTAAAAGTGATTTTTGTGCAGAAATACGGGGGAGCGCTGACTGAATTATGACCGAGATAAAGTTGCAGTTTGGGGGCATCTGATTAGGATAGTCTTAATGCTCCACATCAGAACAGAAAAGTCTCAGGCTCTGAGGCATTTTTCTGAGCAAAATAAGAAAGCGGCCAGAACTGCGGGAATATCCGGGTGTGACTGTTTGGAATGTCTTAATGAATTCACGCTGAAATCTCAGCCTCTCCATCCAAGAGGCGAGTCTTGCTGGTTCTGTCATCCCCAGCAGTTCCATCTGCACTCCTCATCCAGGGAATTTACTGAGCGCTTACTGAGTGCACAGCACTTTACTAGGCGCTTGGGAGAGTACAACAGAGTGGGTAGAAACATCCCCCGCTCACGAGCTTCAGAGTCCTCTCGGATGGGGCTGTTTCTTATCGGTTCAATGATTTAGTGAGCCCACTGTTGGGTAGGGACTGTCTCTATATGTTGCCAACTTGTACTTCCCAAGCGCTTAGTACAGTGCTCTGCACACAGTAAGCGCTCAATAAATACGATTGATTGATTGATTTAGCTACTTTGTTTCTTATCCACTCGCGTCTAGTGGCGCTACCCTTTCACCTATTGTACATTTGGCCCTCTTGCCGTTACATTTAAGTGGATGCTCTTGCAGTGCTTGGCACAGGGTAGATTAGAATTTAGGTCCTCTGACACCCAGGCCTGTATTTCTTCCCCTGGGCCACGGTGCTTGTCAGAACGCCCTGGTTGGGGGTTTGGCAAATTGCCACAATTAGAGCTAGAAAAGACCGAATTAGCCAACAAGTTCACTTTTTTCTGGCAGAGAGTTTGCTCGGGGCAAGGATCCTGTTTTCCCCTTCCTTTCTACCTCTCCATTATCCCTTCTGGGGACACTGACCACGGTGAGCCCTCCATGTACTGGACGAACAAGCAGCAGTCATCACCTTCATTTTCTCTTTGCCAACAAGCACAAGTGCTAAGAACAGTGCCTTCTGATCCCGTGGGTACTCCGCACACCGGGATGGCGATGGGGTCTTTGGGAGAGAACGACAGAGGAGCCTTCATCCTGTAACTTCAATCGATCGATCGAATGTACTGAATGATTACTGTGTTCAGAGCACTGTATGAATTGCTTGGGAAAGTACAGCATAACAGAATTAAAAGACGTGATCCTTGCCCAGCAGGAGCTTATAGCCTACAGGGGGAAACGGGCATTAAAATGAATTACTTCAGGATGGAGAAGCGCGTGAAGGGGTTTGCAGGGTGCCAGGCTGCCGTGTTTCTGCTTGGGCGCAGAGTGCAGTAAACGAGTAGGTGAGGAAAGTTCACCCAAAAATTATTTACAGGCAGGACCCATTTATGGCCCAAATGACGGCCAAATAGTGCCAATGTCCAAATAGTGCCAATGTTGGGCTCCAGCGCCATCAATCCAACAATCGATGGTATTTATTGAGTCATTACTGTGTGCAGAGAACTATACTGCACGAATAGCCCTGTGCTAAGCATGGGGGCCATATCAATGCACAGACTGACCCCAGAAAATGCTTCGCATGGCCAACTTCTATGCTTTATCCTTTGTGTCCATAATATTAAAAATGAAGGGATTAGTACCAATCCCTTCCCAACACTGCATATTCAATCAATCAATCAGTCGCATTTACTAAGTGCTTACTGTGTGCAGAGCACTCTACTAAGAGCTTGGGAGAGAAAAACATAGCAATATAACAGGCACACTCTTCGCCCACAACATCACAACTAGACTGTAAGGTCCTTGGGGGCAGGTATCATGTCTACCAATTCTATTATATTGTACTTCCCCAAACGTTTAGTTCAATGCTCTGCACGCAGTAACTGCTCAATAAATATCACTGACTGACATTTAAAGTTTGCTATCCACCACTTTTTGTGATAATCACGGGGATGGAGGAAGTGGTTAACTAGATGTATATCTAGTGCCATTTGCATTTAGTTTTTAATACGATTTGTCAAATATCAAGGTTCTTTTGTATAAATCAATCAACCATCTACTTGTCTGCATATACATACAAATATTTATTCTGGAAATAATTTAAGAACCCAAAAAATCACACTTTCCAAAACGTCCACTCTCACGTAACTTTGGACACAAGAACCTTTAAAAAATACACTGCACGATACCATCAGATATCTTCAGATCTATTCATCCTAATGATGTTGAATAGGAAGTCAACTGTGGAGACCACAAATTCATCCAAACATAACTTTCCAGACCAAACGAGATGTATATTTTGGCTGCTTCCATATCTACATCCTCTATTTTATCCCAAACACTGGCTTGGAACAGCTCGTTTACAATATGCCGTCTAGCAGCAATGTACGTCTGCACAAGTGAACCATAACATCAGTCTTTCCACTTCCCTTGACATTCTAGGGCGATATAATGTGGAAGAGAAAAATGTCTGGAATACTTGAGCTGAAGCCATTTAAATAAGCAAACACTATAATTAATCCCATATATATCTTTTGTCTCAGAAGCAGGTCCTGTTCTCAATAGCAAGGCTGGTGTGCTGTTGGAAAAGGTTTAACATAAGAATGCATTCTTGCTTTATTCAGCCACCTTAAAAGTATGTTTCCTGGGACTCATTCTGTGAACACCTATCCACTTTACCCCTACTCCTTCCTCTTCTAGCTCTACTGCTCTTGGACATTTGGGCCTCTTTATTTTGTCAGGAAAGAAGATGTCAGCCATATTTTCTAGATTCCACGAAATTGAAACCTGTCCATGTCTAATCCAAGCAGGTGGCAACTTTTCCTTCACAACTGAACCAAAAAAAAAAAAAAAGATTTTTTTTTTAACTACTTCACACTTTCCTTTCCAAATCAGTCAACCAGCATCTACTGAGGGACGGGGCGTGCACACACACGCACACAAAACCACTAGATGGAAGTTCCTTGAAGTCAGGGATCCTGTCTAATAATAATAATTATTATGGTATTTGTTAAGCACTTGCTATGTGCCAGGGTCTGTACTAAGTTCCTTGAAGTCAGGGATCTTGTCTAATAATAATAATTATGATATTTGTTAAGCACTTACTATGTGCCAGTCACTGTACTAAGCGCTGGGGTGAATACAAGCAAATTGGGTTGGACACAGTCCCTGCCCTACATGGGGCTCACAGTTTCAACCCCAATTTTAGACATTATACTACTTTAGTGTATTTAGAGTACTACTGTAATGTACTCTCCCAAACACTTAGGTCGGCTCTCTGCCTGGAGTTAAGTACTCAGTGAATACGCTTTACTGATTGATCAGCAGCATTGGGCTAAAATCTACCATTTAGATAAGGCGCTATCTTTGAAAAAAAATCATGGGAAACCAGGGACCCAGGGAGGAAGCCAGGACTGAAGCCTGAAGGAGATTATTTCCTCTTCCTGACTGGGCTAAGCACTTGGGAGAGCACCATTCAACAGAGATGGCTGTGACCCGTGTTGGGGATTCAGATCATTCTAGTTACAAACTAATCTAATCTCTACCTCTAATCTAACTAGGGATGGTGTAAATTCACATTCCAAAATAGAGGCGATCGGAGATACCCACTTTCCACTTCATTACTCTACATTAAAAGCTTACAAAAAATAATAAATATATTTAGAGAGAGCAGTTCTTCAGAGACAAAAGATGCTGCTGCTGCTGTTAACTTGGAGATTTCACTCCTTAGGGGTATGAAGGGCTAAATTTGAATATTAAATCGACTTGCAGACTTTTAGACTGTGAGCCCACTGTTGGGTAGGGACTGTCTCTATATGTTGCCAACTTGTACTTCCCAAGCGCTTAGTACAGTGCTCTGCACACAGGAAGCACTCAATAAATATGATTGATTGATTGATTGATTGATTGCAGACTTAGTTTTGCTCTGGTTAAGAATTCTATGCGCAATCAATATTCTGAAAATAAGCACATTTTTTGTCTTGGACCTTCCAGATGCTTTTTATTAGGCTCCTAGCAACACCTCCAAACTTTGTGTGGTGGATGTTTTCCAGAATTTCAAATTAGCTGTGGAATTTGTTTTCCCCTTATTTTGATTAATGTGTTCTTCCTCGAACAGACATAAAGCCGAGTATACCTGTACAGAAAAAAGAACAAAACCTGAACACTCTCCCCTGAAAAATATCGGTATTGCCCAAAAGCTACTATATGCATAAGTACCTATCATATGGAGGGGCTGGTGATCTCAGAACTTCTCTCTGGGCCAAAAGGCAAACAACTAAAACCAGCACTTTATCATTCTATATGGCTGGAAGGCACGCAGCCAAACAGTTCTTCTATTTCTTCACTCCGGCCCTCTAGACGGGGAAATTCATCACTTGCACATCATCATGTGGATGGAAAAAGGGACGTGAACTGCCACATACGAAACGAAAAACACGAAGAGGAATCATTTTCCCCCCTCAAATTCTCTGGCAGCACCGTTGGCAGGGCTGATTATGAGGTGGCTCTATTGCCAAAATCAGCAGTTTGGACAGTCACTTCACCAAACACACTTCGCTGAATTGACAGCTTTTCATAGCCCCTGCTAATGTTAAAAAGTACAGGGCAACAACATAGACACTGTAGACAAGTGAAATTTTATGAATAATACACTCTGCCGGAGGAGAAATGGCTACAGTGCATATTTATAAAACATTTGACAGACTGCATGTTCACTAAGTCGTGTTTTCTTTTATTGCCGGCCTTATATTGAATGCTATTAGAAAGCAGAAACTGGAGTTCTTCAACTCGATATGTGCAATCCACAATAAAGTGCCACAGAAAAACTCAGTGAGTACTGGTTAAAAACAGAAATTAAGGGACCACTGTGTTCACCGTTACTTTTGATGCTAGTAATAACAATAATAATGGCATTTATTAAGCGCTTACTATGTGCAAAGCACTGTTCTAAGAGCTGGGGAGGTTACAAAGTGATCAGGTTGTCCCACGGGGGGCTCACAGTCTTTATCCCCATTTTATAGACGAGGTAACTGAGGCACAGAGAAGTGAAGTGACTTGCCCAAAGTCACACAGCTGACAATTAGCAGAGCTGGGATTTGAACCCATGACCTCTGACTCCAAAGCCCGGGCTCTTTCCACTGAGCCATACTGCTTCTCTAGTTCTTCCAAAGAGTTGGATAACAGATGCCAAAAGTATTGAGAAGTAGCATGGCCTACGGGAAAGAACACGGGCCTGGGATTCAGTGGACTCTGATTCTAATCCCAGCTCTGCCACTTGTCTGCTGTGTGACCTTAGGCAAGTCACTTAACTTCTCTGTGCCTCAATTTCCTCATCTACAAATTGCTCTCCCTCCTATTCAGAATGTGAGCCCTGTGTGGGACAGGTACTGTCCGACCTCATTAAGTTGTATCTGCCTCAAGCACTTAGAACAGTCCTTGGCACACAGTAAACACTTTAACAAACACCACAATAATTATTATTCCATCTGCTCAAAAGAAGAAATCTTAGCTTTTTTAGAGGTCCTTGATTCACATCCAATAACAGAGAGAATGTGGACCCTAGCTGTGCATCTCTAAAACTATGGGTCATAACTTCACCTAATGATTCTGGAAAAAGCATCAACAAACATTATACTGCAAAAGTTGCTTTTCTGAAATGGCTTTTATAATAATGGCATTTATTAAGCGCTTACTATGTGCAAAGCACTGTTCTAAGCACTAGGGGAGGGATGCACGATGATCAGGTTGTCCCACGGAGGGCTCACAGTCAATCCCCATTTTACAGATGAGGTAACTGAGGCACGGAGAAGTTAAGGGACTTGCCCAAAGTCACACAGCAGACAATTGCTGGAGCCGGGATTTGAACCCATGACCACGGACTCCAAAGCCCGGGCTCTTTCCACTGAGCCACGCTGCTTCTCTAAATCTAATTTTCAAATCTAATGCCATGTTTCAGTTTTACTAAAGCAAAAGGCACAATGTAAATGGCTCATGATCCACTTACACATTTAAAGCTTCTCTAAAAAATGAATGGGATTCCAAGAAAACATTACGAGCTCATGCTAATCGTGGTCTCAAAAGTATTACTATTTTATCTCCAAAAACCTAGTTACGTAGATGACTTTCCTCTAAGAATAAGATTAACTCTAATATATTTCTAAATAGAAGTTTAAAATGATAACAACATGTTACTTGTGAATGAAAGCCAAAATAGAGGATGTACTTCTTAATGTCTATTTGTTGGCAAATATCATCATTTGATTTCATGTTGCAAGCATGCATGTTATTACAACTGGGCAGGAAAAAACGTTCCTGAATGGCTTAGCACAGATTTAGTTGGAATATTTTTTAGCAGACATAACTACAACTAGACCAACTTTCTCAATCTACTCATTAAGCATGTGTAATTTTTTTCTGGTATCAGTTTTCTGAGAATACAGGGGAAAAAACAAAAAGGCATGTTAAGCATGGTTCTAAAATGCTTCTCACATTTCCCAGGACAGGAGCCTCCATAATGTACAGCTGACATTAGCTGTCATCATATGATAAAATTAACTCCTCCTGGTAATAGAGGCTCTTAACAATTAACATGTTATACTCAGGGACTGAATCAGGAAAGATATACAATCATGAATCAGGGAAGATATACAATCACACGATCACCAAAGGGTTAAAACTAATGAGCACTTTACGTGCTGAATGAAAACCTGGGGATTAGTGATATTTGAACACAAAGTCTCCCAAGCTGGGGTTTAAATCTTCCTGGAATGAAAAGATGAGAACTTCATAAACTTTGGGTATATAATTTTAAGACGCCAGCTTAAAACAAAATCCACACATATAGAAAATCACATTAATCAGGGGAAACACATGAATTTTCATTAGAACTCAGGTTCTTACTCCTCAGAGCTGCTTTTCTGCCCAAAGACCCTCAATATTTATCATTATTACTAATATTAATATCATTATCATTATTATGGTATTTATTCAGGACTTGCTCTTTGCCAAGCACCTTGACAAATAGCACAAAAAAATTAACACTAAAATTAAACACCGACCAGAAAAATTTCACTTTCTTAAATTTCCTTTTGATCAATGGTTAGTCAATTTATGCAAAATGGAAAATCTCACTCCTCCATTCTTCTGAGGGTCAAGTTATTCATTCATTCAATCGCATTTATTGAGTGCTTACTGTGTGCAGAGCACTGTACTAAGCACTGGGGAAGTACAAGTTTGCAACATATAGAGACGGTCCCTACCCAACAGCGGGTTCAATCTAACCGTGTTAGTGCTTTTCAGTAGAAAATGGATTGCGATTTATTTCTCCTTCCCTTCACCATGAATGCTGTCAGAGAGTGTGACAGGACAGGAAACAAATGCTTAACCTTATTATTCCAGATTTTGCCAAGTTAGAAGGGGCCTGAATGAGCCGTATTTGGGTATTCTTTCATGATTGGGTGCTCACCATTAAAACCTTATTTTCAAATATCCTCCTGGCTAATTCTATAAAGGGACGTGTTTGAACACCTCTGGTTAGAGAAAACCTGCAAATGAAAATTTTACTTGGAAATTCCCATATTAACTTCCTTTATATTGAACACCTGCTCCTGCCCAAGGTCTTGGGTTGTAAGGGCAAGGGTGTTATTTTCTGTGGCTTGGCAATGAAGAAGCGGGATATACAACTGTGTTTGTGGGCCTATAAAGGTATAACTCCTCCGGACGTAAACTGTATAACCTATAGTACACGTTATGAATGGATATTGTTCGTTTTCCTCCTGTAACCCTATTTATCACAACCTGATTATCGTTGACCTAAAAAAATGCTCGTCAGCATTTCAGGCTGTCTATTCTTTGTTGCTAAGCCCCATAAAAGTCAATTTTATCAATGTATCAATAGTATATACCATCAATAGTGTGGCTCAGTGGAAAGAGACCGGGCTTGGGAGTCAGAGGTCATGGGTTCTAATCCCGGCTCCACCGCTTGTCAACTGTGTGACTTTGGGCAAGTCACTTAACTTCTCTGAGCCTCAGTTACCTCATCTGCAAAATGGGGATTAAGACTGTGAGCCCAACGTGGGACAACCTGATCACCTTGTATCCTCCCCAGCGCTTAGAACAGTGCTTTGCACATAGTAAGCACTTAACAAATACCATTATTATTATTATTATTATTTGTGTATATATATGCATATATATACACTTGCATGTATTTATTACTCTATTTTATTTGTACATATTTATTCTATTTATTTTATTTTGTTAATATGTTTTGTTTTGTTGTCTGTCTCCCCTTTCTAGACTGTGAGCCCGCTGTTGAGTAGGGACCGTCTCTATATGTTGCCAACTTGTACTTCCCAAGCGCTTAATACAGTGCTCTGCACACAGTAAGCGCTCAATAAATACGATTGAATGAATGAATGAATATATATATATATATATATACATGTATATATAAAACACATATATACCTATGTACCTATATTTATACCTACAGTGTACTAAGAGCCTGGAAGAGTGCAATTAAGGGCTGCAAGTTGCTTACCAACTAAGGCATTCAAAAATTGCTATAGCTGTTGATAGCAAAAGCATAGAGGGATAAATAGGTGAACAAACAAGGCTAAGGTAATATCCGCTACAGTGAGTAACTTCCCAAGTTACTGATAGATTTATTTATTTATTTTACTTGTACATATCTATTCTATTTATTTTATTTTGTTAGTATGTTTGGTTTTGTTCTTTGTCTCCCCCTTTAAGACTGCGAGCCCACTGTTGGGTAGGGACTGTCTCTATATGTTGCCAACTTGTAGTTCCCAAGCGCTTAGTTCAGTGCTCTGCACACAGTAAGCGCTCAATAAATACGATTGATTGATTGATTGATTGATAGATGCAACTTGGGGGAGCTAAATCAGGGAACGCCTCCTGAAGGAGAAGGATTTATGGTAATGAAAACAAAATCTGGGTCTAGATGAAGTCAGTGTGGGTCGCTTGGTGGGGCTAGAAAGTTACCTGAAGGGCAAATTTTCCAGGTTTTCAAGTTTCCATCTGAGATGGCTGACAGTTGGGAAGTTTACCCTTTTTTAGTGTGACTTTGTTGAAAGAGCAACTGCCTGGGAATCAGAGGATCTGGATGCTAATCCCAGCTCTGCCAACTGCTTGCCGTGTAACCTTGGACAAGTCACTTAACTTCTCTGTGCCTCCGTTTCCTCGTGAGTAAAATAGGAATTCATTATCTGTTCTCCCTCCTAGACAGTGAGCCCCATGTGGAATAGGGACTGTGTCCAACCTGCCTGACTTGTGTTCTACCCCAGCACTTCGAATAGTGTCTGACACATAGTAAGCACTTAAAAAATGCCATTATTGTACTAGTCTACAGGCTTTTCATAATGGATTTGTTAAGGGCTTACTATGTACCAGAAGGCCTTCCCAGACTGAGCCCCTTCCTTCCTCTCCCCCTCATTCCCCTCTCCATCCCCCCATCTTACCTCCTTCCCTTCCCCACAGCACCTGTATATATGTATATATGTTTGTACAGATTTATTACTCTATTTATTTATTTATTTTACTTGTACATATCTATTCTATTTATTTTATTTTGTTAGTATGTTTGGTTTTGTTCTCTGTCTCCCCCTTTTAGATTGTGAGCCCACTATTGGGTAGGGACTGTCTCTATATGTTGCCAACTTGTACTTCCCAAGCGCTTAGTACAGTGCTCTGCACACAGTAAGCGCTCAATCAATACAATTGATGATGATGATGATGATGATGATGATGTACCAGGCACTGTACTAAACCCTAGGCTAGATATAAGCTGATCAGGTTGGACACAGTCCCTGTTCCATATGGGGCTCATAGTTCTAATCCCTATTTCCAGATGAGGTAACTGAGGCACAGAGAAGTGAAGTGACATACCCAAGGTCATGTAGCAGACATGTGGGGAAGAGGGGATTAGAACCCAAATCCTTCCAGGCCCACGTTCTTTCATGAAAACCCTGTTTTTCTTTATCTGGTGCATCCACCTTGCTAGTGGGATCCATTTTTTAACCCGGACAAAACCGCTTGAACAGTTCTGACGATCCATTTCTTTGGAACCGGTTTTCAGATGACAAGATATCTGAACTGACTTTCGTGAATTAAAAAATAGCTCATTCAGGGTTCCATCATTTGGATAAAATTTGGGTATCCCCCACATTCAAAGAAACTAGTTTTTTGTTGTTTTTTTCCCAAAGGTTATGTCATCTGATACATTATTTACTGCTAAACCACAGATCTTTACTGGAGGCAGTGGGGATGCCTTAACACGAACATGACGGCGGTTGGGCTAATTGAATGTGTTTAAAGCAAGGCCTTTCTGAGACGGTTTATGTTTAGTCCTGTCTAGGACCGAGTGCACATTTATTAAAAAATACAAGGGATACTCTGCTATTATTAAATCATCAGTAGCAGCCAACTCCTTTTTAGACCAGGAAACTCCTTTCCCCCCGCCCCCCCCCGATTGTGAGCCCTCCACCCAAGGGCCAGGGACTGTGATTAATTCCCAGTGCTTAGAACAGTGCTGTGCACAAATACATCCTATTAATAATACTACTAATACCATTAATACTACTCCTTTTCCAACCTCCTGTTCAAGGTCACATTTTAAAAGGCGATTATGCCTTAACGGCAATTTGAAATAAACTGCTTCACTCGCCTTCTCTGGGTGATCTGTGATGGTTGAGTCACAGCAGTGTGGCCTAGTGGATACAGCACAGGCCTGGAGTCAGAAGGACTTGTCTGCTGTGTGACCTTGGGCAAGTTACTTCACTTCTCTGTGCCTCAGCTAGCTCATCTGTAAAACGGGGATTAAGACTGTGAGCCCTAGGTGGGACATGGACTGTCCACTCTGATTACCTTGTATCCGTCCCAGTGCTTAGTACGGTACCTAGAACATAGTAAGCACTTAAACACCACTTAAAAAACAATTCAACTTTCAAAATTGTTCGAATAATTGACCCCTTTGGAAGTGAGTGGCACCTTTAAAATGTCATCTGCAAGATGCTATGCATAAACCCAACAGAAAGAAAACCACGTTTTGCCCTCTCAACATCGAGTGACTGTGAAATCACTTTTTTTTTATGTACTCAGGTAGCCTATGACCAAATCTAGTCCCGTAGTGACATTTCTTTGCCAAGTAAGCCTCCTAATAAGTAGAATGTGCCATGGAAATGATGATAAACCTTTAATTACAGCAGCACCATCAGGTGTCATCATAATGAAAAACCACGTGGAGCTTTGTCACAACCTGATTCAAAGTTCATGAAATAAAGGGAGCTGGTCACTTGGCCATTTAAATGCAGTTTCATAAAAATTTCCCCTCATCTCAGTCACACAGAAACTACACGATACTTCCATGAATAAAATGTTTTCTGTTTTATGAAAAACTTCCATAAAAGTACCCCGCTCTTTTTCTACATAATGGTACTCTGAAGCCTCTGAGATTTTCTAGACTGTTTTGGCTATGTTATACTTTAACCTCTGAGGCTGGGAATGGAATTTCCTGCATTTAACTGAAAGAGTGTAGACTCCAGAAGCAACTACGCTTGCGATTTGCCTCAGGAGACTCCCAACAGCAATGTAAATATTTTAATTTCTTTTCTAGAGGATAAGCATTTTAAAACAGTCAAAACCTTGGAAATATTGCACTTCCTTTTCTTTGGTCCTCAAAACCACTTCTTGATAACTTTAGGGAAAGTGAACTGTGTTCCAAGGACTCCACTCCTGGAAGATCTCAAACTTAAAAGACCTTAAAGCTAAGAGTTTTACATCTATAGAGAAAAGTCTTTATAAGACTAATGGAGTTACTAATCACTTTCTGATAAAGTTCTAATACCTTCGCAGTTTTTTAATTCCACAGTTCTTTCAACAAAATGATGAAGCAAGATCTGTTTTTTGCCTCATAAACGATGGTGTTGAAAATGAAAACGAACCACTGGAAAAAAGAGTTTTCATGAGAATTTCAGCCATGAATGTTTCTTGTCTTTTCATCTGAAGGGCAGGAAGTGCTAAATAAGTTGCCAATTCGTTCATAATTATATTTCTGGTCTACTTCCTGAAAACCCTCTATGTACTTTCCTGTAAAAACTAAATCTAAAGTCAGATTTCCTCTGCCGACTTACAAAAAAACCCATATTCCACCATTTTCTACAACTCATTTTATTTCATGATTATCATCCAGGCACGTAAACCAGACATGGCCAAACACAGTCAAAGCTATCATCAGATTTTAGTGACCTCATCACTAAATAAATGAAAGCCAACTCCTCAGCATTTGTGTTAAAACTACTTAATTTAGTCATTAGAAAATAAAGGAAAAAGCACAGTGTTACACAAACAAAAGTTAATTTCATTTTAATTGCACTTGGTGTTTCGTAACGTACTGGAAATTTTGTGATCTTGCCTTTCCCAACCAAAGAACCGGAGGTCTAAAGAAATAGCTCTTTAGCGTTTCATCCTAAAAGGTGATCAAAATTCCTTTATATACTGAAAACTTCTATCTCTGCTAGTGTTCGGCACATAGTAAGGGCTCAATAAATGACATAATGAAAAATAAAGGAATTACTGGTTTATATTGTGCACATGAACCTAGCCAACTCCCACCCTGACCACGTGTTTTCCCGCCGAGAGTGGGAAGAGTCCCATATTTCATTTTTCAGTCTGAACCGCTTAGAGATTTTTGTGGTGCTGCGCATCGTTTCCAAGCAATTATTTACGTCATAAGTGGTGCTACCTCCTTGAGACTTTACTGAAAGGCTTTTCTAACCCTTGACCGTCTCCATAAACGGCTAATTTATTTGCTGCAACATTAAAAGTCTGTTGGGCCATTTTCCTGTTAAACAATACTTTGAGTCCCATAAGGTCTGGGAACTTAAGTTCTACTAGTTGAATAAAGGATTCTAACAATTTGCCTATGGTTGCAGTAAAAGAATACTATTTCTAAGTGTGAAAATGAAGTGTGTCTTTTCCCACATCCCTCTAAAACTCTTCACCATCCCTTGCTTTAGAAGGAATTTTCCCTGGCGAACCTGTTTCACAACCATTTTAATCTGAAACAAGATTCGAATAAAAAAGGGTGTGGGAAAGAAGTGCTCTGGGATGACAAATTTGGACCTTTACTTTAGGTTGCAAAGCTTCTCAGTATTAGATGCTCTGTTCTGAGAGCAGGTGGAGAACGGGGCGTTCTGGGAGAGATGTGTCCGTGGTGTCGCTATGGGTCGGAAATGACAACAGCAAAAAACGAGACAAGAGAAAAATGATTAAAACATAAGTGGGTGACTAGAAACTCCCTCTCTGTACATATCCAACAGAGCGCCATTCTCCCCCATCTTCAAAGCCCTATTCAAATCATCATCTGCTCAAAGACTTCCCTAACACACCGTGGTTGTTATCCCTTAAGCACTTTGATACTCAGCCCACCTCCAAAGCACTTACGTACATATCTTTATACGCATGGTTTCCCCACACACACCTTAATTTATTTTAATGCCTGTCTGCCGTACCAGATCGTAAGTTCTACGAGGGCAGGAATCGTGTCCACCATCTATACTGCACTCTCGCAAGTGCCTATTACAAGACACTTGCACATAGTTAAGTGCTCAATAAATGCCACTGATTGAGCTAAACTGGAAAGGCCGAAAGTTTATCGATGACTCTCCAAACTGAGTAAAAGGCATCCCAGTTCAGTGGCAAATCATATTCAGTGTCTATATGTATTCAATTTGAAACGATTAAATACAGGACTTCTACGATCAATGAAAAGCTTTTATAAAAAATGACCGAATTGGCTGGATTATCATGGCCTACAAAACAAGCAAAAATGACAGGGTTTAAGGGCATCAATCCCTGAATCCTCCGGCTGGAAGAAATACAAACTGGCCATTCTAATCCATCCTTCCACCTATAGACATATGATGAAAGAAGCCATCCAGGACAGGTGACTGTCCTGTTTTACAGCTCTCCATGGATAGAGATGCCACAGCCACAATATTCCAAAGAAATCCCAGCTAGCATTTTATCATCTTGGCAATCCAGAAGTTCCTCATAATATCAATTATATAGAGAGTGCAAATTACCATTCGATTGTAACTCTTTCGGGGCAGGGATTTTGTCTACCAAATCTATTGCACTGTACTCTTCCAAGCACTTAGTTTAGTGCTCTGCAGAGAGTAAGCACTGAAATTCCACTGATTGACTGATCAAAGCATTTGATTACATTCATCTGAAATCATTCCTACTTTAAGCCCATTTCTATTTTTTAGACCATCAATCAAGCAATAATATTTATTGAGTGTTTACTGTGTGCAGAGTACTTTGTACTAAAAACTTGGGAGAGTACAGTACAACAGAGTTGGTAGACACCTTCCTTGCCCACAGAGAACTTACAGACTTTTAGCTAGTGGATTCTGAGAACTGACAAATATCCTCCCATAAATACCTTCCTATGCTTAAGAGCTATTATTAAATCACCCATCAGACTTCTTTCTTCCATGCTAAAGAACCCATTTTCTTTGACCTTTTTTCACAAGACCTATTTCCAACCCTTTAATCATTTGTGTCACCTCAGCTAACTTTAAGGTGTAATTTGGCCTCAGCTAACTCTAAAGCATCACCTATTTATAAAGGAGACCTGGAGAGAGTTCAGAGGAGAATACACCGAGATAAGAGAGTAAGAGAGGGGTAATAACTGACAGGACAATTAAAGAGGATGGCACGGCTACAAAGACGCTGAATTCATTTTCGTATCCCGTGTTCCTGCAGAGGAGATTAGGGTGTGTCTATTCCAAAAGCACTTTCCCGAGAGTCTTCTAGAGACGATCTACAAGGGGAAACTGATGAACCTCTAACAAATCTGCCACGTGATAACGGAAGGTATTTTTTAAAACTTTCTATTTGCCCAACAAAATGCAAGAAAGCACTGAGGCAAGGGTGGCAATAAATATTAATGAGAACTAATGATGTACTAAAAGAATACAGAGCAAAAAGCTATACCTGACCCGGGGGGGCCTTTTATGTACATTACCCATTCAAGACGGAATAGGGCAAACAATCACTCGATAAATGGCATATATTGAGTGCTTACGGTGTGCAGAGCACTGTACTAAGATCTTGGGACAGTACACTATAACAGAGTTGATAGATGCATTCCTCTGCCCACGAGGAGTTTACAACCTGGAGGGTGAGATGGCCATTAAAATAAACAACAGATATGTACATAAGTGCTGTGGGGCTGAAGGTGGGGTACAAATCCAAGCGTGTACAAAAAGAAACATAAAAATATCATAGACATAAATCCAGTGATTTGATTACGGGATCCCGTGTCGAACCGGAGAAGGATGCAAGACTTTTAGCTATTCCTGCTTCTCAAAATGGTTATCACCTTCCATTTAGTTATTTGCTCGCCTTCTCTGACACTGGCAGTGCCCAGTAACGTTGATTTATTGCTCGAAAGGAATACCAAATTACTCAAGTCTGCGCTTTGAAGTTCTACAGCTGGCATCTCAATGGGGACTCCCCGCTTCCCCCTGTAAACAATCGTTCCTATTTCACCTCTGAAACCTTCCAAGAGCTTCTGGGATTTGAACCTCTCCGAAGGCTAGCCCGGGCTCTTCTGCTTTCTGAGGCCGGGGCAGAGTTAAGGATCTCTTCCTTCCGCAAGGCCTGTGTCCCCAACCCCAGCAAAAACACACGGCCTCTCTAATGGCAACCAGATAGCCCTCCGTTGCATTAGCCTATCTGCAACGGAGCTCTCAAGACAGCAGCCTAAGATAAACTGGAATTAGCTGGAGAGGTAATCAGGTCACGTAAGACTGTTTGAACCCTGGAGAGTATCCCCGGACCGTGGAGGAAAGGATTTGTGGAAGTAGAAGGGCTGGTTTGTGACATGAAGTTTGCAGGCTTGCAGAAACAGCTCCCCCAGGAACCCGGTGGGTTCAAAGGTCAAATCAGTCTAGTTTACAGATAAAAACGTGCTCTGGATCTTTGACTCTTGCTTCAGCTTTGCTGATGATTTAAAGGAGCCTCTTGAAAGGACACAAGACTCTCGGCCAGGGTGTGTGGGCCGAAGGGAAAATGCCCAAGTGAGTAGGCCTGATGTTGATGCTATCCTGGTCTCTTTCCAAACTCTCAGCATGCCTTCGTTGATTATGTAGTGGATGGAAATCTCTGAGATTCTTGGAGGAATGTTACGGAGGTCACTAGGGCATCTGGCCTGGGTGAGATGGTAGTCTGTGGGCGATTTGGCGTGCCTTCACGATAAAACATGGCACTAAATTAAGGTTGACTGCCGTAACTAGCAGATGAAACTAGCTACAGGAGACAGACAGCAAGTGAGAGAAAGAGAAAAATAAAAGAGAGGAAGTGAGAAAGAGAAACAGAACACAAAGAGAGGAAGCAAGAGGCAGATAAAGCAGTGTGGCCCTGTGGATAGAGCACGGACCCGGGAATCAGAAGGATCTGGGTTCTGATCCTTGCTCCGCCATTTGTCTGCTGTGTGACTGAGGGCAAATCACTTAACTTCTCTGTGTCTCAGTTACCTCATCTGTAAAATGCAGATTAATACTGTGAGCCCCAAGTAATAATAATAATAATAATAATAATAATGGCATTTATTAAGCGCTAACGGTTCTAAGTGCTGCGGAGGTTACAAGGTGATCAGGTTGTCCCACGGAGGGCTCACAGCCTTAATCCCCATTTTACAGATGAGGTAACTGAGGCACAGAGAAGTGAAGTGACTTGCCCAAAGTCACACAGCTGACAGTTGGTAGAGCCGGGATTTGAACACATGACCTCTGACTCCAAAGCCCGGGCTCTTTCCACTGAGCCACGCTGCAAGTGGCACATGGACTGTGTCCAGCCTGATTAGCTTGTGTCTATTCCAGCACTTAGTAGAGTGCCTGGCACATAGTAAGCGCTTAACAAAAACCATAAAAAAGAAGTAAGACAGAGAGAGCAAGAGAAATAAGGAGGGACACTGAAAGAGATACAGCATGAAAGAGACATAGCCCTGTAGCACTGACCTCTCTATCATTATACTCTGCCATTTCCCCGATCTGAAATTTATTTTAATGCTCGTCTTCCCATCTAGACTCTAGTTCTTTGTGGGCAGGGATCAAGTCTACGCACTCGGCTGTATTGTACTTGAAAAGAAACGGGACCTAGAGGAAGGAACACAGGGCTAGGAGTCAGAAGCCCCGGGTTCTAACCTAACTCTACCACTGTCTGTTGTGTGACCTGGGGCAGGTCACTTAACCTCTCTGTACCTCAGTTCCCTCACCTGCAAAATAGGGATTCAATACCTGTTCTCCCTCCTACTTGGCCTGTGAGCCGCATGTGGGACCTGATATCTTGTCTCAACCCCACACTTAGTACAGTTCTTGACACATAATCAGCACTTAACAAATACCACAATTACTATTACTTTCCTAAGCACTTAATGCAATGCTCTGCACATCATAAGCACTTCATAAATACCACTGAACTACTGACTGGGAGACACAACATGAAAGAGAGACACAGACTGGGAGACACGGAGTGTTCTAAGTATTCTCTCAGACTGCTCCAGGTTTTCAACTCCATTTCAGCCCGGATCATGTTTCCTAGAAGGTAAAACAAGCAGGGGAAGAGCAGCTACTGGTGAGAGTGCAAATACCTTACAGGATGTATTTGGGATGGGTAAGGCAGGGCTTTTCTACAGGTGCGATAAGATTTGGACCCCGTGGGCTGCGAAAGGCAAAACCTACCACGTAAGAGAAGAGGGCTAAGGAAAGCTATTTGACCCGGCCTATTTCAGTATGAGACTGCACAGCGTACGAGAGGGGTGAGTCACCTTCGCTGCGACTAGAAAGCGCAAGGAACCCCATAGTGAAGGGAAACCCTCTTGGAATGAAAGTCGCAATGAGAGAGAAGAAAAGTTGCCAACACAGACAATGGAGAACTGCGGCTAATAAATCGATGAGCTGTTCTCTCCAGAGAGAGGGTGGGAGACAGAAAGGGAGATGAGGAAGAGAACATTCTGTGTAAAACTGGCTTGGGTTTTTGCCAAGTGTCTGTGATAAATTATAATACTAATATGTGCACTTTTCAAGCTATTTTTTTTCCACGCTGAGAAAAAACATGGTGCGAGCTGCGTGATCTTGCCAACTGTTTCTAGCAATTTCAAACTGCGGATCACCCTTTATTACATTTCATCGAAGAACCAGCTCTGATTTAATCGTTTGAATGAAATTAGGGTTAAATTACATTTTCTTACTGTTCCCGAAGGAAACTGTATTCCATTATCATTTATTATTTCAATGTCTCTGGTGTTATGAGGGAGGCTGGGTTTTTAACCATTACTTTGAGCATCCTTAAAAGCCTGCAGGGCTAAATTCTGTCACCATCAATTTGCTCACTGCAAAATGAGTTTCAAGATGCCTTGTTTATCCCTAGGTAGCTATTTCGCAAGTACGGTAGTTTAAAAGTCCGGTTTATAAAGTAGTGGCTGGGCTCCTATTTGGCTTATAAGATAACCAAACGGGGCCGGAACCAACAAGAGAGGGGGAATTTTCCTTCCCAAATGAACAAATATCTTTTTTGAAAATTATAAAATTATCCTTGACTTGTCCCCCCTCATTAAACCCATCTCCAGTCTACCACCACATTATGTCGGTTCTCCCTCCGTGACATCTCTAGGATCTTCTTCTTCTTCATCCAAACTGCTGTCATGCTGATCCTAACCCGTGTTGACCACTGCACCTGCCTCGTCACTGCCTCTCCCAACTCCAGTCCATGCTTCAATCTGCTGTCCAGATCATTTTTCAAAAAAAAAAAAAACGCTCTGTCTACATCTCCCCTCTCCTCAAAAACCTCAAATGGTTGTCCATCCGCCTCTACGGGACACAGAAACTCCTTACCAACAGCTTTAAGACACTCAATCAGCTCTCTCCCTCATACCTTATTGCTCTCCTCCTACAGCCCAATCCACACACTTTACTCGTTTAATGCCAACCTAGTCACTGTACCTTGATCTCATCTTTTTTGCAACCAATCCCTTGCATATGTCCTCCCTCCAGCCTGGATCTCCCTTCCCCTTCATAGCTGACAAACCGCCGCTCTCCAAGCCTTCAAATCCCTCCTAAAATCAGAGCTTCTCTAAGAGGTCTTCTCTGACTAAACCCTCACTTTCCCTACTTGCCCTTCCTTCTGAGTCACCCATGCATTTGAGCCTGTCTCCCTTAAACAGTATGCTACAGCAACATGGACTAGTAGATAGAGCCCAGGCCTGGGAATCAGAAAGACCTGGGTTCTAATCCTGGCTCCTCCACTTGTCTACTGAGTAACCCTGGGCAAGTCACTTCACTTCTCTATGCCTCAGTTACCTCATCTGTGAAATGGGAATTAAGACTGTGAGTCTCACATGGGACACGGACTGTTTCCAACCTGATTAGCTTTTATCTTCCACAGTGCCTGGAACATAGTGCTTAACAATTGCTACTAAAAAACCCCAAAACATTTGATAATCACCCCTAACCCCACAGCGCTTTAGTACATATCTATAATTTAATATCTGTCTCCCCTTCCAGTTTCTAAGTTCCTTGTGGGCAAGGAACTCTACGTAATCTATTGTACTGTAGCGACCCAAGTACTCAGTACTGTGTTCTATGTCCAGTAAGTGCTCACTAAAAATCACTGAGTGATGGATAAAAACATTCTAGAGGTTGGGAGGATAGGAAGGGAGAATCAGGGACCTAGAAGAATCTTCCTAGGCCCAAGGCCAAGGAACATTTCATGTTTAGTCAATAGCTGGCATCTGCTATTAGGGTGAATCATCGAACTGGAAGAGATCTTGAGAACTCAACCGGCCTGGTTTCTTGGCTCTAAGGAAGTGAAAGGCTAATCCAACCATGACTGACGTTTATCTAGTCATTCCTTAAAGATCTCTAGGGATGGAAACACCTCATCTTTCCTTGGCAGCCCAATCCTGGGTTTTGTTCCAACCTTGCCCTCCATTCCTGATAGTCAAGAAATTCTTAGTTATGGACAACCAGAATCACTCCTGTAGTTTAATCCCATTTCCTTTTGTCCTGTCTTCAGAGGACCCAAGGATGGCTGGCCAACAGCCTCCCCGGAAAGACCTTTTGCGGATTTGACCTTAATTCAGTAATCCCAGAGGTTTTCTCTTCTCCAGGCTAAACCACCCCAATCCCTTTCATCGTTCCTCCTACATTCCGATCCTTCAGTCATTTCTGTCACTCTTCCTTGAAATGTTTTACAGGTTCCCTACAACTTTCTTACACTACAGTAACCAAAACTGGGCCATGAATTTCCATCTAACAGAAGTAGAGTCAAGACAGGTCAAGATCAAATACCGGTATGAAGGTGTGCTGAGACGCAGAAATGGAAACCAAGTGATCGCGATCAACTGGAAGAATATGATGCAGATGCTTTTCCCTCTGATTTTTGCTCATCATTGGAAATCAATCAATCAATGGTGTTTATAGAGTGCTGACTGTGCAGAGCATTCAACTTAGTGCTTGGGAGAGCATAATACAACTGTTTTATAGGCACGGGGTTACATTTTTGGATTCTGGGGCACGTACAAAAAGGAGCACCACAGGATTTCTGGGGATACTCCCACAATCCTGGGGGAATCTCTGAGTTAGGGTTCCATCAGCACGCGGAGAGTTCAACAGCAAAGTCAGGGTGGTACTGGTGACAGTGAGCGTAACTGCTAGCACTCCTGCGGGCCCTCAGGTGTTCTGTGGTGCCCTTGCCCTATTAACATTCATTCTGGTTTGGGAGGAATACTTTCCAATTTATCTAAGTCGCTTGAACTTTGTTATGGTCTTCAAATGGTGCTAACCCTGTCCAAATTAGTATCAAAAATTTTGATATGCATACTGTTGATTCTTTCATCCAGATCACCTCTAAAAAGATTAAACAGAATCATATGCAGGACCAAATGCAATTCAGTCGGAACACGTGGGCCAAATTTTAACTACCTGACTGTTGAGCAGGGCCACTTTATTCAATGGGCAAAAGGGATTTGGGCCAAAAATGAAAATTTCTACCAGAATTCTCCATCAAGACATATCTCCCTGCAGATGAAGACTTAAAACCCCTTTGAGTTCCAATAAACAGAGATCAGCATTTCAGAAAACAAACTGGGCATATCTGGTAAGCAAACTGTGTTGCCATTTTCGACCTAAACATCTGGTGGGAATGATGAATTCCATCTAGGTTCACCAAACGGCTTGATCATGTGAACAAACCACAGAGGGAACATAATGGGAACTCACTGACCTAGCCACAAATTACACTCCCAAGTGGCAATAATGTTTCCTTGGGCAGACATGCTCAGAGATGAAATATTTAAAAGCAGCATTTCTTAAACTGGGGCCAGTTCTTTTGAGCCCAGATCCTTTGTCTCCATCGAAGCAGCAGAATGATTTAAAAAACAAAACGTAACAGAAAAAAACCCACAAATAAAATCTACTCGATTCTCAAGGAGTCAATAGCTACACGTATTAAATATGAATATGTGTGTTTACAAGGTCATCTGTACTGTAGGTACAGTGTTCCAGAGGAATTTCAAGTTACAGAACCTCTTGCTACCATATTTGTGCTTCAAGTGTTGCCACGTACACGCTCAAAAAAAAAGTTTTTCTTTTAATACCACATTATGCTGTATCCAGAAACACATAGGTAGTGGAAAGAATTTTCCCTAGACAAGCAACTCACACTGAACACACACTCGTAGAAGAACTGACTATACACAAAAGTCCATTTCAATAGGTTTTACTTTTCAATGACAGAACTGCAGAGTTCACCCAGACCAGTCAGTCCCTTTCTCATTAAATTTTCTGGAACAAACGACTACCGAGTCTTTCCTGACAAGGGCGGGGACGGGGTGTTTCAACCTCTTCCAGTTTAGCACCCTGTTAGAAAATAGTGAAAAATTTGAAATCCAAACATACAAATAAGTGAAACAGAGTACTAATGGGTGTCTTGTCCATTGAAGTCCTATTTTTAGGGAAGAGACAGGAGATATAATTGTAAGGATCAGACATCTTTTCACCATCCTTATTTGTCATGTCAATACTCCTGGGAAGAAAATGATCTTTAAAACTCTCTCTGATAAAGTATCCCAGCACAGATTTTGCTTTTTTTTTCAGTTTTTCAGAAATGAAGCTAATGAAACACATCCACTTTTTTATAACCCATTTTTTTGCATTATGACAGCAACTCTTGAAACCCTAGGAAAGATACTTAATTGGGTGGATATATAGTCAAATGTATTACTGAATTAACTTCTCACTCACGATTGGCATGCTTCCTTTACATCCCTTCATATTTAAAAATCTGATAAAATTTTATCAGTGTACAATCATCTCAACATAGTAGACGATGCTAATTTCAAGAAGGTAACAATCCTAAAGTTTCACCCTCTTCAATTCCACCCATTTAATCAATCAATGGAATTTATTGAGCACTTACTGTGCAAAGAGCACTATACTAAGTGCTTGGGAGAGTATAATACAACAGAGTTGGTAGACATGTTCTCTGTTCACGAGGACCTTAGTCGAGGAATAATTATTTTAAATTGTGAATTAATTACAAATTATGAATACAAAATAAACATAAGTATTGTAGTAACAAATAGCAAGCTCAAGGGTGATTTTTTTTATCGTGAGTCAAAGACAAAGTTAGTTTCCCAAACATTTGAAGGCATTTTTATTTGCCGCCACAAAGGCAAGTTCTTCCGTACAAACGTCCTGTTACAGTAGAGTTTATATTCTTCCCTCTCTTTTCCTAGCCAGAATCACAAGCTGTAGGAATTATTACGGATGTTTAATAGGCAGCATAAACCAAGACGGAATTCAACAGGACCCCTAGGGAATGAGGGTGTAACTTTTCTATTGTTTGGGATTTGGCAATCGTTAATCCCTTCTGTTCCAATAATCTGATTCAGCTTCATAGAACAATGCCAAAAAAGCCCCCGCACATAAAAATACAGCCATTAAAATTTTTAGGCTGCAGACGTTTTTTTGATTGGCCTTCCCTGTAGTGATCTTGGATAAGTTCGATTTTGTGATTTTTTTTTTTTGGAAATGCCTCACTATCAGCCGAGGGGAATGAGGGAACGGATTTCAACGAGTGACTCTGAAAAAGCAAGCATGGCCTAAGACAGGTCTAAGCTTCCCACAAGGTTTGCTGAACTGTGGAGGTCATTCACCCCAATAAATGTTTTGTAAACAACACTGGAGCAGATTGATAATGGTGAGAATCCACCAAGAGACTCTCTCTTGTTACTTTGAGAATCCACCAACAGACTACCTCTTCTGTTCACAATAAGCTCGCTGTGGACAGGGAATGTGCCTGTTATACTGTACTCTCCCAAGGGCTTAGTACAGTGCTCTGCACACAGTAAGTGCTCAACAAATACCAGTGGTTGATGGACTGAAATCAACTTGCGTTCCCCTTTGAATTCATGCAATAGCAGTGAGGTTGCCCTAAAAGGGAAAGGAAGAGCAGACCATTATTTCTTATCTATAAATCTTTAAAGCTGACAAGCGAATGAGTCCCCCTTGATAGAGCAGCACTGCCCAATCTAGAGCAGTTAGCCCTGAAAAGCTTTTAAATGTATTCGGATGGGATGTGGTTAGAGGAGTTCTGATCTGCTTACTTGCATCAACCCCACTGCTTAATACAGTGCTTCACATATAGGAAGCACCTAACAAATACCATATATATTATTAGGAGGCAATAAACACCATTTATTATGAGGAGTTACCAAACACCACAATTATTAGAGAAGCAACGTGGCTCAGTGGAAAGAGCCCGGGCTTTGGAGTCGGAGGTCAAGGGTTCAAATCCCAGCTCGGCCACTTGTCAGCTGTGTGACTTTGGGCAAGTCACTTCACTTCTCTGGGCCTCAGTTCCCTCATCTGTAAAATGGGGATTAAGACTGTGAGCCCCCTGTGGGACAACCTGATCACCTTGTAACCTCCCCAGCGCTTAGAACAGTGCCTTGCACATAGTAAGCGCTTAACAAATGCCACCATTATTATTATTATTAGGAATAGTATAGTGGTTTACCACACAGAATAATCAATGGTGTTTAAATGAGCATTTATTGTGTGCAGAGCACTGTACTAAGTGCTTGGGAAAGTACAATATAATAGTAGACACATTTCCTGCCCACAAAGAATTTACAGTCTAGGGAAGAGTAGCTTGAAAATCTCCTGATTTCGGACACAATATATAAGCCAGCCTCTTTAAAAGACAAACTAAAAAACCCAGAGCTAATCTCTTTTGCATTTTTCAGTGGGTCTGAGAGGAAGATAGGCAATGCTTCCCTGATTGCAAACTTCTGTACAGGACAATGAGAGGAAGTCCAGAAATAGAGGAAGTCATGCCCACTCCATCAGACGGTTCTCTCCGGCTATCGGGAACACATTCGGTAACCAGCCGCTAAACCCCTGGACAACGGCACAATTCCTTGACCAAAGGAATCGTGACTCCGTCTGAACTTACTTTGAAAGGGAGTTCAAAGTATACGTCCTAATTTGGAAACATACCCTAAGCATTGACACAAAGCAGGTACCCCAAGGGGAGGCTCAGCCAAGCAGATAGAGCATAGCATGGGAGCCAGAAGACCTGGGTTCTAATCTCCGCTCCACCACTTGCCTGCTATGTGACCTGGCCAAATCACTTAACTTCACTGGGCCTCAGTTTCCCCAACTGCAAAACGGGGACTCAATACCTGTTCTCCCTTCTACTCAGACTGTGAGCCCCAAGTGGGACAGGGACTGTGTCCGGCCTGATTAAATTTTATCTACCCCCAGCACTTAGAACAGTGCATGACACATAGTAAGTGCTTAACAGGTATCTTTTTTTCTTAAAAAAAAAGCTGCAAGTTAGACGTAGATAATGCTTGCAAATCAGTGGCCTTGTTTATTCGACGAGATACTTCTGTACCTCAAAAACAGAATGCATTTTAAGGACTTTAGAGTTTGTGGCCTTGCAAAATAGCCGCTCACCAAGTAGTGATTCAGCTGGGCTAGCAATAAAAAGTGTTGATCTTATTCATTTTAGCGCTTGTGGACGGCTTGGTTTAAAAACCTCTTCCGGGCTGGTAGTGTTTTGTGAGGCGGGATGAGAAATCCCAAATCCTAAATCCTGAAATTTTTTTGGTAAATACTGAGGCTGGGCAAAGGCCCCCAAAAGAATTGCCTGATGAAGAAATTACCCTGCAATAGGTGCTGAGAAAACAATGCAAATGTTCTGTCCTGGATAATCTTACTGGGCTGATCCCGGGAGGCCCCTCTCTTGACAGGACAGCGGGAGAATGGGGTTCTGGGATGGTTCACAGTGAGTTCTGCAGGCCACCACCCTTGGGAGGGTGAGACAGAGTTCAACAGGAATTCTTACACTGGCTAATTGCAGCATTCCCGTCAAACTGGAATCCTTGACAGACAATAACTGTTTCTCCGTTCCTCGTTTTCCGCGGAGGGGTACACGTTAATCAAAGCCTGGCTTCTGCTACTCCGTTTGGTGGACACGTTCTTCCTGCTGGGCCTCCTGCTCTCGCATACTCTCTTAGGTCTCAGACAGTTCAGGGCAACAACTCCGGATAAAAAAGCCTCCAGCTTGTATCGCCCACCCAAGTCTCAGCGGGGACTGTGTGTAGGCGTTCTCGCCTATAACTTCTATAGGCTAGAAGTTATAGGCTTCTATAACTGCTAGAAGTTAACTTCTGCAAGGTAGGAAGCAGTGTTGCCTAGTAGATAGAGCCCAGGCCTAGGAGTCAGAAGGACCTGGGTTCTAATCCCGGCTCTGCCACTTGTCTGCTGGGTGACCCTGGGCAAGTCACTTCACTTCTCTGTGCCTCAGTTCCTTCGTCTGTAAAATGGGGATTAAGACTGTGAGCCCCACATAAGACAGGGACTCTTTCCAATCTGATTTGCTTGCATCCACCCCAGCACTTAGTACAGTGCCTGGCAAAAATTTAAGCACTTAACAAATAGCACAATTATTATCATTACCATTATCTTCTTGCTATGGTGTCTCCAGGCCAAGCATTCATTCATTCAATTGTATTTATTGAGCGCTTACTGTGTGCACAGCACTGTATTCACTAACTCCTAATGGTGATGGCATTTGTTAAGCGCTTACTATGTGCAAAGCACTGTTCTTAGCGCTGGGGAGGATACAAGGTGATCAGGTTGTCCCACGTGGGACTCACAGCCTGAATCCCCATTTTACAGATGAGGTAACTGAGGCACAGAGAAGTGAAGTGACTTGCCCAAGTCACACAGCTGACAATTGGCGGAATCGGAATTTGAACCCATGACCTCTGACTCTCAAGCCCGGGCTCTTTCCATTGACTCCTAATGATGGTTATGCGATTTGTCAATCACTGTTCTACGCTCTGGGGAAGGCACAGTTAATCAGGGTTGGACATGGCCCCACATGGATCTCACAGTCTAAGTAGGAGAGAGAACAGGTACCGAATCCCCATTTTACAGATGAGGAAACTAAGGCACAGAGAAGTGAACTTGCCTAATGTCACACAGCAGATAGGAGGTGGAGCTAGGATTAGAACACAGGCTCTGTCTTGTTGAATTCTAAATGATTTGCGAGCCTAATCACACAAACTACATAGAACACATGAGCCCTTGGGTAGAATTATTCCCCACAAATCATTTCAATCAATTAGGCCCAACTGAATCAAAATCTACAAATGCCAATGGCTGTTTGAATGTAAACGCCTTCTGGGCAGGGAATTGGCCTCAGTTTCCTTAGAGCTTTGAACGGATGCACTGCACTCACCGTGCGCTCAACAAATTCTATCACTTCCTCAGCCAACTGCACTTCATCCCCCTCACACAAGAAAACTCATATTTATTACCTATAGCTCAAGTTGTTTTTCAAAAGCAGCTCTGCAGATGGAATTTCCCATCCCCTCCTAAATCAAATGGTAATCAAAGCCTAGTTCTACCTGAGCAAATTAGGTCAGTTAGGTCAAAAATATACTTGGCATCAACTTTAGGCTACTTCAGTTGAAATGGTGTTTGGTCTGAAAGTCATTTCAATTAGCCTCGTTCGGAAGATGACTTCACTCCAGATAGAAATTTAAAAAGAAACAGTAATTGGATTAGCCAAAATTGTAACTGTATCCATCACCATTTTCTGGTCTAATCTGTCTACGGTTGCCGAATATAGCTGCAGCTACCTTGAAAAATGGATCGACTGTCCAAACCATGATTGGTTTAAACATGGTAGAAAATGGTTTCTTCTATTTTAACTAAATAAGTTCTAAAGTAAATAAGTCCTTATTATTACTAAAAAAACCCCAACCAAAATATCTTTATAGGAGGCCAACATACGAGTAACATTCTGTCTGGCAGTTTCCTTCTCCTTTCCCTCAACCCCAGCACTTCGGTACACGTCCATAATTTATTTTTATGTCTGTTTCCCCTTCTCGGACTGTAAGCTCCTGGTGGGCAGCGAAAGTGCCTGCTAACTCAGTTGCATCGTACTCTCCCAAGCACTTAGGATAGTGCTCTGCACACAGGAAGTGCTCAATAATACGACTGCTTGATTGACTGAGTCTGCCCTTGGATCCCTTGTTCCGGATCCCAAACCCAAGGCTTAGCCTCACTCCACCATGTTGGATATCCAGCTGGCTCAGGCTCCCACAAGAGCAGGAAGTAAGTAATAATAATAATGATGGCACTTATTAAGCGCTTACTATGTGCAAAGCACTGTTCTAAGCACTGGGGAGGTTACAAGGCAATCAGGTTGTCCCACAGGGGGCTCAGAGTCTTCATCTCCATTTTACAGATGAGGTAACTGAGGCCCAGAAGGACGTGGATTCTAATCCCAGCTCCTCCACTAGTCGGTTGAGTGACTTCGGGCAAATCACTTAGCTTCCCCGAGCCTCAGCTACCTCATCTGTAAAATGGGGATTAAACCTGTGAACCCCATGTGGGATATGGACTGAGTCCAACCTGTTTATCTTGTATCCACCCCACAGTTTAGTACAATGCCTGGCACACTGTAAGCACTTAAATACAAAGAGAGAGAGAGAAAGAGAGAGAGAGACAGAGAGAGACAGAGAGAGAGAGAGAGAAAGAGAGAGAAGTCGAGTTCGCTTCTACCAAGAGTAAGGAAAAGTGAGATTCCTTGTATTATAATGGAAATGATGGTAGAGTATAACTAAACCATGAAAAAGACCCACACCCAGAGGCAACAGAGAAGTTTACAACTTTATGACTTAGTTTTCAGTATCGTCTTGGCCAAATTGAGACTGGATGAAAATGTAATTTACTGCATTAATAAAAAATGAGCTATCACTGCCAAAATGAGAAGCAGAATGGTTTAGTGGAATGAGCACGGTCCCAGAAGTCAGAGTACCTGGATTCTAATCCTGGTGAAAAAGACCCACACCCAGAGGCAACAGAGAAGTTTACAACTTTATGACTTAGTTTTCAGTATCGTCTTGGCCAGATTGAGACTGGATGAAAATGTAATTTACTGCATTAATAAAAAATGAGCTATCACTGCCAAAATGAGAAGCAGAATGGTTTAGTGGAATGAGCACGGTCCCAGAAGTCAGAGTACCTGGATTCTAATCCTGGCTCTGCCACTTGTCTGCTCTGTGACCTTGGGCAAGTCACTTAACTTCTCTGTGCTTCGGTTACCTCACCTGTAAAATGGGGCCTCGTAAATCAATGTATTAATTGAGGGTTTCCTGTGTGCAGAGCATTGTACTAAACACTTGGGAAAGTACAACAGAATTAAGACTACCTGTCCCATGTGCGACATTGTCTGTGTCCAATCTGAATACCTTGTATCTGCCACAGAGCTTTAATACAGTGCCTGGCACATAATAAGCACTTAGCTAGTACTCTTTAAAAAAAAATGGTTTTGAAAAAAAATGAAGTTAATTCTACAGAACAGAGTAGACAAATTATTTGAAAGCACAGTACTTGATTCTGCCTGTCAGAGTCAAAAGTGTCTGACGCAGGACCTTCAATGAAAACTTGTCTCTTGCTTCTAATTACTTTGCTAATTTCTCTCATTTTCACTTTCACCAGTATCCAACTCCAATCCCATGTGGCCAGCAATGAATTGTACGCTGCAGCTTTGCGTGGGAGAATTTCTGCTTATTTTCCTCCTCATAATTTGCACGAGAAGTAGGAAATAACAGAAATAGCCTGCAGGCTACAATAATGTACACAGCACACACCCTCTTTTTCAGAATATTCAGCAAAGGACGTGTGCATTTCACTCTGGCACTGAGAGTAACAAAACCAGTTTGTGTGCAAAGACAATAGAAAAACACTTCCTTTTATTCCTGCCAAGTCTTACTGCATATTTAAAATAATAAAGGTAGCTGACAAATTCTGTTTTCCAAGCCCTTCCTTGCTTCCCAGGGCTTATTATATATACTAAGAATGCGATGCACCTATCCCTTCCCATTCCTTCTGCTCTCTTCCTGCAAAAACAAACACGTAAAGCAAACAAGGAAATTTGTAGCCTAACATCACTCTGAGACGTAACCAACATCTTAAAGCTCTTCTCTCTCTACGATCCTGGAACGGCAGATAGGAATGCAGATAAGAAATAAAAGACTTGCCTTTTATTGAATTAGAGGCACCGACCAATTAAAATAATGTTTCTTTCCACTGTCTCTCAAACTATCACCAAAGCCCCCCCAAAAAAAAAGGAAACCTAAGAAAATATCATCTCCTCTATCCTGGTCAATGAAATAAGAATCCACTGTGACAGAGAGCGGATGAAATAATGAGGCCACCTCTCCCATTTGAGGGGCGGGTGGACACACAGAAAATCACTTTCAGGGATGGCGGAAATAGCATTGATAGAGCACGTGCAGAATTCCATTTGTGAATCAATCTTCCTTGGGAGCCGCTCCTAGCGCTTGCTGAGGGGAGGAGAATTCAAGGAGATCTTGAGAAATGGGAGAGTTGGTAAATAGAGGGGACTGAGGTCAAAGCGGAATAAAGACAAATTAGAATAAAGTCATTAGCTCAAAGGGCTGCTGGGTACCAAGTCTGACAGCAAAACAGCAGGCCTTTCTTTGCGAGGGGCCGCCAACCTCAAGATGAATTGATGAAGGAGGGATTCACGTATGTGACCCAGTAAATGTAGCGCTCTAATGTCCGCGTGCAGAAACTGGGCAGTAAACCCTTTTGGTTCCTCGACGGTAGGCTGAGGTTATTATTGTTTTGTGTCCGGTTTGGCGTTCCACAACTCAAGAGGGATGGGGAAACTGGAGAAGGTAGGAATAAGGCAGAATTTGCAGAAAGACACACCCTCAAGAGGAGTCTGAAAGGTGACAGTTTGCAGAAAACGGGGGTGGGGATGATTTCACCACCAGAGAACGTGCCATGTTCTCTCTACCTTTCCACCATCAGCCTAAACTCATCCCAAATGCTTAGTACAGTGCTCTGCACATAGTAAGCGCTCAATAAATATGACTGAGAGATTAACTGATTGACTGATTGATTGTCCCCTGGGTGACTCTCCGCTGAAGAGCGAACACCAGAGAAACGTTTTAAAGGGCGGCTGCAGGTCTAAGGATAGAGACAACAACTTCCTCAAAATAAGTGTTTGGAGCTGAATGAGTCTACTGGGAACACGGGCAGTGGTGGGATCTCGGTGCCCAAACACCTCAACCATCCATTCTTTCCACCCGGGAGAACACGGATTTGGGAACTGGGGCTCAAAAGATGCCGACCTATTCTGCCTCTCCCCGGGGGCAGGAAGTGGTCCGATGTCACCGAGGTTGCCTCCTTCAGAAGGAAAAGTTGGGGGTGTGTTTGTGTCTTACCCAGCCAGGGGAAAGAGGAAAGAGGATGCAGCATGGCCTAGTAGACACAGCATGGGCTCGGGAGTCAGAGGACCTGGGTTCTAATCCTGTCTCCGCTACTTGTGTGACTTAGGGCAAGACACTTCGCTTCTCTGGGCCTCGGCTACCTCATCTGTAAAATGGGGATTAAGACCGTGAGCCCCATGTAGTACGTGGACTGTGTCCAACCTGATTAGCCCGTCTCTTCCCCAGTGTCTGGCACAAAGTAAGCATTTAACAAATACCAAAAAATAAACAAAAGCTTGTCTTCCATTAAGACATTAAAGACAGAGAAGCAGCGTGGTTCAGTGGAAAGAGCCCGGGCTTTGGAGTCAGGGGTCAGGGGTTCAAATCCCGGCTCCACCAATTGTCAGCAGTGTGACTTTGAGCAAGTCGCTTAACTTCTCTGGGCCTCAGTTACCTCAGCTGTAAAATGGGGATTAAGACTGTGAGCCGCCCGTGGGGCAACCTGATCACCTTGTAACCTCCCCAGTGCTTAGAACGGTGTTTCGCACATAGTAAGTGCTTAATAAATGCCATTATTATTATTATGATTATTCCATAAGTAGGCAATGCATTTTCCTCGACTTCCCTGATAGATCAAGTACGTACAAAACTCTAGATTGTAAACTCCTCCTCTAGACTGTAAGCTCCTTAGGGGCAGGGAACATGCCTCCCAACTCTGTTGTATTATACTCTCCCAGCACTTAGTACAGTGCTCTGCACACAGTAAGCGCTCAATAAATACCACTGATTGATTGACTGCAAGTTGGTTTGTTATTTTTTTTTCAATCAAACCCAGCAGTAAAACTGAACTCTGGATTAGTAAAGTCTCTCTCAAACCCAAGCTGGGTCTTTTCTGGTGTGTGTAAGGCAGCATACTAAACAGGGATTAGCAATGGCGCAACCATAAGGCTAGGGAATTACAACAGAAGACAAAGAAAACAAAATTTAATAAGAAATATCGTCGACCTCGACCCAAAAGGAACTCGAATAAAAGAAGGCATTCAAACGAGGGGCCGGAAAACAGAAATGTCAAATCGATCTGTGAGAGCAGAACTTTTGAACCCCCGATGACGACAACAACATCATTGTGACACGGACGCAGAGGGACGGGGGGCAGTGGGAGACAGACGCCTGCTCTCCACATCGCCAGCTCCTCATCGGGGCCCTCAGAGGCGCCTGGAAGTGATTAGGCCTGGCGTGGTCCGAAAGCTCAAAAATCATGGGAAATGAAACGGGCCCAAAACAACATTAATTCAATCCGAATCAGCTTTTGAGGGTTTTTTAACCTTTTTTTTTCCCCCCACAGAAATAAAGCACCGCAATCTACAAAACCTTCTGGATCTCTTTGTCGGGCACTGTGGTCATCACACATTTCATGCTTAACCAAACGCGCACAGCAGACTGTGCAACAAAGCCAAAGGTTGAGTTAAAAATAAAGCGCAGCAATCAAACGCGGGCGGGATCGATCACTCGCCCCATTCATTCATTCAATCGTATTTATTGAGCACTCACTGTGTGCAGAGCACTGTACTAAGCGCTTGACAACCAGAAGGAGAGGGCGCCTCAGTATATGGCGGGGATGTGAGGCTTCATGCCCTTGCGTTCTTCTGAAGCAGAGGTGGGGTGAGGGGGGTGCTTTCTGCTAGCCAGCTTGGGATTGCCGAAGTCGCTCTTTTGGCCGTTTTGATCGGCCTGCGGGCGTCTAGGGCGACAGGGTCCACTCCTTCACAGTTGGCTAAGTCTAGCTAAAGAGGTGCCAGTCCTCTCGGGTGCCCGCCCAAATGGGTCAGGGTCTTGGAGTATATGAGCGCAGGCTAGCACGGGATCGTGTGATTCCAGTTTCCGGGCTATCTCCAGCTGGCGTCCCGCTTCCCCGCTACTGGGATCCCTCCCAGCTACATGGCTCTCAATCCACCCCTTCTCAGTGGAGTAGGTAACGGATGAAACAAAGAACTGTTCTTCCCTTCTCTCCCCATCCCGGGACTCTCCCTCTTCCTTTTCCCCCACGCTCCACCTGGGCTCGCAATGCACCAGTCAATCCCCCACTAGACCGTAAGCTCACTGTGGGCAGGGAATGTGTCGGTTATATTGTTCTACTGTACTTCCCCCAAGCACTCTGTACAGTGATCTGCACGCAGTAAGCGCTCAATAAATAGGACTGACTCAATCGGTAGTATTTAGTGAGGACCTACTATATGCATGGCACTGCTCTAAATGTTAAAGGGGTCTACAATCTGGAGGCAGGCGTTACCTCAAACTAGAGATAGGAAGATGTGATGGTGGTATTCATTCATTCAATCATATTTATTGAGCGCTTACAGTGTGCAGAGCACTGTACTAAGAGCTTGGGAAGTACAAGCTGGCAACATATAGAGGCGGTCCCTACCCAACAATGGACTCACAGTATAGAATATAAGCTTCCCTTCAACCTCCAACCAAGCCCCATAGCTACCAGTATGTCGGTCCCTACAAAGTTCCCCCAAGCCACAAAGACGCCTTACCTCATCACTTACACTCCCCTTCGGCCTCATTTTTCCCCCTGAGGAATTATGGAAATTGCATTACGACTGGAATACCAACCCTGCTAAGTGAAGCATAAAGCGGGGTTTTGCTCGTTTGTTTTCCTCCTACCGAATCCCAAACACCACATATGTCAAACCAAATGGTCGCAGAGGTAGGATTTGCATGAACGTGGGCAGAACAGCTCCAGTTTTAATAACCGCCAATCACTCGTTACCCTATTTACCAACTGGCTTCAAATGCAAAGCCAATTCTCCTTCTCTAAGGATCCGTCTACATGGCCACAGGCTACCACCGACTACGTTTTCAAACAACAACGGCTTGGGATTTTGAAATACATTCGAACGACCGCAAATATGTTCCTAATTTCTTTAAAGCGCGCATTCCGTTGCACAACCGAGGTAGATGATGTTTAAGTCAAAGAAAATACAAGACCTATCCATGTGGAAATAATTGCTTTCCTGGCCCTAAAGCTCTTCCTATTAGGATCAAAACAAACTGATGTTATCTTAAGAAACCTTCCAATTTTTGAAAAATAAAACCTAAGTGGTCCACGGTTAGGCAGAATATTGTTTGTTTTGTTTTAGGGATGAAATTATGGCACATTTATTTTGGTATTCAAATCAAAAGCAGAGCTGCCATTAAGGAGGAGGCCGGGGCGGGGGTGAAGGGGAGTAGTTCAAAAAATAGTCATCTCTAGATAAAAATAAAGGCCATCTAGGGGAGTTACAGACAAGGCCACTGTGGCTTAGATACTGGGAGCTGATGTTCCAGAAATCCTGATTAGGCCACTTGGCTGCCTGATCACGTCAGAATTCCCCAAAGAAACTCCATTCGCTCCTCGAAGGCGCATCATCTGATAGCAGGGTCATTGGGAGGGTCAGATTGTTGATGCTCCAGATCTTTCAGGGGAGCTCTGCTGAAGTGGGTGAAGTCCCTGGTTTCGTCAGGAAAATAAAAAAAGTGGAAGGAAAAGCCCCTTCGAAGAGTCTGGAGCAGAGAGCTTGGAACGGTTCTGGCCCAGGTGTCAAGTCTGCCAGAGGGCAGTCGAAAGTAACAACGATCTCAACTGTTTTCCCTTCCTCGATTATCCAAGGCTCCGGGCCCCTTGGCGTTTTTCATCCATTTTCCCCAAAGTTGACAGAGCTGAGCGGAAGTTATCCGATGATTACTAGTTTAAGATCTGAGGCCCCAGGCTGCATAATAAGAGAGGCGGTGGCCCAGTGGATCAGAACCCCACAGCGTGATACACACTCTCTCCTTAAAAAACTTCACCGATCAAGCTAAAGACTAACTTTCGAGAATCAGTCTGCCTTGGGACTTGCAAATCCCGGGGAATGCCAGGGCTCTGTGTCTAAACATATGAGCTCTCATGCTCCCCGGAGGGATTGGAATGCCCACCACAAGATGACCAATGGAGAAATGCTTTTGGAGAGACTGCGACTACAGTCAGGCCCATAGTGGTGAGTTTGGGGGCGGCTTTTCTGTTCATGTTGGGAAAGTTGGCACAGAAAATGCTTATTGGTCCCTCGTGAGAGGTTCACTTGGAAGAAAACACATTTCTTTAGAGGATCATGTTTCCCCAACGTAACAATCTTGGGTCCCTGGATTTTTCTTTCCTAGAGCAATTCATGATGCTGAGTCTACTCCTGGTTCCTACTAGAGTTTTGCGGGGTGGGGAGAGGGGAAACTCGTTCCAGTAGACATTTTATCTTCTGGTCTTGTAGGCCTATTGCTGAATTCTGTATTTTAATTCTTTTAGGAACCAAATCCAGAGATGACCAGTCCCAGGTTTTTCTAGGGAAGAGCTGCTCTGAACATCTTGGATTTAGGTGGGGGGATTCTGGTACTTTCCTCTGCTGAATGTTTCAGTCTGGGATGTGCCCCCTGAGCACCCGGGAGTGAGCACACTGAGCCGAATGGGGCCAGGGCAGACATTCAGGGAGGGCCTGACACCTTCAAGTATCGCCCTAGCCACAAGGGCAGGGACTAACAATTTCCCCCACTCCAGGGTCATTTTCTCCCTCCCAACACACCCATCACTGCCGTATCATTCATTCTTTCATTCAATCGTATTTATTGAGCGCTTACTGTGTGCAGAGTACTGTACTAAGCGCTGGGAAGTACAAGTCGGTAACATATAGAGACGGTCCCTACCCAACAACGGGTTCACAGTCTAGAAGGGGGAGATAGACAACAAAACAAAACATGTAGACAGGTGTCAAAATCGACAGAACAAATAGAATTAAAGCTATATGCACATCATTGACAAAATAAATAGTAAATATGTACAAGTAATAGAGTAATAAATCTGTACAAATATATATATACAGGTGCTGCGGGGAGGGGAAGGAGGTAGGTATCACATCACTATGGTTTAGCCCGAGCTCCCAGGCATGTTATGTACACTCCCAGAAGACAGGGATAACGTCTATCAACTCTGTAATAATAATAATAATAATTGTGATATTCGTTAAGCGCTTACTATGTGCCAGACACGTGCTAAGCACTGGGGTAGATACAAGATAATTGAGTTGGACACAGTTCTTTTCCCACCGAGGGCTTCCAGTCTTAATCCCCATTGTACAGATGAGGGAAGTGAGGTATGGAGAAGGGAAGTGACTTACCCAAGGTCACAAAGCAGGTAAGAGGCGGAGCAGGAATTAGAACCCAGGTCCTCTGACTCCCACGCTCATGCTGGGCCACGCAGCTTCTCGCCTATTATACCGTACTCTCTCAAGTGCTTAATAAGGAGCTATCAACTAAGTGATCAATAAATCTGACCAATTGACTCATCAATCCCTTGTCCATGCTGAGGTTTGGTGCTCTGGAACCAGTGCTAATGCTAGACTAATATTAGAGAAGCAGCGTGGCTCAGTGGAAAGAGCCCGGGCTTTGGAGTCCGAGGTCAGGGGTTCAAATCCCAGCTCTGCCAGCTCTGCCAGCTGTGCAACTTTGGGCAAGTCACTTCACTTCTCTGGGCCACAGTTCCCTCATCTGTAAAATGGGGATTAAGACTGTGAGCCCTCCATGGGACAACCTGATCACCTTGTACCTCCTCAGCACTTAGAACAGTGCTTTGCACACAGTAAGCGCTTAATAAATGCCATCATCATTATTAAAGTTGCTTACACTACTCATAATGACTGCTGAGATTTGTCAATATCAATACTCCATTAGCTGCCAGACTACTTTTCGCTTTGGGAGAAATTATTTGGGTCAGGTTTAAGCTCCTTTCAACTCATAAATTGAGGGGTGTAGAACCTTCCCAACTGCCCAGGACCATCAATTGGCTGTGTCAAGTCACTAGCCAGGGTCACTCATTGAGTGACTGAGAACCAGCTCCAGACAATGGTGTCCCTCGTTTCACTGGAACTTAGGAAGGAGAGGTTTTCTGGAGCCAACTCAGCTCTCCCCAGGTTTTCTCAAAATGAAGGAAGATGGACCCACCACAAATAGAAAGGTTGCCTAATGACTGATTTGCTCTCATCTTTCTAGCCCCTCAAAACAGTTGTATGCCATTTCAGTAGGTCACCAAGGTCCTGTTGGAAAGTGGTGGAATTTGCATAGCCACGTTGGAAGGCTGTTTCTGGCAAGCAAATAAGGCTCCCATTGTCAAAGACTGCGTCTTGGTCCTTTAAAGCAAGAAGCTGCTTACTGCAGCAGACACCTTTCAGGTCAGGTCTGAGGCTCCTAAAACCTGCCTAAAACCCAAGAGCTGAACACGGTGGGCGGGAGGACTAGATTTGTCATGTTGTCCCTAGAAGGTCCCCTAACTCTGCCATTGTGAGCCATCCGAAACGTGTAGAGGAGAGGCACGTTTGGGACCGACAGGCCATCTGGATACACCACAAATGTTTCCTATTTGAATCGGTTGCTACTAGAGTGGGATTTTCCCGGAACGAGAGGTTCTTCAGGAATACAACTTCCATAGTGGTGTTGCACTATGTAAACCGCTTAAGCACAGAAAGTTTGAGCAGGTTCTCAGTTCCAAAGCCTGCAGGATGCTCTCCTCCCCGGTACTCTGATTTGCCAGAGCAGAGGCGCCGGGAGTAACTGAACCATAATCCTGGACTTCCTACCCCTAAGGCCTTCGGCCAGGCCCCCACAACAAATCTCTCTCTCTGTCTCTCACACTCAACCTCCGGAACTGTTCTGGATGGCCTTTCCCATGCCGCGAATATCACCCCCGGAAACATAGCCTGGATGGAAAACCCCCAGTTAACGGTTTGGGCCTCTGGTGATTTGGCTCCGAAAATTGCTGATTTTAAGAGTTCTTTGTACAAACTGGGAAGAAAAAAAAAATTTGTAAAGCGGAAAACGTGCTCCCAGATTTTCTGCTCAAGTAGCACGAGGGAAAGAAAACTGACATTGTAACTGGAGAAACTGAACTTTCATGGCTTACTAACTCAAGATAAGCATGAAATGCAATAGCAAACTGAGTAATTAGTTAATGTGTGTGAAGCCCCTTAAAGAGGAAAAACACTAAACATTGTGATTATGGGAACGGATATAATGGTACAGCTGTGTCCAATAATTAATTTTACTCAACAGCCTTCATTGTTCTCAGTGACGGATTCTTTTCCAGTTAGCCTGCGAGCGTTGCCGGTGCCCAGCTCTACGTGGTCGCATGTGGAATGGTTTTTGAAGCCACCCTGAAACTCCCATTACCCAAATTTGCAATCACTGAATTAGGCATATTCCCGTAAATCAATGTTCCAGCTGAGAAAGTACAGAGGTCTGTAGTTGAGAACTTAAGCAAGGCATTTTCTAAACCTTTAAAGAGGTTGGCCTTAACCTTAAAAGGGAAAAATCTAGAGAATCTGAGTCCAGGCCAGGGATCGATACTGATCCGTGGTATGGATTTGGATTTCATCATCAAATGTGGCCATTAATCCAGCTCCTGGAAAGGCGTGGGTTATCAATCAATCCATCGTATTTATTGAGCGCTTACCGTGTGCAGAGCACCATACTGAATGCGTGCGAGAGCACAATGTACAATGATACAGCAGACGCCTTCCCTGCGCACAGCGAGTTTACAGTCTAGAGGATTATCCCTCTTTCCTATGCGTTATATTTTATAGACATGGGCAACTGGCCCACCACTGGGATTTTCCACTTCTGCATTAAATGAGGCTCTGAGACAGTTTTGTAGAATTTACTAGTGCTGTTCTTGACCTCTGGGAGGTCAGAACGATTTGAACCGAAAATGAACCAAACTGAGGATGGTTGTTAAGGAGGGCAACCATCACGCTGCTGCTGCTCGCAGCATTCTTTGCCGCTGCTGACAGAGACAGGCTCTGGCGTGCCCCAAGATGTCACAACCTATTTCATCATCATCAATCGTATTTATTGAGCGCTTACTATGTGCAGAGCACTGTACTAAGCGCTTGGGAAGTACAAATTGGCCACATATAGAGACAGTCCCTACCCAACAGTGGGCTCACAGTCTATTTATTTATTTATTTTACCTGTACACATTTATTCTATTTATTTTATTTTGTTAACATGTTTGGTTTTGTTGTCTGTCTCCCCCTTCTAGACTGTGAGTCCGCTGTTGGGTAGGGACCGTCTCTATATGTTGCCAACTTGTACTTCCCAAGCGCTTAGTACAGTGCTCTGCACACAGTAAGCGCTCACTACGATTGATTGATTGAATGAATGAATGAATGAACAACCTATACCCCTCCTTTGCCTTGCAACTTGCTTGCTGTATGATTTTGGGCATGTCACCTAACTTCTCTGTGCCTCGGCTTCCTCATCTGTCAAATGGGGATTCGATACCTGTTCTGTCTCCTCTTTAGACTGTGAGCCTCGTGTGGGGCAGGGACTGTGTCCAACCTGATTATCTTTTCTCTACCCCAGCGCTTAGTACGGTGCTTGGCACACAGTGAGCACTTCACAAAGACCACATTTACTTTTTATTATTACATCCACCTCTAGCATAAGGCTTTGTTCTTGCTACTCACGGCTACTCCAACGCATCAAATGCTGTAAAGTTGAAACGCTACACTCCGGCAGACGCAGAGGCAGGGAAGCCTAGCAACATTAGGCTTCCACCCCCACAACTGCTTCTTCCCATGCTGAACAGACTCATCTGGTGCAAAGAACGTTCCCTGATGCTTCCTTCATGTCCTAACCAAATCGTGCTGTGAAAACACGTGTTTCACCAGGGCTGGCTGGAAGAAGCACCCGCCAGGGAGTCAGAAGGACCTGAGTTCTAATCCCGGCTGCGCCACTCGTCTGCTGGGTGAGCTTGGGCACTTGAATTTCTCTGTGCCCGTTCCCTCAGAAAAATGGGGATGAAGACTGCAAGTCCCCTGTGAGACATGGACTGTGTTCATCGTGATTAGCTTGTATCTCTCCCGGCATCTCTCTACCATAAAAAAAAAAAAGGCTGAATTAGTTAGTGGTGAGCAGCTGTTGTTGAGCATTTTATTTTGCTCAGTGCACTTGTTTAAAGTTTTCTTAGTGGGACTGTTCTGGTGAAATGGCAAGTATTATGTCCTGGCTCTAAGGTCCACCTGATGACAATGCTTACCACTTCTCTCATGCTATGTGGCCCCATGATTTAAGAGATCAAAGACCGTTCATCAAGTTTAAGGTCCCTAAAGGGCTCTGATCAAATACGTTAGCCATAGGCTTCTGCAGACTGCAGGACTGTAAGCTCGTTGTGGGCAGGGAGTGCCACTGTTCATTTCGTATTGCGCTTTCCCAAGCACTTAGTACAGTGTTCTGCACACAGTAAGAGCTCAATAAATACGACTGAAGGAATGAAATAAACCAAAATGTGAATCATTATATATAGCTTCCACTGGAGGTGACCCAGAAAAAAAACTCTGTCATCTAGTTCCTTCTGCCTCCAGATCCCAGGGCCCTGCAAACTTCACGATATTCTGTTTTCACAGTGTGCAAATCTCCTTCGAGGTCAAATGCACCAAAATAGGCAAATTAATCTACATCGACAGTGCCACTTGAACTAAGAAAAATAACTAACTTTTCTCTAGAGACTTGGGGGGATTGCTATTGAAAGCGAGAAAGGGTAAAACATGTCCTGGCTCATATCTACTTAGTAATAATATCTATTTAAGGAATACACAAACCAGTGGACCAACTTGGCAACTAGTTGCCAAGCTTTTGGGAGTGGGGAGGGGAGAAAGGAGGAGGGTTTGGTCTCTTGATGCCCAGAGTAGTTGAGGGAAATAATGATAAAGTCCCCGGGGCCAGAATTGCTCAGCAGCTCGAGAGGCCAACTAAAGAGCCTGGGCTTGGGAGTCAGACGTCATGGGTTCTAATCCCGGCTCCGCCACTTATCAGCTGTGTGACTTTGGGCAAGTCACTAACTTCTCGGTGCCTCAGTTCCCTCTTCTGTAAAATGAGGATTAAAAGTGTGAGCCCCACGTGGGACAACCTGGTTACCTTGTATCTACCCCAGTGCTTAGAACAGTGCTTGGCACATAGAAAGCGCTTAACAAATACCATCAGCGCTTAGAACAGTGCTCAGTGCTTAGAACAGTGCTTTGCACAGAGTAAGCTCTTAATATATGCTATCATTTTTATTATTATTATTAGGAAGCTGTCTTGCCTCTGTAAAACTCTTCCCCAAATGTCTAAAGCCCTACATGAGGCAAAAACTAAACACGCATTAACCTTGCCTACAATGTTTCATTCAGTTGTATTTACTGAGTGCTTACTGTATGCACAGCACTGTACTAAGCGCTTGGGAGAGTACAGTACAACGATAAACAGACACATTCCCTGCCCATAGCGAGCTTAGAACCTACTTTCTCCCTGGTGGGTGAGATTGATTTTCATCATCTCTCAGCCCCCGCAAAACCTACAAGCATTGAAGACAATGCCCTCCTAGGAAAACCAAGTGAGCCTCCTCCCTCACACTGAAAAATATCAAGCAAATGAACAGCTGACAAAACTCCAAAAAAGCAGGCAGGCTTCCCAAAACTCGGCTTTCGCTTCCCAAAATGCCTGTCTCCAGCCTTAATTGTTTATGACAGACACCTTAGGCAACGGGATGAATGTCCAGTACAGTTATTCCTTGGTCAGAACATCTTAAAAGTCTTCAGGCACCCATTTTTTCCAGGTGCTCCCTACTTTTACCGGGCAGGTAATTACTCAGGAGATAGGCTAGTAAATCAATAACTTTAATTTACGTCATTGTTAAGGGTTATTTCTCTGGGGTCAATCCAGTTGCTGTGCAATGTTTGCCAGTATGTGGAAGAACAGGGAGCACTGCAATGTACCACGGGGTCTAGACTCCTTGAACAAATGCTGGAAGTGGGGAGGAAAGGGAAGAGATGAGGAGAGGACCAAAGGTTGTGGGCTAGGGAAAGTTTTGAAGGAGGGTGGAGTTTTTTTCTTGAAACAAAGACAGATACAAAAGCTGAGTTACAAAAATGCTGACAATTGGAGATAAGAGACTGTTCTTATCAGTAGCATATGAATGCATCATTAATTTTCTCCAGCAAGAAAGACATTAATGCACTGTTTCTTCCTTCCATTTCTGCCTTCAGGCTCCCATGTTTTGAAAAGGTACCAACTGCAAATATTTTGGCCTGGGGTATGAGCAACTCATAGGGGGCAATGGAACATGATGGAAACAGGAAATTGGGACTGAGTGGGGAGGAAAGCACTTTTCTTTCAAGCAGGATACAAGAATAAAAATGTATTCAAAAAAAAAAGGAAGAAAAAGAAAAAAAGAAACTGCTCCTTGCTCACTGGGGTGTAGGAAAAAGTGAATGGAAATCAAAACAGGAGAACCAGCTTGGTTAATTTCATTAAAATAAAATGCTCCTCACAGTCTTTTTAGCACCAAATTTGAACGTGGTCTTGGTGCACTGCCCGGAGATAATTCACCGTAGGATCAAATGCTTCCAAACTCTGACTTTAATAAAAAAAAAACCCACCATCTATTCCTGCAGTGATTTGACCGGGGGAGAACTCTATCCCACACTACAAACATCAAAATTGTCATCTTACTTCTCCATTTCTTAATGTCGTGATGGTTCCTCTCGCTACTGCCATCCGGAATAATGTTTCTGTTGCCTGAAAGTAAAAGAGCCATCGTTAGTTATTTAGGCTCAAAGCTGTACTTGCACAAAAAGTCATACATGCCTTCTGAAAACAAATGGAAAAAAAAATGATAACCTTGGGCCCTTATAGACACCTGATTTAAGAAGCAGTGTGGCCTAGTAGAAAGAGGCCAGGCCTTGGGAGTCAAGAGGACCTGGGTTCTGATCCCACCTCAGCCTCTTGTCTGCTATATGACTTTGGGCAAGTCACTTCATATCTCTGTGCCTTAGTTACTCATCTGTAAAATGGGAATTAAGACCGTGAGCCCTGCGACACAGGGACTGTATCCAAACTAGTCATCTTGCATCTACCCAGGGCTTAGTATAGTGTTTAACAAATACTATTTTTCTTTAAAAAGGCAGCACACAAACAACTCCACAAGGGCTTGGCAACCATGACTCCAGGAGGCACTTGGAGATCCCATTTTAATGCAAGTAAAACAGCGTTTTCCATTCCTTTGCGAAAGGGTTTTTTCTGAAATTGTTTTATGGTTACTAGGTTGATAGCCAAATGCCGAAAGGAGAAATTCCTTTCCGAATTTCCATTACGAGAGGTTGAACGATTGCTTGGTGTGAATAGTCGGTCGGATGGCTTCCGAGCCAGGTTTGGGAAACGTTATTTGCTCTGACAAATGTGGGTGGAGGTTCGCTTCTTTTTTTTCCTTCCCTCCCTTGAACGAAAGGAGGTGGGACCATGTGGATGGAGCTTGCCAACCCAAACCTGCACATGCCAAGCGAGGACACTGCCTTGAAAGTGCAGGTGTCCAGTCGCAGAACACCACAGTTCACAAGACCATGTCCCTGGTAGCTACAGGGGTCTCGATCCATCAATTAATCATATTTACTAAGCACTTACGGTGCTCCCCAACTGTGCACTCCCAACAAACACTCCCACGTCTCTTGGATGAAACAATGGTACTGAGCGTTTCCTGAGAGCAGAACACTGTACTAAGTGCTTAGGAAAGTACAACTACAATACAGTTGGTGATCCCTGCCCACAAAGAACTTAGAGTCTAGGGGGAGGCAGAAGTTAAAAATACATTAGCAATAGAACAAATAGTAGAGTAATATTGTCAGGGAGATGTCCCTGATGAACCCCACATTACGGAGAGGGCAGCGGGGTGCTGAGCGTTTCCATAGCTGTGGTACATGCCCACAACCATTTTAACCCCTCCAGATGGAAGCGAAAAACGCTGTTGTTGGGAGAAGGCAGTGTGGTCTTGCAGACAGAGCAAGGGCTTGGCAGTCAGAAGGACCTGGGTTCTCAACCTGGCTCTTCTATGTGAATTTGGGCACGTCACTTAACTTCTCTGTGCTTCAGTTACCTCATCTGTAAAATGGGGATGAAGGCTGGGAGCCCCACGTGGGACGTGGACTGTGTCCAGCCTGATTAGCTTGTATCTACCCTGGGGCTTAGTAGAGTGCCTGGTACATAGTAAGAGCTTAACAAGTACCGCTAAAAAAAAAAATAAAAAAACTGAAAGCGTGTGTTGTGGCATCACCAGGGCTATGGCATGCAGAACTCCAATCTTTAGAGTTGGTGAGGGGAATCCTGTGCAGTGCGCAGTTCATAGTGGAGTCGTGATAAATTACCCACATGGTTAGGAACCCCAAATAAAACTGCTACGATTAAACTCAGGATCTATTTCCATCTTGAGTGTGTCAATCATCCAGGCATACAAAGCTAGATGTAGCACCGCTCACATCCCAACTCGTTCAATAGGACAAGGTATCAAACAACACCAAAGGTTTAATCTCGGGAAAAAGAAAAACCCAAACAGATGGTCTTATGACTCTCCACCCTTAGAAAAAAGGATAACTTCTTCACTCTGCAAAATGACTTGGTGATATATCACTTCTCTTCCTAGATTTTTCCCCAGAATTTAAGTCACTTTTAATTCCTACTTTTGTAAGAAAATGTGAGTTTTTAAGTGTGTGTGTTTTGAAGAAGGTGAAATGTATCAATTCCAGAGTTCTGGACTTCAGAATCTATTAGCTCACTTACACTGACAACAATCCATGGCAATTTCAAGATCTTAATTGGTCATCCCGACCCTCTCCAAAGCTAAGGGATTGCAAGAAGCTCTCTCAGCCTTTTGTATCCATGGGAATTGATTTCTTTCATCAGCTCTTCCCACCAGTGTTTTTGGGATGTTGGGACTGCAATGCTCTTATCCCGGCTAAGCTTCCTTTGTTCCCATTCAAAAGCCCGGAGGTGGGCAACTTTCTTTTCAACATCTACTAGGAAGCCCTCTCATCTGACACCCAAGTACTCACACCAAAACTCCCAGATGGCAAATCCATTCAGAGACAAGGATAAATTCTCAGCAATTACAAATCTGGCGCCATTGAGTTCTCAATTCGAGCACCACCCTCTTCATGGGTTGAATGCTGCTCGAAACATTCATGCGATCAGCAAAATTCCACCCCCTGATTCAAAGTGGGGAACTAAAAAGGCAGGTCCTGGAGCCACTAGCAGAAAATCAGCTCCCAAAACAACGATCGTTTTCTGGAATCAAAAGGGAAGGTGGGCAACAAGAAGCGGCATTATTTTTGGAAAATGACAACATTGTCATTGGATTACCAGGTCAGCGGATTCTTGTTCAAGGCATGACGACGCGGACTGAAAAAAATAAGGAATTCTTTCATTTTAAAATTGGCCTATTCAGATTTATGATGAAGCAACTCCTGCTATTTAGAAACTCTCAACTGGTTTCATTCATGAAATAAAAATGTAAAAATAAAATTTACCTCCAAAAATAAAGATCTAACCACTTGGCATACCCTTTTAGTCTGAAACTCCGATGTTAATGTCTCCGTACCATTACAGAAAATTAACATGCAACAGCAATGTATATTCCAAATGAAAGAAAACTGCCCGCAATTATCACACTAGAATTTTATTTTATAGAAAGACATATTAAAGAATCACCTCATAGAGACGTGTTCCCTACAAATATATTCCTTGCCAGAATACATTATTCAGTTTAGGGTAAACTCCCATATTTTATTTTTCCTTCACTGATAACTCAGTGAGCTAAACTCACGACAACAAGAAAAGAACTATTTGTATTTATGTCATCACAGCTACTCAGATGTAATATTGAGATTACCCCCTCAATAGCTGAAGCAGCCAGAAAGAAAAATATAATTAGTTTGCAAACTGAAATTCAGTTTAGTCTCAATTGTCCACGGACTGGGCAGGCAGTAATGGCTGGATAATCCTAAACCATTTATATTGGACTGTGGAATGCATTTCTGAGCTTAGGTGGACTCTAACACATTATTTCCAACTGTACCAAATAAACAGCAATCAAGCAGGTGGTACTGATACAACCGACTTGAGAAGCAGTGTGGCCTAATAGGGCTGGAAGTCAAAAGCACCCGTCTCCGCCTCTTGTCTGCTGTGTGACCTTGGGCAAGTTGCATAACTTCTCTGTGGCTCAATTACATCACCTGTTAAATGGGAATTTAATTTAGTGGGTCACTCACTGAATCCAACCTGATTCCCCAGGGCTGGCACATAGTAAACGCTTAACAAACACCACTAAAAAAAAAAAAAGAAATAAGTCCACTCCCAAACAGAACACTTCACTCAGTGGACTTCCCTCCTGACAGCCCAGCTCCTGTCCTAAAATCAAATTATAGGATGGTAGTATCTTCTAGTGGACATGTGTAGAATTTCTTCCGAAGGTCCTGCGATCCTTCAGAGGAAAAAAAAAAATCAAATACACCCACACACAGAAGAAACCAATGAGCTTTTCTGGTTTATTTTTTTATTGTTGCTGTTCTGACTCATCCGCCGTCCAAGGCTGGCTGAGTGCTGTGTTAGTTTGTATAAAAAGTCGCACTCCCTTACATGAAGCAATTTCCTTAAGTGCTCAAAAATCCCTCCTACCTTCCTGTCAGCAGTCATGGTAGAGGAAAGGGAAAGGGTGAGGTACGAATGAGGGCAGAACAGAGCACAAGAGAGGCCCATGCTGCTTGTCTTTATGCCTGCTCTAATAATAATCATTATAAAACCATCTGATATAATATTATTTTATGATATTCATTAAGCACGTACAGTGTCAAGCACTGCTCTAACCGCTGGGGTGGATACCAGTTATTCAGGTTGGACGCAGTCCCTGTCCCACATGGGGCTTACAGTCTAAGTTAGAGGAAGGAGAGGAATTTAAAACCCATTTGACAGATGAGGGAACCGAGGCTCAGAGAAGTTAAGTAAATTGCCCAAGGTCACTCAGCAGGCAACTGGCAAAGCTGGAACTAGAACCCAGGTACTCTGGCCAGGCTGCTACTGGAGAAGCAGCGTTGCTCAATGGAAAGAGCCCGGGCTTTGGAGTCAGAGGTCACGGGTTCAAATCCCGGCTCCGCCAACTGTCAGCTGTGTGACTCTGGGCAAGTCACTTCACTTCTCTGTTCCTCCGTGACCTCATCTGTAAAATGGGGATTAAGACTGTGAGCCCCCCGTGGGGCAACCTGATCACTTTGTAATCTCCCCAGTGCTTAGAACAGTGCTTTGCACATAGTAAGCACTTAATAAATGCCATCATTATTATTATTATTACTATTACTAGCCGAGTGGAGTAGCTCTTCACCCAGATCATAGAAAAGTATCTGAACTCACCTGCAGATATTTCTTCAAAGGGTCTGGCCCTTCTCAAATCCTCTCCACCCCCAACCCCAAGGCATCCTTTATAACTGTTTTCCTTGTAGTCAACCTTTTGAGAAGCCCCTCCTCTGGGAGGAAATGTCTTCTTGCCGACAATAATATATCAGGCAAAAATGCTGAGCAGGCTTACAAAGCGGCGAAATAAGACCCTGCACGTGAAGTACCAAGGGGTTTCTCTGTTTCCCACCCCACCTTCATGAACCGAACAGCGGGGAAGTTAATATCATCATTGAATCATTTCTTCTCCTGCACAAGTTGTCCTTCTTTGAAAAGGCGGATAGGCGCTTTATATCAGAAGTCCTTTAGTAAATCACTAAAGATCATTTATGAGTCAAAACAGTTAAATGGATTCGAAAGTCAAAAACTAATTACCTGTTCTTGAACAACTATAGTTTTAACTCTGCTTGGGAAGCACCGTGGCCTAGTAGAAAGAGGACGGAGATGGGAGCCAAGTTTGGGGCAGGGAATTGTCCAGAAGGCAGCAGGAAGAGTCTACCATGAGATGGGCAACCTTGCGCTGAAAATGTTGGCGGGACAACGGCTCGCTTTATCCCACCACTGCAAGTGGTTTATTGACTGACCAGAAGGTGACAACACCCGTCCAGCTACGCCCATACTTCCTTCATCATCAATCGTATTTATTGAGCGCTTACTGTGTGCAGAGCACTGTACTAAGCGCTTGGGAAGTACAAATTGGCAACATATAGAGACAGTCCCTACCCAACAGTGGGCTCACAGTCTAAAAGGGGGAGACAAAACCAAACATACTAACAAAATAAAATAAACAGAATAGATATGTACAAGCAAAATAAATAAATAAATGAGTAATAAATATGTACAAACATCTATACATATATACAGGTGCTGTGGGGAAGGGAAGGAGGTAAGATGGGGGGGATGGAGAGGGGGACGAGGGGGAGAGGAAGGAAGGGGCTCAGTCTGGGAAGGCCTCCTTTCTTACAGGGAAAAGGGTCAGGAGCTGGACAGAGTGACCGAGCTGAAGAACGGCCCTCTGTGGATACAAGACAGGCCTGGGAGTCTGAAGGTCATGGGTTCTAATCCCGGCTCTGCCACATGTCTGCTGCGTGACCCTGGGCAAGTCACTTCATTTCTCTGTGCCTCCATTACCTCGTCTGTAAAATGTGGATTGAGCCTGTGAGCCCCACGTGAGACATGGACTGTGTCCACCCCGATTTGCTTATATCCTGCCCACAGTGCTTGGCACATAGTAAGCACTTAATCATCATCACAATAATAATTATTATTAACTCGCTTAACGATGATTGGATGTATACTCACCAACTAAGCTACAGTGGGCCAAACTGTGGTTTAAAAAAACATTAGTTTTAATAATGGGCAAGAATCCTGCATCAGAATATTTTGAAGGAAACTCACCTTTCCATGTGCTTTGAGTCTGTCCTTCCAGAATTTCGCACAGCCAAGATTGTGGCGATAATAATAATAATAATGGTACTTGTTAAGTGCTTACTATGTACCAAGGACTGTACTAAGCGCTGGGGTGAATGCAAATTTATCAGGTTGGACACAGTCCCTGTCCCGCATGGGGCTCACAGTCTTAATCCCCATTTTACGGATGAGGTAACTGAGGCCCAGGGAAGTAAAGCGAAGTGGCGGAGCCGGGATTAGAACTCATGACCTCCTTAATTCCAGGCCCATGCTCTATCCACTAGGCCTCGCTGATCTCCAAGTCCCTGTCTTTCCAATTTACACACTGTGAAAAGTTTGAGAGTGGTTTCAGAGTGCGTAACTCCCTACCCTGTGCTTTGCATACTTCCTGAAAGAAATGTGCCCTGCCGTACCAAGGAAACCACAAGCGGACAGTGCTTGAAATGGAATGCCCCTGCTTCGTAACTACCGGCCTGAGACCCGCTTCTGAGCAAACAACCATCCCCTTCACACCCCGGAAAAATCAACTGCTGGTTTGCCTGCGGCCAAAGCACTGTTTTCCCGGAGAATCTGAAGCACGTGGTTGACCAGAGTGTGAATGAGCTGGGTGGGCCCCACTGGGGAGTGGTCCAATAATGTCTAAGACCTAGCAGGCTTAATTTGTTAACTTACTTTAAACCCTACTGGTTAACCTCTAATGAACGGTTAATGAAGTAGACTGTTGGGCTGGTTTGTTTTTGTTCCTGTTGTGATCTGAATTCATTTAATCCGGGAGAAATACAGGCATTACATAGAGAAGCGGGAAGGGGTGTGGGGAGGGGACTGCTTGGTGGCTTCAGAGATACTCTACTGAGAACGCTGCTTCTGTTTAGAGTAGTGGGTTGCTAAGTTATCCAGGAATTTCAAATGTAAGCACATGGTTTGAATAGGGACTCCAAATTGATAGCAGCCTGCCTCCAAAAGAAATGTGTTTTTATAAATCTAGGTTCTGCCATGTTCTATGTGATGTGACATGACAGAATAATGTTCTACGCTATGTCCCGTTTTACCTCTCTGAACGTTATACGATTTAAAGATAATAAGGCAGTATTTTCTACCATAAGGCCCAAATACTAGGAACGAGGGCCGGGGTCTGGTCTAATAGAAAAAGACGGCATTAGGGAAGCCTGAATTATAGCCCTTTACTCTGCAGTGCCAATGGGCAAATTGGTTCTCTTTTAGCTTTCTCAACTGAAAGATGAGGCTGAGGAATGCCGGAAAAAAACTGGCAATCTGGGCAATGTACTTTCAGATCCATGGCAGAGAAATGGGTTCCATAAGTTCAGAGTATCAAGAGGTCCGTTGCCACTGTATTGGTATAAACAAAAAAATATGCAGTAAAAGAAGTGGAAGAAAAATCTAAAGTAAAAACCCCTCTGTCCGGGAATAAAAAGTGATCTATGTACACTTCCTTTTTTTTTTCTCCATATAAATTGACTTTTGTCTGATTCTTCATTGTCAATATTCAGAGTCAGAACCATTCACCATATGGAGCTGAGCTCTCTTTCCTGAAAGTGAATGAAATTTTGATCAAATAAGCGAAATGTATCCAGCCAAAGTTGAGAATGGAGGAAGCGGCAGCCTTAAACCACAAGACATCTGCTCCTTTCTCTTGTTTGCAAATCTTGGCTTTCACTTTTGGGTTCAAGCTCTGACCCATAAAAATGGGGAAAGATTTCATCTTTCACAAACCAAACCCACAGCATTAAGTTACTGAAAACATTGCCTCATACAAATCTCTTTCAATTACCCTTCGGAGCGACATGAAGTTTTCAATAAGCCGTATTTAATGTTCGCTTCTATCCTGCCCCCGCAAGCATACGCATCGCATATGTGTACGGCGAAGTTTAAGTGATCAAATAATTTTACAAAGTATCTGACATAAATATGCATTGCCCATTGGGCCACCGCATCAGCAAGGGAGCCTGGAGACCAGGGGGAAGGGGAGGGAGGGAAAGAGAAAGGGGAAGAAATTATTTCCCTGGATGCAAGGATGATTGACTGAACTGAACAAGGGCAAAGAGGAGAGATCTCCAAGGGAAAGCTGTTTCCATGGCTTCATTTCTGTTCCAAAATCCCAGCAAAGTTAGAACCATATAAAATGGCAATCAGCCTTTTCGGCTCCAAAGTTACTCGTAGTGTTCCTTCCTCTTTTGGACGAGATTCAGACGGACCGAGGCCATTTCTATTAAAGTCGATTCATCCAGTTATCAAGAGACAAGGACTTGAATCAGGTGGTCAGAAGTGCATAAGGATATCCATCCTATGGGGTCGTGGGATGTATGAATTGCAAGAACTTGCAAATGCTTTGGGATGTTGCCTCAGTTTGTAACCAACCGATACAAATTAACATTGGATGTGAAATGGAATAGACAAACAGATATCTTTTAAGCTTATGATTTAATAATCTAGTCCTAGAGCATAAGGCTCCAAGTATTTGCTGGAAACACGCAGACCTTTCAGTCAAGTCTCAAGGAGCGTATTACAGCCAGGGTTTTGCCCTCTCACTACCCCCTGACAAGCAGAATTCCAGGCAGCAAGATTTAAGTCAGCAAAATTCTAGGGTTTGGGAATGGCTTTCTGTTGCTCCAAGGCCTCATGGTTTTCAAGGATTCCAGGAACAAATTCTACCTTTTAAAACACTGGGTGAAGCGTAATTTGAAAGCAGCGCTTGTATAACACAAGGGATCATTCCAAGACTCTCGTGTTTTAAAGAAGGAACAAATATTGACTTAAACTTCCAAATCAAAGCACTGCTGCCGGGTGTAACTGGGACACTGGCAGACAACACACTCAGGGAACTGAAGGGCCCCAAAGGCCTAACTGTATCGGTGATTTGTTGGGGTCCCTGGATAAGAGAGGTGTCATTCTGGGGAGCTGATCTGGTCGGGGCTAATAATGGGATTCATCAGTTCCCTGGAAACACGGAGAAAACTGGACGACTTGAGTGAGTGACCATCAACAGCCCTGCAGCGCTGTCTCATGACACAAAAACGGAAAGTCGTTTTTCTACACTGCTTGGCTTTGATGGGCTGGAGGAGAAGAACTGGCTGTGTTGTGTTTCAAAATTATTTTTGATGACTTTAACGGTTTTAATTTACCGGGTACTCCAAGACCACAATAATGGGCCCGAAATTTACTCCCCGTGCCAAAATTTACTGCTTTCTAGCAATCTGGGCCTTTGAGGGAGAAACCGTAATCCTTACATAGGCATTTATGTACCTCACAGCTTTCTAGTAGCTTGTCAGTGATGGCTTCTCTCAAAGTGCCGAATTTAAGCCAGCGCGTGCACTTCGGGATGGGGAAAATCCTGCTCAGTGTAAAGGCAAACATTCACAGAAAAGACACACCAACCAGAGAATTTAAAAAGAAAAAACATCGACTTTTCACGCTAGAGGTGACGGTAGAAGGGCCAAAGTGAGTTAACTGTGGTGTCGGAGCCGTGCTTACTAAGTGCCAAGAACTGTGGAGGGAAAGGTGAGGGAAAGGTATCGGCAAGACAAATCAGACACGGTCTCTGTCCCACAAGGGGGTCGCAATGAAGGTCAGGGAGATGGATGAAGACAACGGTAACAGTAGACCGCAACAGAGTGGACAGAGACTTCAGATTGGTCAACGAACGGTATTTATCGAGTGCTTACTGTGTGCAGAGCGCTGAACTAAGCGCTTGGGAAAGTACGATACAATGATGAAACAGAGTTGACAGATATGTTCCCTGAAAACAACACGCTTCTAGCCTAGAGATGGGGCAGACATTAATATAACTAAAAATAAATTACAGATATGTACAGTAGTACTGTGAGACTGGGGTGGGGGGGTTCAGCATGATGCAGAAGGAGTAGGAGACGAGGAAAGGCCAAAGAAGTTAAAGAAGGCTCTTGGAGGAGATATGCCTTCAATAAGGCTTTGAAGGGAGGGGAAAGTAATTGTCTGTCGGATATGAAGAGGGAAGGCATTCCAGGCCAGAGGCGGGGTGTGGGTGCGAGGTCGGTGGTGAGGATAGACAAGATCATGTGGGAGCACAGGGAATTTAACCTTTACAGTGGCAGCAGGATGAAAGGATCACATGGGTTAGGTGCTGAAACAAGAGTTTGCCTCAACAGACCATCTAAACCCCTTCCCTCCCCTTCCCCACCACCGAGACACCTCCCTGATTGACGTGAATCAAAACCGGTGGAAAAAAAAAATAGTCCCGGTTAAAGACTTGACTTGTAACTGTTTTTGGGGTTTTTTTTAAAAAAAAGGTTAAACTACTAGCCACTCAATACTTACATCTCAAGTTTCACAGAGTCAACCTATTTAGGGACGGCGTAATTGCCCCTTCGATCCCGGCCCCCTTTGGCTCAAACTGAAGTAAAAGCCTCAGATAGAGTTTCCTCAGATTTTCCAGGCTTCTGAAAAAGCCACGCTGTATATTTTGGGTTCGCTTTCAAGAGCCGCCACGTGATTGCCGGTGGTGAGAACGAAGCGTAGCCAGAGCTTCAGAGCTGCAAACCGCCCAGCTCCTTGAACCTGAACGGGAGTTGCGAGGACTGGCTCCCTGCTTGGGGGAGGAGGGCGGCGGGGGCTCGGAACCAAACCTCTCCTGTCCCAAACGTGTCCTGGCCGGGCTGGGGCCAACAGGCTGCTTCCCCGGACCGTGGCGGGCAAAAGAAAAGCTGCTTTCGATGCTGGTTGGCCCCTTCCGACCTTAGCCCCCCGCTACTTCTGCTAGGCCACGACCTATGTGAGATATCTGATCACTACACACAGTGTTAAGAAAGAGCTCCGTTACCAACATCGTGGTTATCCCCATCGATGTCTCAATATCATCATCATCATCAATCGTATTTATTGAGCGCTTACTATGTGCAGAGCACTGTACTAAGCTCTTGGGAAGTACAAATTGGCAACACATAGAGACAGTCCCTACCCAACAGTGGGCTCACAGTCTAAAAGGGGGAGACAGAGAACAAAACCAAACATACCAACAAAATAAAATAAATAGGATAGATATGTACAAGTAAAATAGGGCTGAGTCTGTAACCCGGTTAGCTGCGGTGGCCAAATGAACCCACACCTCCAGCTGTTCCGTCTGATTCCTCACCCTCCTCGAGCCTGCCGACTGTGTCCTGCGTCCGTCCGGAGTGGTCTATCCCGCCATTCCCAGCTGGATACCTGGGGTCTAGCTCCCATCAGCTCAAGGACGGTCATTTGGGCCTCAGTTTTGCTTCCATGGCAACTGCTTTTACAGTTGGGTTGGATGGAGGCAATGAAAAACAGCACGGCCTAACGGACACAGTACGGACCTGGGAATCAGAAGGACCAGGGTTATAATCCCGGCTCAAATGCTTATCTGCTGTGTGACCTTGGGCAAGTCATTTCACTTCTCTGTGCCTCAGTTACTTCATCTGAAAAATGGGAATTAATACCGTTTGCCCCATGTGGGACTATGTCCAACATGATTAGCCTGTATCTACTCCATCATCATCATCATCATCAATCGTATTTATTGAGCGCTTACTATGTGCAGAGCACTGTACTAAGCGCTTGGGAAGTACAAATTGGCAACATATAGAGACAGTCCCTACCCAACAGTGGGCTCACAGTCTAAAAGGGGGAGACAGAGAACAAAACCAAACATACTAACAAAATAAAATAAATAGAATAGCTATGTACAAGTAAAATAAATAAATAAATAAAGTAATAAATATGTACAAACATTTATACATATATACAGGTGCTGTGGGGCTTATACAGGTACTCCAGGGCTTAGTACAGTGCCTGGCACATATTGAGTGCTTACCAAATATGACTTAAAAGAAAGAATGAAAAGTAAAGGTTTCGGAGAAAAAGAAGCTGGAAACCCTGCACCACCAATGCAATAAAATCGAAGGGAATCTTAACCGTGTTTGCTGAATGTAGACTTAGACTGGGTTTCCAAACTGACTTACCAATTAAAACGTTGGTTTTGAATAGTTTTCCTCTCTATCAATGTTTTGATTGAAGAGCATAATCGCATAGGTTATGCATACATTAATACGGCTCTGATGAGACATTTGCTAGCCCACCCCCTGAAATAAACACACCTTTGTCCAAAACCCTGCACTCCTCATCAGATAGGAGTTAAGCTTGTCTAGACAGAATGCAGGCATTTTATAAACTCCCTCCGACAAACATGTGCCCAGCATTCTGTTTCCAATTACTCAATAGGAAGACGGCAGAATGATTGTACAAGAGTCACATGTTTAAACAATAAAACTCAGTAAGCGAGTGAACTGTAACTGTGACCCAAACAACATTAGATCATCCCACTTGTTGTTTTGAGCACTACGATCATTACCGGCGTGAAAAACTTCATCTGGCTTACTCTTATTAACTGAATTTGAAAGAAAATCAGCTAATTAGCTGACATGGAAGCTAACCTTCATGAAGAGAAGACTTGTTTCTCTTCCAGGGAGATTTTCTATTTGAAAACAGTTTGGCTCTGGCACATAAAATGAAGTCATCCTCTGGAGCAACGTTGCCGGGGCGGGAGACGTATTAAAAGTGAATCTCGTATAATCTGAAGGGGATCTACCGAGGTGAACTAGAGCTTGCTAAAACAAAAACAGGCATCCTTGATTCAGCCACGTAAGACCACTATCCCCTTTGTCATTCCTTTCCTCTTAGGGGCTGTGAAAGTATTTGCGGTGCTCTGGGTTGAGGAGCAGAGAAACGAAGTTTCCAAGGGCGCACAGCTGGACAGATCATTAAATCCAGTGTAGGAGGCTGAGGAAGCCGAGTAATTCCATTGGAATCTACATATGCTTCACCTAGGGCTAATACTGCCGATGCCAGCTGTCCGAGGAATACAGACAAGCAACTTATTCCAGATAAGCTCCTTGTGGGCAGGGAACGGGGTCTACCAACTCTATTAATAATAATAATAATGATGGCATTTATTAAGCGCTTACTATGTGCAAAGCACTGTTCTAAGCGCTGAGGAGGTTACAAGGTGGTCAGGTTGTCCCACTGGGGGCTCACAGTCTTAATCCCCATTTTACAAATGAGGTAACTGAGGCACAGAGAAGTTGTGATTTGCCCCAAGTTACACAGCTGACAGTTGGGGGAGCAAGGATTTGAACCCATGACCTCTGACTCCAAAGCCTGTGCTCTTTCTACTGAGCCACGCTGTTTCTCATATTATACTGTAAACTCTCCCAAGCACTTCGTATAGTGCTCCGCACACGGTGAGCACTCAATAAATCTGATCAACTGGTTTGATCAGGAAGGATGGTGGTGGAAGACAGCTTAGTCAGGAGAGCAGATACTTTGGAAGGCCCTGTTGTAAGCAACAGACCTCAAAAACTGGTCAATCGCATTTATTAAGTGCTTATTGTGCACACAGCACTGTACTAAGCGCTTGGGAGAGTATGACAGAACAATATAACAGACGCATTCCCTGCCCACAACGACCGTACAGTCGAGAGGACCGTAAGCCAAAGAGGACTGTAAACCAAGGCCCAAGAGTCCGATCCCCCGGTTCCTTAACGAAAGAGGGGGCTCAGCTGCAGACATGTGGGGGGTCCTTCAGTGCCGACGTCCCCCGTCAGAAGGGGGTTGCAAGCTTGTCGTGGGAAGGGAATGTGTCTGTATTATTGTAGTGTACTCGCCCAGGAGCTCAGTACAGTGCTGAGCACACAGTAAGTGCTCAATATACACGATTAACTGACTGGTTAGAAAAACACCAAGTGTTTCCGGGCCGATGTCCTATTGCCCTCAACTCCCTGGCCTGACTTCTCAGCACCCCGTCACAAATCTTGGGTTTCTCTGAGGTGGGACAGCCACCCACCCAGAGGTGAGGTTCCCAAATCACCGGGGACAATTTGCACTTATTCTGGGACTTTCTCTGGCTCAAGATCATCTCCCTCCGAATTGGTTCCCAAAGGCCCGCGTCTCCCAGGGTGACGGGAGGCTGGTTTGGTGGGCTCAGTGCATCGTCGACCTTCACGGAAACCCTCTGTTCCTTTCCGGACCCCGGACTCCAGGATCACCCCTTTGGGGCTGATGGTCTTCGAGGCGGGGGCTGCGGGGGGACAGTAAAACCAGGGAGGCCCGTGACAGGGATCTGAAATGCCAGGGGCCACAGACTTGGGGGGCGGAAATCACGCTTGGACCCCGGAGGAACTAGCCGAGGACCCCAAAAGAACGGGGCCCGGGCTCCTTCACCATAATTGCAGAAAAGACGTTCTGGAATCTGGCCCTTTTCCGGCTTTGTCTGCTCTAATTGCACAATGCCAAACGTTAGCCTCAGACACCAAACTAAAATTTAACAACCTTGTAAAACAGTCTAGATATTGAATTCTCCGTCAGCTTGCCTTGTCGCTGGTTTAAAGGAAGTCGACGGGAGTTGGGCAGCAGCCAAACCTGTTCAGTAAGTGTAGTTTTACTGGCCTGTGACTCTTAATAGATTGTAAATGAACTTACACTTTGGGGGCTACAATTCTATGTGTTCTTTTTTTTTAAAAAAAGGAGGGGATAGATTCCGATTCTTCCTCTCTTTGCCCAATGCACAATTTCACGCCATTTCCTGTTTTAGCTTCCCTCTGCCACTACATTTATTTGCATCATAAATTACTCTAATACAGTTTAGTGCTCATACATAAATTTTACAAACACCACATACAGTACATACTCCGATTTAATAATTAAAAACAGCTCTCCTCAAATGTAATGCTTCCTTTCTATTTCTGCCCACAGTAATTCTGCCACACAGACTATTTGACGGGACTGTATTTTATGAGCATTGTTTTTTTCCCCCCCGAATACGCCAACTAAAAACTCTGAAGGCCTCTAAAAACATAGCAACTTTAACACCTTTTTTTAATTGTACAAAGAGGCCCTTTCATTAGTTAAAGTACGGGAAAACAGACTGATAAGAAATAACGATAGAAACACAAATTCCCACAGTGACGGACTTTTGCTGTTTGTCGAATTACTTTTGAGGACAAACAACTGTCTGTCAGCAAAAGGGAGGGATAACATACATGTTTACAGAAATTTATCCTAATGACCCTCAAAAACCCCCACTTACTTTCAAAAACTGCATTTAAAGAAATCTACTCAGTCAAGTGTCTAGCACAATGCACTGTCCAATCAGTCGATCGTATTTATTAAGTGCTTACTGCATGCTGAGCACTGTACTAAGTGCTTGGTATGCTATAACATGCTATAACAACATACCAGACACATTCCCTGCCCACAGTGTATTTACAATCTAGAAGGAGAGGCAGAAATTTAAAGAAATAAATAAAATAGGATATGTAAGTAAGTGTTGTGGGGTTGAGGGAGGGGTGAATAAGGTGGCAAATCCAAGTGCAAGGGCAACCCCCAAGGGAGTGGAAGAATAAAGCTGGGTCAAAGGAAACACTGCAGAAGAGCGTCATGCAATTGTGAGATATCATTGAAAAAATGTACCCAACTTCAGAGTATTCACTGTACAAACATCATTGTATTTAGTGTGTCATTTGAAGAAATAAAGGATATCAATCTGGAGAACAGGAATTCATAACTAGCCATTTGGAAAACGATGCATGCATTCCCAGTATAACACTTTGAACATCAGTAGGACCCAAGGAACCGGCAAATTGTCATGACAGCCTACTAGAGAAATTATTTTAGTTTTTATTTAGCCATGAGGCTTTGTACAGGCATGCTGTATTTCATAAAATTAACGGCCACTGAAGGGAAAAGAGTGATTCACGGCATCATGATGTTACCTCCTGTTTGCTGCAGGAGAGGGAAGATGGCACGGACACCCCAAGGCTCTGGCCCAAGGGATACAATTCCTAATGTTTACGTTAACATTCAATCTCATCACTATCATTTAATACATTTCGACATTTCTGCTTCTAATCCAATCAGCCAAGTGCAACAAAGTTTCACTACGCTCGTGGACCACTGGTAAATTTACCAGAAGAAACCTTATGCTTCTGAAATCCTTCCCCCCGCCACCCAATGCTTCGCTGTGAACCCAGATTCAACATCTCACAGTACCGAGGAGAGCTATTCTGGTGATTTTTTAAAAATCAACTTTATTAGAGCAGCTTAAGTTAGATGTGAACTGAAATGAGCTTCACGTAATTCAATTTCAATTTTCTAATATCTGGAACTTATTAGCTTTGGGAAAGTTTCAAGAGGGCCACCCAGTAATAAACACAAAATAATTTGTGTCTGCTGTCTTGTTTGTGATAATTTTTTATTGCTACCTCAATTTCAGATGTCACAGTAATGACTTCCACATTCTGATTATAATGTGAATTGAAAGCATATGTTAAAGATGCCCAGGCCCATCCAAAAGAAAAAAAAATCAGTGAAAGTTTTCTTATTTTAAACTTCATATAGCTTAGTTTGTATGTTTTAACGATGACTGGGTGAACTATGTTTTAGTTTCCTATCTGGAAAATTTTTTTTTCTACTTCAATCAAAATTGAAGGTATGTAGGAGCACAAAACAAATAAACTCAAATATTACTGAGTGGAGAAAAAAGGCCTCAAAACCATCATGAAATTGCTCTTGACTCTTCAAGGGTATGAAACTCCACAAAATTATTTTTTTAACCTGTAGCATAGCCTTCCTATTTTTCAAATGGCTTTGTGATAAAATGAGCTGATGATTATATCAAATATGGGAGCAGCAGCGTGGGAGGCCAAAAGCCACCGTAAACTGCTTGCAATGTCAGGAGGAAAGGCTGCTTTTTGTTTGCTTGTTTTTTTAAAAAAGCATCCTTTCTTTTAAAACGCAACAAAGAGCAAAAGTGAACTAGGAGACACTGACAACCCAAGCCAGTGACCTAACCCGCCTTGTCCTTTATCTAACTGCAAGATGATCCTTAAAAAATAAGTTGCAAAGTCAGACTTACCCATAGGTCTTTTGAACTTTAAATCTGGGTCTCGCTTCAGGTTGCTTTGTGTCCCGATGACAGAAGAAATGTGAGCCTGTCATATCCGACAGACAATTACTCTCTCCTCCATCAAAGCCTTACCCAACTCCTCCAAGAAGCCTTCCTTAAGCCCTCTCTTCCTTTTCATCCACTCCCTTCTGCATTCCCCTGACTTGCTCCCTTTATTCATCTCCCTGCCCAGCCCCACGGCACTTATGCACATAGCCGCAATTTATTTATTTATATTAATGCCTGTCTCCCCGTCTAGTCTGTAAGCTTGTAGTGGGCAGGGAATGGGTCTGTTATATTATCATACCATACTCTTTCAAGTGCTTATTACCAGTGATCTGCATACAGTAAAACGCTCAGTAAATACATTTGATTGACTGATCAAGTGTCTACCTATGTCACTTCCATGTCACTGTCATGGATGCTTCAGCATTCTACTCAGGTACCCCATCGGGCAGTGATTTTCCCCAATTCTGGGCCCTTCCAGAGAGCCAGCTGACCCCCCAAGACCTGTGCACCACTGTCAAGATCAATCGCCCAAAAAAGCTTACGTCTGTGGAAACCGAATTAATGGGCACACAAGGAAGATCTTCACTGGGTCGTTCCCAGAGGACGAGAATGTGTAACAGAGTCTACAGAACAAGGATTCGTGAAAATCCACTTGACCAGATGGAGATACTTCTAGTCTTTTCTTTTTTTCTCCAAAATAACAGCAATAATAATCGAGGTATTGATTGAGTGCATCCAATGTGCCACGGGCTGAGTTTAACGCTGGGGCGGCTGCCAAGATAATCACATTGTACACGGCCCCTGTCGCACACGGGGCTCACAGTCTAAGAGGTGGGGAGAGTGGGAGTCTTACACCCATTTTACGGAAGAGGAAACTGAGGCACAGAGAGGTTAAGTGACTGGCCCATGGTTCCACAGCAGGGCAGGGGCAGGGATGGGGATTAGAACCTGGGTTTCCTGACTCCCAGTCCTGTAGTCTTTCCACCAAGCTATTATGCTTCCTCCTCTGGAATTTTAGCTCACTGTGGGCAGTGAACGTGTCTACCAACTCTGCTATATTGTTTTATTGTACTCTCTGGGCAGCACATCATGGGAGAGAGTCGAGGGTGAAGACTCAAGTTGACTGTGTGGAATGAGGTGATGGTAAACCGCTTCCGGATTTTTACCAAGAAAACTCTATGGATACGCTACCAGAATGACTGGAGATGGAGGTGGAGCATTCCGGGAGACATGTGTCCATGGCATCACTATGGGTCGGAGATGACTCGACGGCATAAGACAAGACTCTCCCACATGCTCAGTATGGTGCTCTGCACACAGCAAGCGCTCAATAAATACGATCGATCGATTCCCAACAGCCCCAGGCGGTGATCCGAGCTGAACAGTTGAGCCTGCATCCGCCCGCCCCAGGGCTCGGGTCTTGGAAACAGCAGCCTGTCAGACAGTCCGTCGGTCAGTCACATTTACTGAGCGCTTACCACGTGCACAGCCCTGTACTAAGCCCTGGGGAGAGTACAATATAACAGACACACTCCCTGCCCACACTGAGCTAACACTCTAGAGGTAAATTTGGGGCCAAGAGTCTCTTCCTCCTCCTCTCGCTATGCAGCTGGTTCCTCGACGTCTCTGAGGCGGAAGAGACAGCACCTTTCCCTTTCTTTTCTCCCTCGCCCCCTCCTCATGGGGTAACAGACTCCCCACAGATCTCCCCCAGGCTGCTGACTCCGCTCCGACGCCGGACTCTGGCTCTCGTCCCAACTGGGAATTCCGGAGAGCGCCCAAGTGCAGTAGGGCCACAAGGCAGCCTTGCATCTGTGTGAAACGGGCCGAGGGAATCCCTCTCTTCATCCCCCAGCCCGAGGGATCCTCGGCCCACTCTTTCCCGGTCTGCTTCCGGGGAAGACGCACCCCGATTCCAGCCAGGATCCAGGATGCGGAGCAGAGCCCGTTCCTCCATGGCAGAGGTAGGTATTTTGGGAAGTGGAATGCTGGGTTCAACCCTTATCCCTCTGCAATTAGTGGTCCCGTGGTCTTCTGAAAGGACCAGGCCTTCGCGGAGATGCAATCGGTTCTTTCTGTGGGGTTAAGGCGACCTTGAAGAGCTGCTGGGCCTGACGGAGCTCAGTAAGGGATGTTCCTATCAACTGACATTGCTACCATTGTTACTAAAAACCAGCTCGATTTGGAGGCCGGGTTATCTCCCGGGGCAAACCCATCGAGCTCGATGCAGCCAGGGCGGCGGTTCGAGGGAGTTTAAAATCCTTCTTGTCGCCTGCAATTCCTCGGGACTGAACTGACATGCCTTTCACGGGAGAGACCAATTCACGAGCAACAGCGGCAAGTATGGAAAACCGTCAGTGATTTCCTTCACTGCCGCAAGATGAGGCTTAGGGAAGGAGTTATGTTGCCAACTTGTACTTCCCAAGCGCTTAGTACAGTGCTCTGCACACAGTAAGTGCTCAATAAATACGATTGATGATGATGATGATGAAGGAGAAGTTTCCCCCCTCTTCTCCGGCAGGGATGGGACAACCGACCTCAAACTGCCTTCCATCACATCAGACATTTATGAGCTGAACTGCAGCCTGCCTCCCTTGTAGCTCGTTAAATCGGCCAAGGCTCGGGGCCCAGAGCCAGGAGGCCACGGGAACCAACTGCAGGCTGGGGCCCTGATGGGAGGATTTCCCTTTTCGAGCTTACCCACTACTAACTTTATAATAATAATGATACCTATAAATAATAATAAGAATGGTGGCATTTGTTAAGCGCTTATTACGTGCCAAGCACTGTACTAAGCGCTGGGGTAGAGAGAAGATCAGGTCAGATCCAGCCTCTGTCCCTCACTGGACTCACAGTCTAAGTAGGAGCGACAACAGGTACTGCACCCCCGTTATACTGAGAAGGAAACTGAGGCTTTGAGACGTGAAATGACCCACTCCTCTGATTCCCAGGCCCGAGCTCTTTCCACTAGGCCACATTACTTCTTTAATACCCTAAAAGCCCTTCTAACCCCGACAACTCATAAATGGATATTTCTGACGAGTCAATCGGGAGTCATCAGATCTGCGATTCACAGGTTGAAGAATCCCGCAGTTCCAAAAATAGTAGGGACTGCTTCTCCTCATTTGTAACGTTCTATGAGCAAAAATAGAACACGTGGAACTTCTGAATTTCCATTTAAAACTACACACTCAGTTCTCCTAGAACACAGAGGTTGCGTTCTTGCAAAACCCGACGTGCTCCCTCATCAACCACTCAATGGATGGTATTTATTGAGCACTTACTGTGTGCACAGCAATCCGCTCAGCCCTTGGAAGAGTACAATACCACGGAGTTGATTCCAGCCCGCAAGGAGCTTATAACTCCCGACACCTCATCGTGCTGCATCCCAACAGGCTCAGATTTTCAGATGAGCCTTCCCTAACACCAAAATAAAGTGCATCGTGAAAACAGGCGTGATGGGAGAACAGAGAGTACTTTGGAAAATCTACCTAAGAGCAAGAAGTGCAGCAGTGTGGCCTAGGGGAAAGAGCACGGCCTTGGGAGCCAGAGAACCTGGCTTCTAAATCCAGCTCGGCCATCGGTCAGCTGTTTGGCCTTTGGCGAGCCGGTTCACTTTTGCCTCGGTAACCTCATCCGTAAAACGGGTATCAATACTGCGAGCCCTATGTGGGACAGAGACTGTGACCCTACCTCGCTGCTTAGTACAGTGCGTTGCATGTGGTAAGCAAATATAACAAAAATACCCTTTTTAAAAAAAAAGTTTGACGAGATATTTCACAGCCTAGCATGCTTTTCTATGAAAAAGGAAAGCACATGGCTGCATTGAGCCTTCAAATTAAGCTACTAAATGTGCAAATGGGCTTTTTTTGAATCTTATCTTTAAAATTACTTTGGCCGTTTGGCTAAGTCACTATGGTAATTACACAGAAGATTAGAGGGCTTATTTCCTAACCACATTATCCAACTTCTCTCTCTATAGCAATACCACACTAAAGAGGCCAGGTAATCTCCCTTAATAATAATAATGGCATTTATTAAGCGCTTACCATGTGCAAAGCACCGTTCTAAGCGCTGGTGGGGGGGATACAAGGTGATCAGGTTGTCCCATGAACTTCTATGATCTAAAATGTTGTCGATGATGATCGGTACAGACGTTGGCGATGATTCTAAAGTGTGGCAGATGGCTTCCTTGGAGGGTTGTTGCGGCTGTACCACTTAACTCTTGCAAGCTTACTTTAAATCCCATTTTTATTTTCCAGACTGAAGCGATATGTGCACGATTAACGTAGAGTGGGCTTAAAATCCCAGCCCATGCCTCCTGCCTGAAGCACTCAAAGCAGTGCTAATTTTTTTAAACACTGCAATTACATACCGCCAGACCTCCGGTTGGAAACTTAATTAAAAAGCCATAAACGGAACAAGTATGTTCTGTGCTGGACGGAAACTGCTGCCATAATGTACGATGATTTCTCACAGTCTGTCCTTCAGAGGCTAAAAATTTAAACTGCCTCATTTTCAGTTTGCAAATCTTTGAAAGAAAAATGTCAACGGTCCATGTTACCTTTTCTTTCACTTTAACTTGAGGGAATTCACTTTCTGATGGGAAGATGATTCGTACTTGCAGTTTAGATGATTTTTGGGGGGGTTGCATTTGAAAATAATAATAATAATAATAAATGCCACAGTTGTTAAGTGCTTACCTTGTGCCAGGCACTGCACTAAATACCAGTGTAGATACAAGCTAATCAGGTTGGCCACAGTCCATGTCCCATGTGGGGCTCACAATCTTAATCTCCATTTTACAGATGAGGGAACTGAGGCACAAAGAAGTGAAGTGACTTGCCCAAGATCATCCAGCAGATGTGTGGTGGAGTCGGAATTAGAACCCAGGTCCTCCTGACCCCCAGGCACTTCCTCCATCCACTGGGCTATTTGGCTTCTCTGTGGTTGGCATCTCTGACAACACTCACAACAAACCACGTCTTTCTTACCCTGAGAAGTCAGGAGGTAAAGAACTCCTGAACGACTCCAGGTCTCTGTGAAAATTCTATTTTCAGATTTAACTCTACATCTCACAGCTCGTGAACACAGACGTTACGATGAAAAGGGGCATTGTCTCCTCCACCTCTGAAAAAGTGCGTCTTTCAGAACACACTCTACCATCGTGTGAGGTCTACGTAAAGCTGTCTTTTGCGTCCAAATGAATGCAGCTGACAATGAGATTTTATACCTACATGTGGGCGAGCATATGAAGCTGATGTGCAGTCGCAGCACTCTGCCCACAGGCTCCTCTTTATATTCAGGCAAAGAGAAACCTCAGAATAGCGAAAAAGCATGAAAATTTCAGAAACTTCTAAGTATTATGAACGGTCATCACATCCAACCAACCCAAACTGCATGGTTGCCGCTTTTCTTTTATTTCACTATAATGGGGCCGTCATTAAAGCTAGTTTTGCTCTTTCAGCGTTTCACCTGCATTTAAGAGTTTACTGTGTGCAGAGCAGTGTAACGCTTAAGAGAGTACACACAACAGAGTTGGCAAACATGTTCCCTGCCCACACAACAAGCTGTCACTCTAGAGACCCTGAGTTGGTTTTTTATTGGGTTTTTAAATTTTATTTGTTAAGAGCTTAGTATGTACCAGGCACAGTACTAAGCACTGGGGTAGATATGGGCTAATAATAATAATGGCATTTATTAAGCACTTACTATATGCAAAGCACTGTTCTAAGCGCTGGGGAGGTCACAAGGTGATCAGGTTGTCCCTCGGGGGGTTTCACAGTCTTAATCCCCATTTTACAGATGAGGTAATTGAGACACAGAGAAGTGAAGTGACTTGCCCAAAGTCACACAGCTGACAATTGGCAGAGCCAGGGTTTGAACCCACGACCTCTGACTCCAAAGCCCGAGCTCTTTCCACTGAGCCACGCGGCTTCATGTCCCACATGAGACACACAGTCTTAATCCCCACTTTACAGATGAGGCAACTGAGGCCCAGAGAAGTTAAGTCACTCCCCCAAAGTCACACAGCAGACAAGTGGAGGAGCCAGGATTAGAAGCCAGAAGGATGCTCAGGCCCGTAATCTATCCACTACGCCACGTCGCTTCTGTTTTCAATTCCACCTCCAGGATGGGTTTTAAATCTTTGTTCAAACAAGGCGTCCTTTTCGTGACTGGAACAGCCCAGTGAATAACGTCTAACTCAAAAACTGGTGGTCGGAGCTGGGGGGAACTCCACCAATATACCCATCCTCCTTCCACACAGGACAGAAATCAATCAAGCAGTTGTATCTATTGAGCCTTCGAGTTTTTATAGTGATGATGATGATGGCATTTGTTAAGCGCTTACTAACTTAGTGTTGAGTTAAACACCTAGTATGTGCTAAGCACTGTTCTAAAGAAGAGGAAAGAAGAGGAAATGAAGACCCAGAGATGTTAAGTGACTTGCCCAAGGCTACACGGCAGGATTGGAACCCGGCTCTCTTGTGTTCCAGGCCTGTGCTCTTTTCACTGGGCCATGCTGCTTCTCAAGTGTTCCTTCCTTGTAAGGTATGAATATATGTGCTAGTGTGCATGCTTATATAAGCATCTGCTGTGTGTACATTAGTTTATTTGGCTCTAGGCCACTCTACCTTGCGATTTAGACCCTCATGTATGTTTGTATATCTTTGCCTGTCTTGTCTACCCATCTGATATTTTGGTTTTCCTCTGCAGCCTGGGATGGTCAGAACAGGTCGCTTCTTTTAAAAAAAAAAAAAAAGAAAAAAGAAAACCTCTGATGGATGTTTTCTCAAGGACTCAGACTTCTACAAATGCCTTTTGAAATGCTTTGTAAGACTGGGATTTGTTTCTTCCCCTTAAATGATTTTACAAGGTATTCTCTGGACAGGAATTAATCCCAGGATAAAGATATGTTAATGTCAGGGCCTGGCCAAGGGAGAGTAATTTGTAATTTCACAGGCTCCAGAGCTCACTGTTAGCATCAAAAAGAGTCTGCAGGAAACCAACCCTACTGGATAAGACGGCAGGATTTGAGGCCAGAACAAAAACTGCTCAGAAAAAGGATAATGACAGGGGCAGGGAGAAAGCGGCCATCTCAGACCCTTGCTGTCTCTACGGGCTGAATAGACCACGGGCTGGGCCCTATTGAAGATTTAACAGAGGGGTCAGTTACCACACTCGCAGTCAACAGGTTGCATTTATTGGGCGCTTACTGTGTGCACAGCACTGTACTAAGCCCTTGGGAGAATACGGTATAACAATATACTAGAATTGGCGGACACATTCCCTGCCCGAAGCGAGCTGACAGTCCAGAGGAAGTAGAAGGACTGACTAATTGATTATGGGATTTAATTGTGGTATGTGCCAAACACTGTACTAAGCACTGGGGTAGATACAAGATCATCAGGTGGGATGCAGTCACTGTCCCAGCCTAAGAAGGAGGGAGTGGGATTTAAACCCAATTGCCTCTGTGGGTAGGGGAGGTGTATGTTTATTATTGTATTGTACTCTCCCTAAACACTTAGTGCAGTGCTCTACTCAGAGTAAGGGCTCAATAGATGTAACTGAATTGAAGGAATAAAACCCCATTTTCCAGAGGAGGAAACTGAGGAAAAATGAACTGCGTGTTCTACACACAATCTGTCCATCATTACCGTTGAACAAAGACTACCCTGTGAGGCTCCTGCCCTATTGGGAAATTTAAATCTTCCAAGGGCCTTCAACCCAAACCTCCCCTCCCACATTTCACACCCCAAATGAAACCCACCTAGACACTGGCCTAACTTAGTCACCTCTTCTCCATTTGTCTTAGACGCAGGAGAGGAGCTAGATGTTCCCTAGCCCTTGACACTTAGAGAGCACACTTTTAATATCTTTCAATCACCCTAACACACACTCCCTATTTTTTCTTCCGACGCAATTAAGAAGGCAATTAAGCAGGGGCCAGACAAGGACCAGGATAACGGCGGGAATCGAGGTCAGGAAGAGCACCGGGGAAAGAGGTGGAAATCGCCAGTGTCTTTTTTTCTCAGACAGAATAGGGATACTTTCACTGCTTTCAAGTATAACTGTCTTACAAATCCCATTCACCTTTTCCTTCCTGAGGAATTATTGGGTGGTAGAATTATTCTTTGAGCACTGAGCCTTATCTAAATCGGATTTGAAACACTAGTAACAGTCAGTAAAGGTTAATGGGCAATCACAAGGGGCTCATCAGCTGGACAAAGCATTCTGGGAAGAATGACTCAACCATTTCCTATATGTTGAGAGAATAATTCAAGCTGAAAACTGGATGGTCCCAATCCTCACGTTTGAAACGATTTGGGAAATTTGGGAGAGAGGGTTTTTTTGCAGACTTTTTGGTGTTTAGTGTTAGGCTCCTTAAGAGTCACAGGAACATGGAATACCTGTTATACTGAACTCTCCCCAAGCACTTAATACAGTGCTCTGCACACAGTAAGCACTCACTGAATACCACTGATTGACTGATTTCTTCATCTATCATCACTGCCAGTTTTCATGAGTGAAATGAATGAGGTTGGCTTAATCATTCCCCCTTCTAGACTGTGAGCCCGTTGTTGGGTAGGGACCGTCTCTATATGTTGCCAACTTGTACTTACCAAGCGCTTAGTACAGTGCTCTGCACACAGTAAGTGCTCAATAAATATGATTGAATGAATGAATGAATCATGAAAAAAGTCAGCATGGATGCAGTAACACTGAGCTAGAGAGAAAATGATCAAACTGGAGAAAAAAAGGGTTGCCATTTTTAAATTACTTTCATTACTCAACGGGGTAAAATAAATGTGGACTATTACCCACTGCTTTCAGCAACACTGCTGAGAATGGAGGCTATATAATCTACTGAAATTGACTAAAAGGTTGTACCCAACCTAACAGCCCAAGAAACAACCTTAGGATATTAAATTCACAAGAGAAAGTGCTTCAGAACTATTTTTCTATAATCATTGCTGCTCGTGGCTGTGATCATTAAGGCCAAAGTTTCTCATTAATTGATTCCACATTTATTTAATTAAATAACCAACCTGCTCATTAGGATAAAAGGGGGTCCCCCATCCCCTACAAGCTCCTCTGCAATTAGTGTCTTGCAGTTAAGTTCACTCTTGTTTAAGTTTCGGTTGTGTTCGTCAAGATTCATTCTAGACTGCGGGCCCCCTGTTGGGTAGGGACCGTCTCTATATGTTGCCAACTTGCACTTCCCAAGCGCTTAGTACAGTGCTCTGCACACAGTAAGCGCTCAGTAAATACGACTGAATGAACGAATGAATGAATTTGCAAAACCACATAAATACTGGAAACTACCCCACCTTGGGTTCCCAGGCGGGGTTGGGATCCAGTAATCAAAAGGAGTATTTATTAAGCACCTACAGGGTGAAGAACATTGTACTAAGTGCTTGGGAGAGTGCAGTAGTAGACATGTCCTCAGGGAGCTTACAGTCTAACTGGAGGGGGGCCTGGTGATGGCTATATGAACGGTATGGGCTACTGTATGGGCTATCACACCTCTGCTATATTGTACTCTCCCAAGCCATTACTACAGTGCTCTGCACACAATTAGCGGTCAATAAATACCACTGATCCTGTAACTCTTTTTTTTTTTTTTTTCAAAAAAGCCCAACCAAACATGAATAACTGGTTTGAAAACTGAGAAACAAAAGGAGAAAGAAAAAATTGTGCTTCAGATCCCTTTCCACCGCCCTAGGGAAATTCGTTACGAACTTTTGAAAGAAAGCGCTTCACATCACCTGCAAATCTTTCTTATACACTCAAATGTAGATCCTCTGATGCAATCAAGGAACCACTGTGCTTGCAGTACGGGGGCAAAGTTCTAGACGCTTATAATAGAATGAAGATAAAATGAGAAGTGCTGAAACATGAATGTTCTTCCAAGACAACTCCATGACCAAGACAGAAAAATGTCAAAGTACAATTATCTGCTGATTGGGTCAAATCAAATTCAAGCCCTGGTTTCATTAGCATCGTGTTTGGCCTTGTGGCAGAGGTACTTGGAATTAATATGTGACGTCTATTGAAATGTTGAAACTTTAGGTCATTGCCTCACCCACACAATAAATATTTCCAGATGATTTTTAAAAGGAGAATTCACGTGACCTCGCATCCTGCCATTGTCTTCGGTTTTAAGGCATTTACGGTTATGAAGTTCGATCCACGCAGCTGGTGTCTCATAAACTGACGTGGCTAATTGAGTCAGGCGTGTTCGCCCCGGGACTCTTCATCCAACATGGAAAGCGAGACATTTGGGAATAGATGGGGAAAAATGTTCTCCCCTCAGTCTTCCGCTGGTTCTGTGGTGCCTTGGGGCCATTCGGCTTTTTTTTAGCCTATGCTACGGCAATTCTGGGGGCCGAAAATATTTTCATGTTGAATGTTACAAATCAGTTTCATTTTTCCTTCGGGAAGAAGGTAAATTGTACAGTTATGAAAATGGTAGTGAGTGATGGGGAGTGATATTGGGAGCGGGGAGGCTGAACATACAGTTGCCCAGCTCAATACCCCATTATATTATTAGGCCAGTTCAACAGGCCAAGTACGCCATTCAAATGGCAGTGACATCAGGATTGGGGGAATTCCTATAAGCCAAGCAATCCTGTCAGTCCTGATCAATTCAGGCAGATACTACTACTAATAATAATAATAATAACAATAATAGCAATAATAATTACTGTGGCATTTGTTAAGCACTTACTGTGTGCCAAACAATGTAATAAGCATTGGGTTAGATACAACATAAGCTGATTCGACACATTCCACATGGGGCTCGCAGTCAAAGGCGGAGGGAAAACAGGTATCTCGCACCCGTTTCACTGATGAGGAAACTGAGGCCCGGAAGACAAGGGACTTGCCCAAGGTCACACATCAGGCATGTGGAGGATCTGGGATTTGTATTCAGGTCTCCTGATACCCAGGCCCATGCTCTCACTCCTAGGCTTCACTGCTCCTCCCAAGAGGGGACAGTAACCTGATAATCCTGTCCCTTGATGGGAAATGAAGCCTAGTCCACCCAGCAGAAACATCATCATCATCAGCGCTTATCAAGGGCACAGCACTGTACTACGCACTTGGGAGAGTATAATACAATAGAGTGGCAAGCTAGCCTTATTATAATTGTTTAGTGTAGCTACTGTCTGCAAAGTACGTAGCCCATTACTTCTTCCCCCAACCCTCCCTTTAGATTGAAAAATCCCCTGGGGCTTAAGTAATATGTTGGAATCAATTTTCATGCATTTCTCCCCAGTGCTTTAATTCAGGGCTTTGCACAGTGTAAATGCTTAATAAATGTTGTTACTACTACTACTATTACCACCACCAATGTGAGTCCAAGGATAAAGCTAGATTGAGAAACATGGTAGCCCATTATACCACAGATTTACCTCCTGGCCGGGAAATGACAAATTTTAGTAAAAAATAGTCTCAAGTCATATAAAGAGCCAAATTACTCACCAGAATACTTAGGGGAGCTACTTGTCCTACAAGTAGTTGATGCAGTTCTAATGACTTGAACAATTCTTTGGCACTTTTTTCTAAGACCAACTGTAACTGCAGCTTGGGCGGTGACAATTTTGAAGACATGAATGGGCACTCTGCTCTTCTTCACCCTTCCAGTTCATTAACAGCTCCCATTTTTCCCACTCCAAATATCCCTCATGATCAGATTTCCCCTTCCGCTTCAAATTGTAATTTGGAGTCTTCTTTAATCCCAGACTATTCTCTGAGGATCATATTCAATACTTTACCCCTACACATTACATTTCCATTTTAGCCTCTAACTCAGGGAATCCAAAATAGATTTTGAAAATATTCTATTTTTCTGAATCCCCTTCATGACTGATGACTATCAAACCATCTCTAACGGCATGCTGAAGTGTTGATTCATAAACTGCAGCAGGTTCTCGACCCGAGCTCCTACATTCTTAACGTCGGATTCAGCCAAATTCCTTTTCTCGGACTGTTGCCTTGGGTTCCGATTTCAGAGCCAATGGGGTCATCAACCTAACGATGCCGTGTTTCCGGCTGGAGCTGAACTGTCTGGCCAAAATAATTCTTTCCAAAAAACAGGTCCTTGTTGTCGGAAAAACGTTCCCCAATTCCCTAATTACATCTTAGTCAAAGCGCAGAGTGAAAACACTATTTGTTCAGTCGGCATTTCACGTAAACAGTTATCCAGGCCAATACTTTTCGAACTATTACCTTGCCAGATCAGTTATCTGGGCTGGGCTTTTCCCTTAAAACAAACATTGTCGGCTAACTGAGCAAGCCTGGGCCACTTCAAATGAAGTGAATGAGTGAGTCTAGAGTTTTGCATCCCAAACCTGTTCTGATTACCATGTACATCCGTGGCTGCATGAGCATGTAATGGGCGGGAAAGGGACAGAACTTCCATTCAGTCAAAGGAATTTACTGAGCGCTTCACCAAGAAGCTTGGGAGAGTACAATAGAGTTGGTAGATACGATTCCCGCTCTCAGGGAGTTTGTCCTAAAATCACTTTCTTTCTCACTCAACTAGTAGCAGAAGTAAGAGTAAATATTAAGCGCTTACTGTGCATGGAGCACTCTACTAAGCATTTGAAAGAGAGCCCGCAGATGGGAATTAGACATGCTCCCCATTCCTCAGGGGGCTCAAAATCTATGAGACTCACAATCTAAGAGACTCACCTGTAGTCCAGTAGCTTAGACTAAGCTCAGTTCATTCATTCAATCGTATTTATTGAGTGCTTACTGTGTGCAGAGCACTGTACTAAGCGCTTGTGTGGGCAGGGTGCGTGTCAGCTAAATCTGCTGCATCGTAATTTCCGAAGCACTTAGAACAGGACTCTGCACACAGTAAGCACTCAATAAATACCGCTGATGATGATGAAGACGATGATACTACCACAGAAAGAGAACAGGAACTTCAGGATTTTGAGCTGAGGATAAATATTAAAAAGGAAGCAGGAGGGAAGAATTATACAACTTCAAAATTCCCTCTGACCTTACAACTCAGATTTTAAATGACTGCTTTATATCTCATGAGGGGAAAAGTTCTGCAAGGCTTAATTATTAACAAATTCAAACTAATTACGAAAATTAGGTAGCGTGAAAAGCTCCTTACCAGATTAGCCATATAAATTGTCAGCAGGCCTCTCCTGTGGGGGAGAAAAGAAAATAAAACAGAACAAGTTTCAGTATCACTTTTGCTTCATCAGTGCAGATTAGTACAAGGTCCAAGAAAACTGAAAAGAACCACAGAAGGCTTGAGTTAAAATTCTAGATGCCCTGGAAGAAAGACTCATGGTATCTTTAAAGTTCTGAATTGAGGTTTCTGGGTTTAGCTCCTAAAAGGTTTCCAGAATAATAGTTTCTAGCGATTCATTCGCTAGTAAATGACAGCAGCATCTGCTGTGTAAGGAGCAGTGTACTAAGTGCTCAGGAGAATATAACAAAATTAAAGAAGATGGCACTTTCTACCATAATCTCATTGTGTTTCTGTACCTGAAGCACCAAATACATTAGCATTGTAAAGGGAATTGATTTTGCTACAGACAAAGATAACCTGAACTTTCAGCAGTTACAGATTCGTTCCCTGTAAAATACTCCTCAACTGATCAAGAATTTCTGATGTGGAACCATAATAATAATAATGATGATGATGGTATTTGTTAAGCTCTTACTATGTGTGAAGCACTGTTCTAATAATGATAATAATAATGATGATGGCATTTATTGAGCACTTACTATGTGCAAAGCACTGTTCTAAGTGCTGTGGGGGGATACAAGGTGATCAGGTTGTCCCACAGGGGGCTCACAGCCTTAATCCCCATTTTACAGATGAGGGAACTGAGGCACAGAGAAGTTAAGTGGCTTGCCCAAAGTCACGCAGCTGACAAGTGGCGGAGCGGGATTCGAACCCATGACCTCTGATTCCCAAGCCCGCGCTCTTTCCACTGAGCCACGCTGCTTCTCTGGCATAATGCAGAACAACCTTTAGAGCGGAGGCTCTGTAGTCACGAGCCCCCCACCACCCCATCGTTTTTGTGCTATCTTCTCCTTAACCCTTTGTTTATCACAGAGACAACAGTTGGCAGCACAATATTGTGTTAACCCAGAGTTTTTCAAGAATACAACTCTCAGGTTGTATTTATTTATTCAGTAGGATTCATCGAATATAAGACATCTTTTTTTATGTATTTGTTAAGCATTTACTATGTGCCAAGCACTGTGCTGAGTTTTGGGGTAGATACAAGTTAATCAGGTTTGGACGTCATCCCTGTCCCCATTGTGCTAAGCGCGCGGTAGAACATAATACCAGCAAGGCGTCTTCCTGGCACTCGAGAAGCGTCAACCAATAAATTCACTGTGCACTTACTGTGTGCAGAGTACTGTACTAAGCGCTTGGGAGAGCATTCATTCATTCATTCAGTCGGATTTACTGAGCGCTTACTGTTTGCAAAGCACTTGGAAAGCACTTGGAAAGAGAGACAATCCCTGCCCACAGCGGGCTCACAGTCTGGAGGAGGGAGGAGACAGACATCAAAACAAGTAAACAGGCATCAGTAGCATCAACAGAATTACAGATATGTACATATAGACACAAGTGCTGTGGGGCGGGGGGGCGTAGAACAAAGGGAGCTGAGGAAAAGGGGGATTTAGTCTGGGAAAGCCTCCTGGAGGAGGTGAGCCTTCAGTAGGGCTCTAAAGGGGGGAAGTGTAATTGGCGGATTTGAGGAAGGAGGAAATTCTAGGCCAGAGGTAGGGCGTGGGCGGGACAGGCGAGAACGAGGCACAGTGAGAAGGTTAGCACCACAGGAGCAGAGTGCGAGGGCAGGGATGTAGAGGAGAAAAGGAAGGTGAGGTAGAAGGGGGCAAGGTGATGGAGACCTTCGAAGCCAATAGTGAGGAGTTTTTGCTTGATAGGCAACCACTGGAGATTTTTGAGGAGGGGGTTGACATGCTCAGAACGTTTCTGTAGAAAGATAACCCGGGCAGCAGAGTGAAGAATAGACTGAAGTCATTCTATCCGGCATGAAGTCTATACTTCATGCTGCTGCCCGGATTATCTTTGTCCAGAAACGCTCTGGACATATTACTCCCCTCCTCAAAAACCTCCAATGGCTACCGATCAATCTGCGCATCAAGCAGAAACTCCTCACCCTGGGCTTCAAGGCTGTCCATCACCTCGCCCCCTCCTACCTCACCTCCCTTCTCTCCTTCTACTGCCCAGCCCGCACCCTCCGCTCCTCCACCACTAATCTCCTCACTGTACCTCGCTCTCGCCTGTCCCGCCATCGACCCCCGGCCCACGTCATCCCCCGGGCCTGGAATGCCCTCCCTCTGCCCATCCGCCAAGCTAGCTCTCTTCCTCCCTTCAAGGCCCTGCTGAGAGCTCACCTCCTCCAGGAGGCCTTCCCAGACTGAGCCCCTTCTTTCCTCTCCCCTCGCCCCCCTCTCCATCCCCCCGTCTTACCTCCTTCCCTTCCCCACAGCACCTGTATATATGTATATATGGTTGTACATATTTATTACTCTATTTATTTATTTATTTATTTATTTTACTTGTACATTTCTATCCTACTTATTTTATTTTGTTGGTATGTTTGGTTCTGTTCTCTGTCTCCCCCTTTTAGACTGTGAGCCCACTGTTGGGTAGGGACTGTCTCTATGTGATGCCAATTTGTACTTCCCAAGCGCTTAGTACAGTGCTCTGCACATAGTAAGCGCTCAATAAATACGATTGATTGATTGATTGATTGATTGAAGTCGGGAGAGACGGGAGGTTGGGAGATCAGAGAGGATGTTGAGGCAGTGATCCAGTCGGGATATGATGAGAGATTGTACCAACAAGGTAGCGGTTTGGATGGAGAGGAAAGGGCAGATCTTGGCAATATCATGAAGGTGAGACCGGCACGTTTTGGTGAAGGACTGGATATATGGGGTGAATGAGGGAGCGGAGTCAAGGATGACACCAAGACTGTGGGCTGGTGAGACGGGAAGGATGGTAGTGCCGTCCACAGTGACAGTAAAGTCAGGGAGAGGACAGGGTTTGGGAAGGAAGATAAGGGGCTCAGTCTTGGACGTGTTGAGTTTTGGATGACGGGAGGACATCCAGGTGGAGGTGTCCTGAAGGCTAGAGGAGATGCGAGCCTGGAGAGAGGGAGAGAGAACAGGAAGGATATATTGATTTGGGTATCATCCGTGTAGAGATGGTAGTTGAAGCCGTGGGAGCGAATGAGTTCACCAAGGGAGTGAGTATGGAGAAAAGAAGGGGACCAAGAACTGATCCTTGAGGAACCCCTACAGTTAGGGGATGGGAAGGGGAGGAGGAGCCCTCAAAGGAGACAGAGAATGACACAAGAGAGGTAGTAGACATGCTCCCTGTCTACAATGAGTTTACAGTCTAGCTTGCCATCTAATAGGGGAGGCAAATAGAAATGACTTCTAGGTGAAAGCAGAAGGAAGAAAAATATTAAACTATCTGCACACATGACAATCTAAAACCTAAGTTCTTGATAAAGAGGTACTGTATGGATGGATGGATGGATTAAGATTTTATTTGCAGGGAGGAGAGGCAGAAGAGAGCCATGTTTGGTTTGAAGTTCACTATCAACTTAGAGAAGCAGCGTGGCTCAGTGAAAAGAGCCCGGGCTTTGGAGTCAGAGGTCATGGGTTCAAATCCCGGATCTGCCACTTGTCAGCTGTGTGACACTGGGTAAGTCACTTAACTTCTCTGTGCCTCAGTTATCTGTAAAATGGGGATTAAGACTGAGCCCCCTGAGGGACAACCCGATCACCTTGTAACCTCCCCAGCGCTTAGAACAGTGCTTTGCACAAAGTAAGCACTTAATAAATGCCATCATCATCATCATCATCATCATCAGTGAAATGTTTTAGGCTTGAAATACCAATGAGAAAAATGAGCTGGAAATGAGTCCTCAAAATAGTTCTCCATTATAATAACAATAATAATAATAATAATGGCATTTATTAAGCGCTTACTATGTGCAAAGCACTGTTCTAAGCGCTGGGGAGGTTATAAGGTGATCTGGTTGTCTCACGTGGGACTCACAGTATTAATCCCCATTTTACAGATGAGGTAACTGAGGCACAGAGAAGTGAAGTGACTTGCCCAAAGTCACACAGCTGACAATTGGCAGAGCAGGATTTGAACCCATGACCTCTAACTCCAAAGCCCGCACTCTTTCCACTGAGCCACGCTGCTTCTCCATTACTTGTTTCCGTGTCAAATACTGGACAGAGTTCATTACTAGTGTTGTCATTCTATGTAAGAATAGAACTTTACCTTGGTGGTTTAAAATATGTGTTATATTTTGTAGTTAAAAGCTGTGTTAACCATGTCAATGCATGATTTGTATTGGAGCAATTTCCCACAGACTTACAATGAAATGCCTCAGGGTTCAACAATTGATTCAATTTATCATCCACTTAAGCGGTGAAAGCGCTCAAACCATATTTAGTGAACTGTTAAGGGAAATTCTCTTTTCAAAACGACCTCCTCCTTGGATAACTCCATGTTCAACAACTTCCTGGCTAAAAAAAAAGAGTGTGTGACCCTGTGCACAACTCCTTCCCTCCCTTCTAGAGATCTTTCTCCAATTCGCATTAAGGCTAAATATATTCCAGTTCACCATTTTGGTCCACAATTTTCATCAGACTTACCAGAACTTGCTTCTACACACACACAAGCACACATATTTCACAAATAAATTTTTGGCCAATCTGCCAAATACAGCATGATTACTCTACGACCAATAGATCTGTGAGCAAAAACCCAAAATTCTTCCAAGTAATGCTTCACTCAAATTCAACTGGAAGATGCTTAAGACGCCATAATCACTGGTCTATTCATCATGGCCTATTTCCCAGAAAAAAAATACCCAAAGATTTATGGTATAACATTGTGTCACATTCCCAGGAACTCAAATCTAAAAATAGACCAATGTTGAGTTAGTACCAACAGAAATCCGTTCTGTTATCACGAGACTGTATGATCAAAAATAGGCTTGATTGGAATACAAGAACAAAATTGCAACATTTTTGAGTCAAGTGGGTAGAGAGTATTTATTGCTTTGGTTCTTGCCATTAACCACCAGAACTAGAGGTGATTAACAGAGAAGCAGCGTGGTTCGGTGGAAAGAGGCCAGGCTTTGGAGTCAGAGGTCATGGGTTCAAATCCCGGCTCTGCCAATTGTCAGCTGTGTGACTTTGGGCAAGTCACTTAACTTCTCTGTGCCTCAGTTCCCTCATCTGTAAAACGGGGATTAAGACTATGAGCCCCCTGTGGAACAACCTGATCACCTTGTAACCTCCCCAGCGCTTAGAACGGTGCTTTGCACGTAGTAAGCGCTTAATAAATACCACCATTATTATTACTGTTAATACTGGTGGATGTCATTTGAGAGGAATTATCAACTACAATGAAAGTTCCGCTAACGTGTTATAGGAGAAAGGAATTGATTTCCACTTTCCAAATCTAATCATCCGTTATATCGTCATTTAAAATCTCAAATCAAGAGTGTACGCTCCTCCCTTTTAGACTGCGAACTCCTTCAAGAGAGGGAGCACATCTACTCACTCTATTGTACTCTCCCAAGCACTTAGAAGAGTGTTCTGCACACACACAGTAAGCGCTCAATGAATTACACTGATCGACAGTAGTCACTTTCTGGCTCAACCTGTTATATATGTCCAACAAAAATAGCTTTGCTTTCTACAGAACATCATACCAGATAAAAACAGTATTTAGGCTTTCCCACCAATAAAATTAGCAGAAAATAATCAGTAAGAGAGCATTTTTAGAATCTGATTTATAAACTACTGGCATATCGCTTGCTGGTAACCCTTCCAAATATTTAACCACCCTAAGGCGCTTTTCCAAGTGGTCCCGTACTGGCTCTGCTCTCCAGATATTTTTTTTCTTTTTTTATATATGATTTGTTAAGCACTTACTCTTTACCAGGCACTGTCCTAAATGCTGGGGTAGATAAAAGCTAATCAGTTTGGACACAGTCCCTGTCCCACACGGGGCTCACAGTTTTCATTCCCATTTTACAGCTGAGGGAACTGCAGCCCAGAGAAGTGAAGCGATTCGCCCGAGGTCACACAGGAGACGTGGTGGAACCGGGATTAGAACCCAGGTCCTTCTGACTCGTGCTCAAAAGGCCCGTGCTCTATTCAGTAGGCCACGCTGCTTCTCTCTAATTTACGCTATAATGGGATAGTCCAACCCTAGCACAGGCCAGCAATCCCATACCTGGCCCGAACTTCCACCTCCCGACTTGAATGAACGTAGAGGACGACGCAAAGCAAGACCTCTCTGGAAAACTCAGCTCCTCCCCGCACCTCCAGAAGAACCTGGATTTCCCAGTCCCCAGCCAGTTTCCAAAGGTGGCGTGCCAAAAGGACAGTTAAGTGATCCAGTCTCTCCGACCCTTCCCGAAGCACAGGCTGTGTCCAACCTGACTGATACAAATATTAATAATAATTACGGTATTTGTTAAGCGCTTACTATGTGCCAAACAGTGTACTAAGCCCCGGGGTAGATACACGGTAATCAAATTGAACCCAGTCCCTGTCCCACATGGGCCTTACAGTCTTAATCCCAATTTTACAGATGAGGTAACTGAGGCAAAAAGAAGTTAAAATGACTTGCCCAAAGTAACAGAGGAGACATGTGGCAGATTAGCTTGTACCTACCCAAGAGCTTAGAACAGTGCCTGACGCATAGTGAGCGCTTAACAAATAACATAAAGGAAAAACAAACTAAAAGACTCATGGAGATTCAACTTCTTGCGCGGACTGGAAATGTACAAACTGGAAGGGAGAGAACCAGACGCCTCAGTCTGAACCACAAAATTGAACCTCGTTGCTGCTCTCATGCTCTAATCCTGCCCCACGGGAAGCTAGCCACAGAGGTCCACCGGGAATGATAACACGTTTTCCGGAATAAAGACAGACTGGTGTTTAATAGTCCTCCCGTGGATAAGCTGGATGTTACCAAAGCTTTCCTGCCGAGTTACTAGGATCACGCTTCTTTGTGAAACACATTATTTTCAGCATCCCTGGAAACCACATCAAGGCCCTGTGGGGATCCCAGCAGGGATGCGATTAAGGCCCGCCCTCTGTCTACATGTCGGGAAGGGCTTACAGAGTATGGCGAGTTCTGGGCGAAAATGCTAATAATACTAAATTAAATCCTTTCTTTTTTTTTAACCACAGTAATTTAAGGCTACAGGGTTGATAATTCCATCAAAAGAGTTACAGTTTCACTTTTAAATGAGGCTTAAAAGGTTTGAAAATCAGGATCACCGCTGTGCTTGAAGGGGTTTGGTGTCCCCTGCTCTCCTCATCTCTCTTATTCCTTTTGACTGGGGTTCTACCATTTACAGAAAGCTTTGTGTTCCTCTCAATCAACGCCCTGCTTGCCAGAAAAGAGGGGGCATGGATGACAAGGAGGCAGATTGCTTCTCCGCAATCACACACAGCCCCAGAGAGCTTAAAGTTGAAGGAGCTTAGAGTCACGTCAGAAAGAAAAAGTAAACAGCTTGGAGGGAAAATTTAGAAAATGGAAAAAATTGGAGTCCATCATTCTCAAGAAAAACGAAATGGGTAGCCCGCTAACTTCAATGGATGCTATGACTTTGCATCACTTATCAGAAGGTGACATACAAGTTGAAATATGAATGAAATGAAGTACAATGAAATACCAAAAAAAAAAGAAATTTGAGCATTTCACCTAATCCATCAGTTTACTGTATCAAGTGCTTGGGAGAGTACACACAACACAGCTGATAGACACATTCCCTGCCCTCTAGGAACTTACAGTTTTAGAAATGATTCAGTATTAAGTCAGTGGTATTCAGTGCGCATCTATTGTTTTCAGACCATTCAATATGTCTCAAGCTCTCCTAAGTACTTAGCGCAGTACTCTGCACACAGTAGGCGCTGAATAAATGCAACTGAATGAATGAGTTAATCGGGCACTGATCAGTACGCACTGGTTCACTGGGTGAAGCAGGGCTGACGAGTAAGAGGGGGAGAACCAAAGGAGGCCCCTGAAACAGTCAATCAGTGGTATTTATTCAGCACTTACAGTGTATGGAGTATTTGTGCTTGGGAGTGTACAAGAGAATAAGTAGATATGATCCCTGCCATGAAGATCAAGATCAGGAGTTTCTACGTCATGCAGGAGGAGACGGGTCGCCTATGAATCAATCAGTGCTATTTATTGAGCATTTACGGTGGAGGTTTCTCAGAAACGGAGAGAAGTAAGCTCGGTCACATGTTAGAAAGACAATCGGAGGGTGGCTGCCTCCTGTTTAGATGGAGAGGATGACGGGACGGCCTATGCCAGCCGATGGGATGGTGAAGGTAGGACAGATCACTTGTGGAGGCAACCTGACCACTCTGAACATCGGACGGGTTAAAGTTAGCGAGGAATGGAGGGCCACACCAAGATGACAAGCTTGTGGAATAGGGCCCTGTCGACTGTCAGTGGGCCTGGGAGAGATGAGGAGTCCGGTTGTAGACACGCTGAGCTTAAGTTATTGATGGGACATCCGTGTGGACGTGTCCTGGAGGCAAGAGGAAATGAAAGGCTGCGGTATTTACAATTCACGTGTCAATCAATCACAGATTGAGCCCGTACTGCGGAACAGCACAGCACTGAGTGTTCCGACAAGGTAAATAGCGAGACGCGGGAGATTGCCATTTAATGGCTAGAATGAACCTTTGTTTGTAACGGGACATTCATCCGTGGATTTTGCCTCTGGCCTGGAATGTCTTTCCTGTTCATATTTGACAGACAATTACTCTCTCCGCCTTCAAAGCCTTATTGAAGGCACATCTCCTCCAAGAGGCCTTCCCTGACTAACCCCTCATTTCCTATTCCCCCCGCTCCCTCTTCGTCGCCCTGTCCTGCTCCCTTTTCTCACCCCCAGCCACTGTCCCACAGCACTTATGTCCATATCTGTATTTTATTTATTTAAATTAATGTCTCTCTCCCCCTCTACACTCATAAAGAGCAGGGAATATGTCTGTTTTATTGTTGTGTTGTACTCTCCCAAGTGCTAAATACAGTGCTCTGCCACAGTAAATGCTCAATAAATGATTGATTGATTCATTCATTCATTCATATTTATTGAGCGCTTACTGTGTGTACAGCACTGTACTAAGTGCTTGGGAAGTACAAGTTTGCAACGTAAAGAGACAGTCCCTACCCAACAGCGGGCTCACAGTCTAGAAGGGGGAGATTGATTTATTGATTAGTACAACATTTGGCACATAATAAGCACTTAATAAATACCATAGAAGGTAATCGGATTGGACACAGTCCCTGTCCCAGATGGGGCTGTCTTAATCTCCATTTTACCGCTGAGGTAACTGAGGACGAGAGACGTGAAGTGATCTGCCCGAGGTCACAGAGCAAACGCGGGGCAGAGTCAGGATTAGAACCCATGTCCTCCCACTCCCAGGCCCAGGATCGTTTCCATTAGATCATGCTGCTTTCTTTATGAGCCCATCGCTAATCCTCTCCGCCACTTGATGATGATGATGGCATTTATTAAGCGCTTACTATGTGCAAAGCACTGTTCTAAGCGCTGGGGAGGTTACAAGGTGATCAGGTTGTCCCATGGGGGGCTCACAGTCTTAATCCCCATTTTCCAGATGAGGGAACTGAGGCCCAGAGAAGTGAAGTGACTTCCCCAAAGTCCCACAGCTGACAAGTGGCAGAGCCGGGATTTGAACCCATGACCTCTGACTCCAAAGCCCGGGCTCTTTCCACTGAGCCACGCTGCTTCTCTAAACTGTGAGCCTTCTCTAAACTTGCTTCTTAAACTGTGAGCCCCTGAGGAGGGAGTCTCGCCCTCAATGATGAACCCTTTCCCAGCGCTCAATACACGGTACACGCTTCGTGTGGCTGGGGAATGTGTCTACCAACCCTTTTATGTTGTACTCTCTCATGAGCCTAATACAGTGCTCTGCTCCCAGTAAGCGCTCAATAAATACTACTGATCAGTTAATACTAGTACCGATATTGCCACGGTCCCTGCGTCTGAATGAATTTGAAAAAAGGGGAAGGTTCACGTAGACTCTCAATCTAGTCTCTGTTTTGCTTTTTTAAAATGGCGTTTGTTAAATGCTAATTATGTGCCAGACACTGTACTATGCACTGGAGTAGATACAAGATACTCATGTCTTGTATTTATTACTCTATTTATTTTACTTGTACAAATTTATTCTATTAATATGTTTTGTTTTGTTGTCTGTCTCCCCCTTCTAGACTGTGAGCCCGCTGTTGGGTAGGGACTGTCTCTATATGTTGCCAACTTGTACTTCCCAAGCGCTTAGTACAGTGTTCTGCACACAGTAAGCGCTCAATAAATACAATTGAATGAATGTCTAAATCCTACATGGGGCTCACTATCAAAATCCCCATTTTCCAGATGAGATCACTGAGGCACAGAGAAGTGAAGTGACTGTGAGACTGTGAGCTCGTTGCGGGCAGGAATGCGTCTACTTCTTGTTTTATTTTACTCTCTCAAGCGCTTAGCACAGTGCTTTGCACACAGTAAGCGCTCAATAAATACAATTGAATGAATGAATATCCCCCTCAAGACCATAAATTTGTTATGGGCAGGGAATGTGGCTGCTAATTCTGCTCTCCCAAGCGCTCGGTATGGTGCTCTGCACATAGGCAGTGCTCTGCCACTTAGCTGTGTGACTTTGGGCAAGTCACTTAACTTCTCTGTGCCTCAGTTACCTCATCGGGAAAATGGGGATTAAGACTGTGAGCCCCACGTGGGACAACCTGATCACCTTGAATCCTCCCCAGCGCTTAGAACAGTGCATGGCACATAGTAAGCGCTTAACAAATACCAAAATTATTATTAATAATAATAATAATAACAAATACACTGATTGTTTGATTGATTCCCCCGGGTGAGCCGAGCTTCTGCCCATTCCCCGTCCAAGATTTCGGAGCAGCTGGAAAGGGACGGTGCCCAGCCTGCAGCGGAGACAGACCGCAGAGAGGATTAATTTAAGATGTGCTCCTTGCCCAGTTACTACGGGGAGGACTACCGAATTCAATCACTCCGGAGCAAAAATCTGGATTCAAGCTCCACATGGCTTTAATAATAGTACCGTTTATGTTCCAGATGAAAATGCAGGTGGCAAGTTGCCCAAAAATGCGGCCATGTATTCTGCAGGGACAAACAGCGTTTATTAAGTTGCGTGTTATTGGGTATTCTGTCATAGCTACCTTACTTTATTAGTCTCATATGTGTGGGTGACTTCATTTCGTATACGGTAATTAAAAACTCACTCTCCTTAATTAAAATGAATGGGATCACAAGAAGGCACGTTGAGAATTGGTAGGGGGGGAAAGACTTGTTTCATTCCTGACACATTTTGGTTAACTTAAGGAAAATCAGAGTTCTTTTAAGAAAAAAAATAAGGGGGTGGAGGGAGTCAGAAGGGAAGTTAACTTAGGCTTTGGTTTTATGGACAACACAGCTAAGAAGCTAAAAATAACTGCCTTGAATGGCTCTTCGGACAGGATTTGTGGTTTAGGAAAAACAGGAAGAACTTTCCTCCCACCCCCCCCACTCCCTGTCCCCACCCACCCGCCCCCCCCAACAACCCCACTATAAAATATACCACTTAATAAATGACACACTAAATCAAACACGTAAATCGCAAATAGCTCAACCATGTAATAATCAAATCAAGACATTTTCTTCCCAACAGCAACGAGACACCAGATACCAAGAAACCCGACAATTCTAGATTGAAAACGGTGATTGGTCCCCTGAAATAACAAAAGCGCTACAGTTAATGTTTAGGTTATAGTTAATCTCTCACACCCACCAATTTCCTACTGACAGCTGGAGTCCACAGTTAAACCCTGGTGCAAAGTTCACTTAAAAGAAACAAGAGCCACTGGGCTTTCAAAATAGGGAGGGCCCACATCTCAGACTTAAGCAGGGACCCTTGGGTCTGAGAGAAAAATCAGCCAACAAAAGCTTGGGACCGTCCTATTTCTTAGAAATTCACTTCAGGGCTGCAAAGCCATCCATCTTCAGTCACTCATAGGAGACTGAAAATCTGCATTTCTAAAATTATGTACGTTCGTTTGCATGCGGTCTGGTGGAAACAGCTTGGGCCCGGGAGACCTGGGTTCTAGTCCCGGTTCTGCCACCAGCCTGCTGTTTAATAATAATAATAATAATAATGATGATGGCATTTGTTAAGCGCTTACTATGTGCAAAGCACCGTTCTAAGCACTGGGGGGATCAGGTTGTCCCACGAGGGGCTCACAGGCTTCATCCCCATTTTACAGATGAGGGAACTGAGGCTCAGATAAGTTAAGTTTGACCTTGGGCAATCGTTTAACCTCTCTGGGCCTTGATTCCTCCCAAAGGTAAATGGTCCCTGTAGGGGCCGGCAACTGGGTTCATTCACCATACTAAGCGTTTGGGAGAGTACCATACTACAATAGACACATTCCCTGTCTATAGTCAGTCTGGCTGTCTTGTATTTACCCCGGAGCCAAGCACACCACTTGGCCCAAGTGCTTAATACCGCGATCGTTATAATTCCTATGCGACAAAGAGATAACGTGTTGAACCGGAGTTAGAGATATTAAAGGGTGCTGTTATAATGGATGATAGTCTCCTGTTGGGAGTGATAGACAACTTGATGTTTACACCATAACCTGGGCCCCAAATAGCTAAAGGCAGCAGGAATTAGTCACATGAGCAAAGGATTGGGAGTCAGGAGACTCCAATTCTAATCCCAGCTCCTCCCCTGCCCTTTGGGGTGACCTTGGTTAAGTGAGTTACTTTCTCCAGGCCTCGGTATCCTCACTCGATAAGTAGGAATAATATGGTCCAATCACACAACGAGATCACTGATTTGACAGCACTGTGGGGAAAAAGAGGTTGGGGACAACGGGAACATATCTGTATATATGTATATATGTTTGTACATATTTATTACTCTATTTATTTTACTTGTACATATCTATTCTATTTATTTTATTTTGTTAGTATGTTTGGTTTTGTTCTCTGTCTCCCCCTTTTAGACTGTGAGCCCACTGTTGGGTAGGGACTGTCTCTATATGTTGCCAACTTGTACTTCCCAAGCACTTAGTACAGTGCTCTGCACACAGTAAATGCTCAATAAACACGATTGATTGATTGATTGATATCTACCAACTCTTTTCACTAGGGTAGATACAAGTTAATCAGGTTGGACACGATCCCTATCCCACATGGGGCTCAGTGTCTTAATTCCCATTTTATAGAGACAGGGACTGGGGCTTACAGTCTATAAAATGGGAATTAAGACTATGAGCCCCATGTGGGACAGGGATTGTGTCCAACCTGATTACATTCATTCAATCATATTTACTGAGCACTTACTGTGTGCAGAGCAATGAGATCACTGATTTGACAGCACTGTGGGAAAAAGAGGTTGGGGAAAACGGTAACATATCTACCAACTCTTTTCACTAGGGTAGATACAAGTTAATCAGGTTGGACACAATCCCTATCCCACATGGGGCTCAGTGTCTTAATTCCCATTTTACAGAGACAGGGACTGGGGCTTACAGTCTATAAAATGAGAATTAAGACTATGAGCCCCATGTGGGACAGGGATTGTGTGCAACCTGATTACATTCATTCAATCATATTTATTGAGCACTTACTGTGTGCAGAGCACTGTATGGGAAAGTATGATATAACAATAAACAGTGACATTCCCTGCCCACAATGAGCTACACTGTATCTACCTCAGGGCTTAGAACAGTATCTGGCACTTGAATACCATAAAATAAAAACTGACATCGGAAGGCAATATATGAAAAAATATTATGGGTTCAGAGATCTAAATGGACTTTGCTAGATAATAATAATAATAATAATAACAATAATAATAATAATGACATTTGTTAAGCGCTTACTATGTGCCAGGCACTGTTCTAAGCACTGGGGAGGTTGCAAGGTGATCAGGTTGTCCCACAGGGGACTTACAGTCTTAATCCCCATTTTACAGATGAGGTAACTGAGGCCCAGAGAAGTTAAGTGACTTGCCCAAAGTCACACAGCTGACAATTGGCGGAGCCGGGATTTGAACCCACAACCTCTGACTCCAAAGCCCGTGCTCTTTCCACTGAGCCACGCTGCTTCTCTAGATCATGAGATCCCTTAGAGGGGTCAGACTCTCTTCTAGAGAAGCAGCGTGGCTCAGTGGAAAGAGCCCGGGTTTTGGAGTCAGAGGTCATGGGTTCGAATCCCGACTCCGCCACATGCCTACTGTGTGATCTTGGGTAAGTCACTTAACTTCTCTGGGCCTCAGTTACCTCATCTGTAAAATGGGGATTAAGACTGTGAGCCCCATGTGGGACAACCTGATCACCCTGTATCCCCCCCAGAGCTTAGAACAGTGCTTTGCACATAGTAAGCGCTTAACAAATGCCAATTATTATTATTATTATTATTATTATTATTATCATTATTATTATTATTATTATTATTACTGTAGGTTCATGTTGGGCAGGGAATGTGTCTGTTTACTATTTTGTACTCTGCCAAGCCCTTAGTGCAGTTCTCTGCCCACAGTAAGCGCTCAATAAATATGACCAACTGAGTCTCAAGGTCTGAACTTCCCCTTCTAGACTGTAAGCCTGTTGTGGGCAGGGACCGTCTGTATTGCTGAATTGTACTTTCCAAGAACTGAGTAAAAATAATAATAATATGATGATGGCATTTGTTAAGTGCTTACTTTGTGCAAAGCACTGTTCTAAGCGCTGGGGAGGTTACAAGGTGATCAGGTTGTCCCACGGTGGGGCTCACAGTCTTAATCCCCATTTTCCAGATGAGGGAACGGAGTCCCAGAGAAGTTAAGTGACTTGCCCAAAGTCACCCAGCTGACAATTGGCAGAGCCGGGATTTGAACCCATGACCTCTGACTCCAAAGCCCGGGCTCTTTCCACTGAGCCACGCTGCTTCTAGTGTAGGGCTCTGCACACAGTAAGCGCTCAACAAATATGAGTGAATAAATGTCTAGACCCTCTCCGGCCCGAAATCTGACCCGACTCCCCAAATTCTGAGCCCGGCTTGCACGAACCCCAAGTCGTGTACGATTTCTTGGCGTGGGCCGAGCAGGCTTTGAAGGCGGGTGAGTCAGCTCTTCTCAAGTGGCCGTCCAAGCGTCGACGGAGCCCATGGCGTGGTCCCTTGGCGGGCTTTGCGGCCTGGGACGGGCAACGGGGTCAACTCTAAATAGACGGCCCCCCTCCTTGGTTTTGGGCCTCCATCATCATCATCATCAATCGTATTTACTGAGCGCTTACTATGTGCAGAGCACTGTACTAAGCGCTTGGGAAGTACAAATTGGCAACATATAGAGACAGTCCCTACCCAACAGTGGGCTCACAGTCTAAAAGGGGGAGACAGAGAACAAAACCAAACATACTAACAAAATAAAATACATAGGATAGATATGTACAAATAAAATAGAGTAAAAAATATGTACAAACATATATATACAGGTGCTGTGGGGAAGGGAAGGAGGTAAGATGGGGGGGATGGAGGGGGGACGAGGGGGAGAGGAAGGAAGGGGCTCAGTCTGGGAAGGCCTCCTGGAGGAGGTGAGCTCTCAGCAGGGCCTTGAAGGGAGGAAGAGAGCGAGCTTGGCGGATGGGCAGAGGGAGGGCATTCCAGGCCCGGGGGATGACGTGGGCCGGGGGTCGATGGCGGGACAGGCGAGAGCGAGGTACGGTGAGGAGATCAGCGGTGGAGGAGCGGAGGGTGCGGACTGGGCTGTAGAAGGAGAGAAGGGAGGTGAGGTAGGAGGGGGCGAGGGGATGAAGAGCCTTGAAGCCCAGGGTGAGGAGTTTCTGCCTCATTCGCAGATTGATTGGTAGCCACTGGAGATATTTGAGGAGGGGAGTGATATGCCCAGAGCGTTTCTGGACAAAGATAATCCGGGCAGCAGCATGAAGTATAGATTGAAGTGGAGAGAGACACGAGGATGGGAGATCAGAGAGAAGGCTGATGCAGTAGTCCAGACGAGATAGGATGAGAGCTTGAATGAGCAGAGTAGCGGTAGGGATGTAGAGGAAAGGGAAGCCAGAGTATGGGAAGCATTGCCAACACTTCAGGAAGCTTTTAAGGATGTTTTCCGCTTGTTCCCTCACCCATAGGAGCGCAGGCAGCAGGAAAAGGAAAGAACAGAGAAATGGTGGACTGACTTCCTCAGCTTGGACCCACCTTCACCCTGCCCAGCCCTCCGAGCGGCGTCCAATCTGCCCTCTGTTATTTCCCTGTCTCCCACCTTGACAGCCCGCTCCAGTGTTGAAAAGTTCTTCTTCTACCCGGCTGAACACTCCAGTCACAAGGTACTAAGTCTTTGGATTCTTGTTAAAGGCACAAATCAATCAATCAATCAATCAATCGTATTTATTGAGCGCTTACTGTGTGCAGAGCACTGCACTAGGCGCTTGGGAAGTACAAGTTGGCAACATCTAGAGACTGTCCCTACCCAACAGTGGGTTCACAGTCTAAAAGGGGGAGACAGAGAACAAAACCAAACATACTAACAAAATAAAATAAATGGAATAGATATGTACAAGTAAATCCTGCTCTCAAGGAGTCTACCGTTGGTATTTAGACAAAACCTTCGCCTATGAAATCTTACCGGATTTTACCATCAGCCCCTCAAAATCGGGGGCAGGTTCATTACTATGTGGACAACTGAAAAATCTGGAAAATCCCAAAAAGCCCGAAGGAGCATGTGCATGCAGATTTCCTATTTCTCTGTCGGATATTTTAAGGGGATTTAAAAGGTCGAACGTTCAGAACAAACGAGGCCCAAAACCGGAGGCCTTCCCAGACTGAGCCCCCTCCTTCCTCTTCCCCTCTTCCCACCTCCTTCCCCTCCCCACAGCACCTGTATATATGTACATATGTTTGTATGTATTTATTACTCTACTTTCTTTGTACATATTTATTCTATTTATTTTATTTTGTTAATATGTTTTGCTTTGTTCTCTGTCTCCCCCTTCTAGACTGTGAGTCCACTGTTGGGTAGGGACCGTCCCTATATGTTGCCGACTTGTCCTTCCCAAGCGCTTAGTACAGTGCCCTGCACACAGTGAGTGCTCAAAAAATACGACTGAATGAATGAATGAACGAGGGTAGACATCAAAACATGAAATGCTTTCAAGACAAGTACTTTTTGTGGAAGGTAATTAAGAACCAAATCCCTTTTTATGCACACTGAAAAGACCGCTTCAAAATAAAGGGAGAGAAAGCGAAAAAGGGTGACATGGGTGGACACATTCTTCCTCTCTCAAAAACGATGGCATCTCCGGTCAGAACGGATTTCTGTGAGCCCGCTGTTGGGTATGGACTGTCTCTATGTGTTGCCGACTTGTACTTCCCAAGCGCTTAGTACAGTGCTCTGCACACAGTAAGCGCTCAATAAATACGATTGATTGATTGATTTTGGGTGGAGAGGAATTGTCTGTTAGTGGAGGGCACGGCGTCGCTCACGTTCCCGCTGCGGCCCAGAGCGTAATGGCTGAGTAGACGGGGACGGGGACGTGGGCCATGCATGGTTGTGCCCCTCGTTTGCCAGCTCTAGAACCAACTGGGACTAGAAGCAGCGTGGATTAGCGGAAAGAGCACAAGCTGGAAAGCCAGAGGACCTGGGTTCTAATCCTGACTCCACCACACATTAGCTGTCTGATGGTGGGCAAGTCACTTCACTTCTCTGTGCTCCCTCATTTGCAAAATGGGGATTCAATACCAGTGCCTCCTCCTATTTAGACTGTGAGCCCCGTGTGGGCCTTGATTATCTTGCGCTGCTTCTCCTTTCTAGACTGGGAGCCCACTGTTGGGTAGGGACTGTCTCTAAATGTTGCCAATTTGTACTTCCCAAGCGCTTAGTACAGTGCTCTGCACATAGTAAGCGCTCAATAAATACGATTGATGATGATGATGATGATGTGTCGACTCCAGCTGGACGTATAAAAGTCGCTTAAAAACCACAATTACTACAGTTATTATTAGAACAAATGTCTCCTAATTAGAGCGGGGCTGTCCTACCCATGCGACACTTCTAAGTCCTCTCGACTGTAAGTTCCTTGCAGGCAGGGAACATTACCAACTCTATTTCATCGTACTCTCCCAAGTGCTTAGCAGAGTGAGATTGATTGACTGATTGATCTTCGGGCTGATTCTTTCACCATTTATATAGCGCTTCATCATGCCAAAACCCCTTAAGACACAAAGTTTCTTCTTTTTTTTAAGAGGCAGGTTGAAATTCTGGATCTAAAATGAAGTGTGGAAAGCTTGTAGGAGTTGCCCGTTAAAGCTACAGCCAAGAAAGCAGCGTGGCTCAGCGGAAAGAGCCCGGGCTTGAGTCTCAGAAGTCATGGGTTCAAATCCCGGCTCCGCTGCTTGTCAGCTGTGTGACTTTGGGCAAGTCACTTCACTTCTCTGTGCCTCAGTTACCTCATCTGGAAAATGGGGATTAAGACTGTGAGCCCCACATGGGACAACCTGATCACCTTGTATCCTCCCCAGAGCTTAGAACAGTGCTCTGCACATAGTAAGTGCTTAATAAATACCAAAATCACTATTATTCCGTCTCCAAGAGAACAGTCGATTAACCAGATCGCGTTGCAATTTTTTTTTAAAAGTCCCATAAGGACCCATATTGAAGAAACAATTACAGATATGCACAAAATCAAATTTTTAAGACAATGCATGCATTGCCTACTTTTCATACCCTACCCCCTCGGCATCCCCCAGCCCCCACAAAGGTCTTCAACTGAAACACTGTTGTTGAAACTTGGCCTAGAGCTAAATTTTACAACCAAATTACAAAACCTCATGTTCAGGGCTTTATTACTGCAGCAGTAACAACACAACCTTAACTCTAGCAAGGAGACGGGCGCCGCTATAACGTTAACTGCCAATATGTAAACATTAATTCGGCCTTCGAAGCAATTGGGCAGAACAGGGGTGGGGGTGAGAGGGAGGCTAAAAAAAACAAGTAGAAAAAAGGACCCATTCACAGTGACTTGAGAATTGTACTCAAATTATTGGACGTTTTAAATTACAATGTGATCTGCTGTCATTAAATGAGTAGGGTATAAATTATATAAGCAACCAATGAAAAGCACCAGGTTTGTGTCTAATTGGACACAAAAAATTGGAAATTTCTGCAGTGTTCCTTGCATGCACAAAATCTTCGTTTTCTTCCCTACAAAACAGTAATTCAATTTGCTATTCACGATCTAAGCAATGCCACAATACCGGTGAAGGAAATTAACTTATTACATAATAGGTGCAGTCACCTTAGACTTACTTTTGGTAATAAAAAACAGGGATGTCAGAGAAATGAAATCCATGAAAGATCCCACAACCTTCACTTTAGCAATTGGTTCCCACCTTCCTGTCCAGAGTTAGTCCCAGGTCCCTTAATAAGTGCCAAAATGGATTCAATCAAGTTATGCTTTCTGGACTAAAAAGAAATAAAATGGCCCCAAAATAAGAGAGAGCTTGGACTATCTGTCCAATCTCCAAATGATTAGCCCCTGAATTTTGTATTATATCACCATTATCTTGGAGAAGGGACGTCTAGCCTTGTCCAAATTTCTTCTCAGAGATGTTGTGAGAGTGAGGTACGTCTTCTTAAAAATGAACTTAGTTACTTCGAAGGGGAACCCTTTTTTGTTTTGTTTTTTAATGGTATTTTTTAAGTGCTTACTATATGTCAGACACTGCACTCAACGCTGGGGAAGATACAAACTAATTAGGGTCCATGTCCCCATGGGGCTCACAGTCAATCCCCACTTTACAGATGGGGTCACTGAGGCACAGAAAAGTTAAATGACTTGCCCAAGGTCACACAGTGGACAAGTGGTGAAGCCGGGATTAGAACCCAGTTAGGAGAAGTTAGGAGGAAGTAAGGAAGTCAACTAAAAATTGACTTCATGCCCAAAAAAAAAAAAAACCCTCACATATGGAACAAGTTACTAAGTAGGGAAGCCAAATGATGCTAACAACACAGAGGCAGTTCAAGGACACCTAGATTTATTTCTGGAGTGGGAAAGAAATGGGGGGTGGTGACGGGGGAAACGGGATTAAGATCATTTTTGAACGGTAGGTAGATATGACTGAACAACCTTGCCCTATCCCTAAACATTTCAGAAAAATCCTGCTTGTAGGATTTAAAATTTAAGCCACCCAAACCCCCCCCCCCCCCGCCCCTAAAAAATACCAAACCAGAAACAGGATATACTGTACACTGTTTACAGTGCAGGGGGGAAAGGGAGCTATGTTCTACAGGGAGAATGCAACACTAAATATTTATAATCTAAATTAAATGCAGGCTGTGCATCTGTTCCGATAGCTTAACTCGGTTTGATGCAGTTCTCGGAGGGGTCCCTCCCGCAGGATTCCTGTTCGTCGGGCAGATTCCGTTCGGTAGCCGAGGCCCACCTCTCCTTCGCGTTTCTCGGGGAAGGGGTTTAGACAGCCGTCCGAAAGGCTCTGCATCGCGTCGGAGTTGCCAGTCCGGGCTTTGTAGTCAGGCTATAAAAAGCGTGCTTCGAGTCCATTAAGGTAATTTGTACATGAAGCAGTTCAGGGACGACTTCAAGAACGGCAGCGTGCTTGCCCCTTGTCGGGATAGGATGAAATGGTTTATGTCAAGCCGGATTAGTTTCTCCCGCCCCGGGGCTCATGGAGGGCGGGGGGACGCTCCAGTTCACTGGTCGAGAAAGTTAAGATGCTGAAATTTGAATTTTTTTTTCCCTTCCCTTGGGATGGGGCGAGGTGGGGGGGAGGTTAGGAGGAGAGGGGCGAGATGGAAAAACGAGGGAGCAGCTGGAAATTTGTGCCGGTGGGTTCGCAGCCGACCATGACCTGAAGTAAACCGTCGTAATAATAAGAACTGGCCTATTTGTTAAGTGCTTGCTATGTGCCGGGCACTGTGCTGAACGCTGGGATGAATACAAGCAAATTGGGTTGGACACAGTCCCTGTCCCATGAGGGGCTCAGTTTCAATCCCCAAACTTAATACATAGCACAATTCATCATCATCAATCGTATTTATTGAGCGCTTACTATGTGCAGAGCACTGTACTAAGCGCTTGGGAAATACAAATTGGCAACACATAGAGACAGTCCCTACCCAACAGTGGGCTCACAGTCTAAAAGACTGTGATTTATTATTCACAATTATTATTATTACTCCGAGTTTTAGTCCACAGCCTCAATATTCTAAAAATCACTGCTGGTTCGATTGGGTATAAGTAAGTTTCTGCTAGGTATCAGCGTGGCTCAGTGGAAAGAGCCCGGGCTTGGGAGTCAGAGGTCATGGGTTCTAATCCCGGCTCTGTCACTTGTCAGCTGTGTGATCTTGGACAAGTCACTTAACTTCTCTACGCCTCCGTCACCTCATCTGTAAAATGGGGATTAAGACTGTGAGCCTCCCGTGGGACAACCTGATCACCTTGTAACCTCCCCAGCGCTTAGAACAGTGCTTTGCACATAGTAAGTGCTTAATAAATGCCATCATCATTATTATTATTATTCTCTGTGCCTCAGTTACCTTATCTGTAAAATGGGGATTAAGACTGTGAGCCCCACATGGGACAACCGAATTACCTTGTATCTCCCCCAGCGCTTAGAACAGTGCTTGGCACATAGTAAGTGCTTAACAAATACCATCATTATTATTATTATTTATTGAGAACTTACTGTGTGCAGAGCACTGTACTAAGCACTTGGGAGACTACAATATAATAGAGTTGGTAGGTATGGTCCCCGCCCACAACAGTCTTTGGGGACACAGCAGGCCTAATATTCCTTTCCAACCTGATAATACCCTGCAGATCAGACTGCAATCTATTTTTTGAATTCCTGTGAAATCGGTGGTCTGGTTTTTTTGTTTGGTTTTTTTATTATGGCATTTTTTAAGCACTTCCTGGGTGCCAAACACCGTACTAAGTGCCGAGGTAGATTCAAGCTAATCAGGATGGACACAGTCCATGTCCCCACATGGGGCTCACAGCCTTAATCCCTATTTTACAGATGAGGTCGCTGAGGCCCAGAGAAGTTAGGTGACTTCTCCAGGGTCACACAGCAGACAAGTGGCAGGGCCGGAATTAGAACCCAGGCCCTTCCGAAGCCTGTGCTCTAGGCACTAGATCACGCTGTTTCTCACCCAGTTATGAACCTAGTTTTCCTTGAGCATGAGGGCCATGTTCCTGCCAAAGTCCATTTTGAGGAAATCTGCACTGTGGTGCCCACCCGTTCCGACCCATTTTTTTCCAGTGGTGTTCCCTAATCCCCCACCAGCGTTCTAACCAAAACTGGTGGAGGTCGACGGAGGAGGGAGGGCAGCATGGACCGGTACTATGTCAAAGCGGTGGATAATTGTCCTGATCAGCCACATAATAATAATAACGATAATGATGATGGCATTTATTAAGCGCTTACTATGTGCAAAGAACTGTTATAAGTGCTGGGGAGGTTACAAGGTGATCAGGTTGTCCCACGGGGGGCTCACAGTCTTCATCCCCATTTGACATATGAAGTAACTGAAGCACAGAGAAGTTAAGTGAGTTGCCCAAAGTCACACAGCTGACAATTGGCAGAGCTGGGATTTGAACCCATGACCTCTGACACCAAAGCCCAGGCTCTTTCCCCTGAGCCACGCAGATCTCAATGCCGCTCTGCGGTGAAACTCAAAAGAGTCCGTAAACACAAACAAATGAACATCTGGTTAGACCCTGCCCATTCCCAATCATTTCTAAAGATTGGAAGGGAGAGAATCCTGGTCCCCTAATATGAGAAGTCCCAAGTTTTAGCCGGTAATTTGATTAACAAATATCTCGCTCTTGAATTCAGACACTGGATAAGGAGGCAAACACAAATAAATGCTTCTGAGGATCCTAGAATAGAATGGCCACTTGGGAAAAGATTATGTGATTAAGCCTGTTGCTCCCAACTGCTACGTGAAATTTAGAGCAGGAAGTAGGAGTATTTTTTTTTCAATTCGCTTATTTCTTTTTTGTCAATTTACACAGCTACCTACCAGATGCTTATTTGCCCTTTCCTCTAGTTAGAACTCACTTAACAAAAAGCCATTTAAGAATGAATACAGGTAATAAACTTAAGCAAATGCTTGCCAAGGGAAGTCCTCCCTGAAAAATAACTCCGGGAAAAAAAAAAAAAATGGAGAATTGGAAAGTGACCATTGTACACAGACTCGGGCAGAAAGGTCTAGGATTTAAAATAGAAGTTTAACTGAGGAAATGCGCACGTCCACATAACCCAGCCTCAAAACACAGCAACTTCAAAATTTCTTGACAAAGTTCTCCCTGGAGATAGAGGAAAATTCTAAAAATTTAACTCTTTGCTTGGTCTCTCAAATTTTAAGTGTTCTTCCAAAGTACAAGTAGGACAAACCAAGGGATCTACAAGGGAAATGAGAATTCACTTTGAGAGTAAAAAAAAAAAAAAAAATTATACTGCAAGGGTAAGAAATTAGCACTTGCCTCTGTCTAAGGCCCTGTTCATTTCTTAAGGGAAACACAGAGCACTGAAAATGTGGTTTCAAAAACATTTTTCACAGCATGACCACTCAAGATTCCACCTCATTTATCCTTTGTACTAGTAGGCCCGGATGGCAAACAATCCTGTGCAGGTGAAAAGAGAATGATTTTCTGATCTGGAAGAACCTTAAAAGCCATTTTTCCTTCTATATGGAACTCACTAAAGGGAATCCGGAAGGGCTCAATGAGTGGGGAAAGGAAAGCAAACTCAAGCCCACTGAAGATTTACTTTACCTCTCCAATATCGCCGTGACTGTACCCCACTGGATCTTTATCCCAAAGGGTGAAAGATGACTTCCTGATCGTTTACAACTATACGTTTCCAAATAGCCGAGGGTGTCCTATTATTCAAATAACCCCCACCCTTTTCCTTTCCTTCCTGCTCAAATCCTTAGCACTTACAAGGTATCTCTCTGTTCAGCTGCCAGCGGTTGAGTATACGCTCATTACGCATTTGTCGCTTTAGATCATCTCAATTCTATTTCTCTCTGGTATCTAGTGAAAGCTAATGGGCCAAACACCTGCCAAAGCAGCAGACAGAATTCAGTCAGGGCCTAGGGTGGCGTTGGGTGTCAAGGAAACTAGAAACTCATGTCGGACCACCACTCTCTCCACCTTCAAAGCATTATTAAGATCCCATCTCCTCCAAGAGCCCTTCCCTGATTAAGCCTTCTTTTCTCCGGCTCGCTCTCTCCCTTCTGCGTTGTCCACGCACTTGAATCCGTGCCCTTGATTGAGCTCATTGTCCCCACTCCTAACCCCACAGCACTAAGGTACATATCTTTAAATTAGTTATTATAAACTATTTACTTATATTAACGTTGGCCTCCCCCTCTAGACTGTATGCTCACTGTGGGCAGGGAACTTGTCAGCTGATTCTGTTGTATTGTACTCTCCCGAGTGCTTAGTACAGTGCTCTGCACGTAGTAAGCACTCAATAAATACCATTGATTGACTGATGCCTGGAAAACCCTGAGCCCCAGAGGTTCCTCCCAGCCCCAGCAAGCCCATGTGCCCCACTAGTAATCCAGAGAGAGAGAAATCACAATGGTAGCCTTCTCTCCATCATCTTGCCGCATTAACTACTGTTTGGATGAGGTGGGGAAATGAGTGGTGAACTAGAAACAAGGGAGAGGGATGATTAGGAGAAAGGAAAAAGGTACAAAGAAGCGGAAAAAGGGAAGTAAAGGGGTAAAAGAAAGGGCACAGCAAAGGAGGAATGAGGGCCACATCATTTGCATCACTAGTATATGAGAAGCATCATAGCCTAGTGGAAAGAGCATGGGCCTAGGAGTAAGAAGAGCTGGGCTCTAATCCTGGTTCCTCCACTTACCTGCTGTGAGACCTTGGACAAGTCACTTAACTTTTGTGCCTCAGTTATCCGTAAAAGACTTCGAGCCCTATGTTGGACAGGGACTGTGCCCACCTGGTTATCTTGTATCTACCCCAGTGCTCAGTACAGTGCCTGGCACACAGTAGCTGCTTAATACTGTAAAAAAAAACCCAAAAAACACAAACTAGTACATTTTAATGTCTGCCTCCACTGTTGGAGGGTAAGCCTGTCACAGGCAGGGATGGTGTCTACCCACTCTACTGTACTGCATTTCCCTAATACTAATAATAATAATAATAATGTTGGTATTTGCTAAGCGCTTACTATGTGCCAAGCACCGTTCTAAGCGCTGGGGTAGATACAAGGCAATTAGGTTGTCCCACATGGGGCTCCCAGTCTTAATCCCCATTTTACAGAAGAGGTAACTGAGGCCCAGAGAAGTGAAGTGACTTGCCCAAAGTCACACAGCTGACAAGTGGCGGAGCCGGGATTAGAACCCACAACCTCTGACCCCCAAGCCCGGGCTCTTTCCACCAAGCCACGCTGCTTCTCTGTACTTAGGACAGTGCTCTGCACAGAGTAACAGCCCTAATTGTCTGTTAGTATAAAAACCAACATGATGGGCAGGGAATGCACCTCACCCTTCTGTTGTACTTTCCCATGCATTTGTAACACTGCATTGAAACAGGTGGGGGCTTAACGAATACTGTGACAGACCATTCATTCATCCAATCATATTTATTGAGCGCTTACTGGGTGTAGAGCCCTGTACTAAGCGCTTGGGAAGTACAAGTCGGCAACATATAGAGAAGGTCCCTACCCAACAACGGGCTCACAGTCTAGAAGGGGGAGACAGACAACAAAACAAAACATGTAGACAGGCGGCAAAACCGTCAGAATAAACAGAATTATAGCTTCCGTGCCCTGCCTCCCCCATTTGACTGATTGCACCTCGGTGTTGGAATCCTCAGTGATCAAACCCACTCACAAGCCCGAGGCTCAGATAGTTCATTCAGTCGTAGAAGGCCCACGTCGCAAGACTTCCCAAGCGCTTAGTACAGTGCTCTGCACACAGTAAGCGCTCAATAAATACAATTGATTGATTGATTGACTCCATTCGACCCGGGACAAAGACCTCGTACAATCCCCCGCGTCCGGACACAGAAGACTAGTGGGAGTCCTCCAACAACTGGCTGATTGAAATATCATTTTTAAAAAAGGCAGTGTTTGCCAAGTGGAAAGAACACGGCCCTGAGTTTTAATCCCGGCTCTGACACTCGCCTGCTGTGTGGCCTTGGGCAGGTCTTTTGACTTCTCTGGGCCTCAGTTTCCTCACATGTAAAATGGAGATTCTAAACCTGTCTGCCTTCCCCTTAGACTGTGAGGGACAAGGGCTGTGTCTGACCTGACTATTTTATATCTATCCCAGCGTTTAGGAGAGTGTTTGGCATTGAGAATGCACTTAATACTATTATAATTATTGCTACTGTTATTACGATCACTCCTACTTAACGAATACTATTATTATTATTATTATTATTACTGTTATTACGATCACCCCAACAAGATGGGGCTGACATTTTCGGAGCGGGGAACTTCTCAGTTCAGCCACCAAGTGACAGTAAAGACTGACAGTAAAGACCTGCCCTGAGGCGTAACATCTAGGGTGAATCCCTGTGGCTCGCTGATGTATTTGAAAAAGCTCAGGACATTTTGTATTAAACATGGCTCTGCTTTTTACCCAGCCTAGAAATTCACTACGTGTGGGAGCCCAGGTCACACAGCAAGCCAGTAGCAGTCAGGACTCTGGGCTTTTTGACTCCCGAGCCCCCTTCTCTTTTCACACCGGTCAAGCTTTATAAGCCTCAAGGGCTAATTTATGTGCCATGCCACCAAAAAAGCCCACTGCAATTACCTATATTTTGCCCCTTTGTAAAGGGGAGGCAGTCTGGCCTCATGGAATCAATCAATCAATCAATCGTATTTATTAAGCGCTTACTATGTGCAGAGCACTGTACTAAGCGCTTGGGAAGTACAAACTGGCAACATATAGAGACAGTCCCTACCCAACAGTGGGCTCACAGTCTAAAAGCATGGAAGGAGTGCAGGCCTGGGAATAAGAGGACCTGAGTTCTAATCCTGGATCCATCACCTGTCTGCTGTGTGCTCTTAGGCAAGCCATTTAACTTCTCTGGGCCTCAGTTACCTCAATGGGGATTCAAACCGTGAGCCCCATGCAGGGCAGAGACTGTGTCCAACCTGATCAGTTGGCGTCTACCCCGGAGCCTAGTGCACTGGCACACAGTAAGCGCTTAACAAATACCATAAAAAGGGGAGGAGAGAGGGGAAGCTGTAAATATAAAGGTCAAGAACACGCAAGAACGCGTCAAGGCGCTGGATTGTTCCCAGCCAAGCTCAGGATCCCACTAGGCTGAATAAGGGCTAAACATGATGTAGGCATATCAACCAACCATTCCTATTTCTTGGACCAACCGGATATTTACGGAATAGTTAGGACGAGACGGGGACCAGGGACCCCGAGGAGCAATAAACTTGAGGAGCAAAATGTGGCAGAGGTACTTCATCTGCCAACTTGCCCCTGGATGTCATTTTGTACAGAGCCAGCTAGGTCGGAAGGTGATTATCTCCTCCTTCTAGAGTCAAAACAAATAGAATAGTTAACAAATCATCTCCTCCGAAACCGCTCAAGGCAGAGAAGATAAACACAACTGTGTCTAAGAAAAAGCCGTGCTGATAAAGGAGGATGGTTTTTTATGGTACTGAATACCTCAATTCATCCAGTTGGAAAGGAAGGCCATATGCCCACTTTCGAAAGGTTGGGGGAGGAGAGACCGCTATCGTCCATTCAAATCATCAGGAAAATGAAAATATGGCACGCTGGAAAGACTGAGGGAGATGTCCCTGAAAAATGATCAACTTTCAAATGTCGGTTTGATACGGTTCATAGTCAAGGTCAATAGGAATGCTCAAAAATAAAAAATAGGAGCTGTTGTTTAAATCTTGCATTCGGGAACACTTTTTTTAATTGCCATTTGGCCGGAAACTTCACCGGACAACTATTTTCTCATGCTGTGAAATATTTCATTCACCCATTCATTCATTCAATCGTATTTACTGAGCGCTTACTGTGTGCAAAATACTGTACTAAGCGTTCGGGAGAGTACAATATAACAATAAACAGACACATTCCCTGCCCACGGTGACAGTAGTGGTAGTCATTCGTGCATTTTTCATCTTCTTGCAAATATATATTAATCTGAGTTTAAAAAATGGATGAAACGACCCTTGCACTATAACAAAAAATCAAAAATGATTATTACGAAGGTATTGCGAGACACTTTACCTACAACTGGTCTGGCATTCTCTGACATTCTTCCAAAAGGCATGTATTCTACCGGATTTCCTGAGGGAAGCTACATTACCACCAATGACTTCATCTCCAAAAGGGCCAATAATAATAATGGCATTTATTAAGCACTTACTATGTGCAAAGCACTGTTCTAAGCGCTGGGGAGGTTACAAGGTGATCAGGTTGTCCCACGTGGGGCTCACAGTCTTCATCCCCATTTTACAGATGAGGGAACTGAGGCACAGAGAAGTTAAGTGACTTGCCCAAAGTCACGTGAAATCACGACACATGTGGGAGGGTTACCCAATAAATGACGCTTGTAAATAAAAGTACTGCAGGTATCAGTATACAGTTCTTTAGAATGTGATGTATAGAAGGAAAAAGTGGGGTTTTCATTTTTTCAACACCAAAGCCTACAATAAAGGGGTACTCATTAAATAGTCACAGTACTCTTTACAAAGCATGTGCTAATACTACACTTAACGGAAAACTGTAGTGTAAAACTAAGCCAAAAATATTACCCTCAGAAACTCAAACTGCCACTTTCCTTATGGTGAAATAACTGTAGATGGTTGAATGGAGAAATATTTTCACCTGTGACAAAACTCCCCTAAACTCTTCTACCACTTCATTAATGGTGGTTAGTGAGCGTTTACTGTGTATGCAGAGGACTGTACTAAGAGCTTAGGAGAATATCAATACAACAGAGTTATCTGCTCACAGTAACTTTACGGTCCTTCAAAGTTCCCAAAAGATAAAGAGCAATTTTAGATTGTATATTCTACTTCACCATTCAAATTGTAAAATACTGAACAAAACAATGCACAGAAAGCATTCAGCACCAAACAGAAAAACGCTTCTATTACAGGTAAACAAAAAATGAAAATGCCTTCAGTCTCAGTGCAAAAAAGAGGCTGGCTTGTTTATTTTTTTTAATGGTATGTTAAGTGCTTACCATGTGCCGGGCACTATACTAAGTGCAAGGATAGACACGAGATAATCAGGTTGGATGTGGTCCCTTTCCTAAATATGGCTCCCAGTCTCAATCCCCATTTTATAGATGAGGAAACTGAGGCTCAGAGAAGTGACTTGCCCAAGGTCACACAGCAGACAGGCGGTGGAGCCGGGATTAGAACCCAGTTCCTTCTGACTCCCGGGCTGCACTGCTTCTCACTGAGCAGACCCCGAGACTGTGCGCTCAGTTCCTGGGGCTGGGGAACTTGTGTCTGCTTCTGTTCTGTCCCAAGCGTCTAGTACAGCGCTTAACACTCATTAGGAGCTCAATAAATACCACCGACTGACCGATGGACAGAGGGACATAGTTCAATTTATACTAAAAGCTTGACTGCTGAGACAGAACCAACAGGACTGCATTTATTTACCTACCATCAGCACTTTTCTATATATGTCTAGTCAACTGTATGTTTAATTCTTTATCTGGATTCTTTTTTTAAATACCTTTGTGTCCGTCCCCCCCGTCATACTACAAGCTTCTTTTGAACAGAAACACGTAGAAGCAGTATTGCCTAGTGGAAAGAGCTCGGGCCCGAGAGTCAGAGGACCTGGGTTCTAATCCTGGGTCCGCCTTTTGTCTGCTGTATGACTTTGGTCAAGTCACTTCACTTATCTGTACCTCAGTTACCTAACCTGTAAAATGTGGATTAAGACTACAAGCCCCATGTAGGGCAGTGACTGTGTCCAACCTTGTATCTACCTCAGCACTTAGTAGAGTGTTGGCATACAGTAAGCACTTAAGAAAAACAATAAAAAACAAAACAGGGACTATCCAACTGGATTGCCTTCTATCTTCCCCAGTGCTTAATATAGAACATGTCATATCTTGTTTTATTCCCAAGTTCTTAATACAGGGCACCGCATTCAATAAACACTATTACTACCATGATATAGGAAGGGTTTTAGTGAAATGAGTGATGTGACAGAGCAATACTTTATCCCCCTCAAAAAATGAGTTTTCCCTGTACGGGGGGAGAAAACAGCAAAAGGAGACTGAACCATTCAGGTAGGAAAAAAAGAAAAACCAGAAGCACAGCTGCTGTTAAAGTCAACCGAGAGGAATGTTAAACATACCTGCTTTTCCTTTCAATCAAAATGGCCACGTAAGAGGCTGGGAGAGCAGCTCCAAAGCCAGGACTCCAGGAGTAGAATTTTCCAAGGATCTTCCTGAAAGACAAATCAATTTTTTTTTTTCCTCTTAGAAACCCACTTGAGCAGGCGGGTCCTTCCCACCGATGCCCGGCGTGTGTACTTTGGAAAGCTTTTATTTCGACTGATCCGACCCGTAGAGATGGATCACTTTAAAAGCTCTTAACCTCAGAGAGTTGTTCGCCCGCAAATAATCTTGCCAAGGGGGTTCAAATAAATTTCATGGAGGGCAACATAAGCCCCTAATCCGATGAAGAAGTGAAAATGGAGGCGGCCTTCCGACACCCTATTCAATTCCCCTGGGTGCTGGGTGCCATCCTGCATTTCATGTCCGCTGGTATTCATTCATTCATTCATTCAATCGTATTTATTGAGCACTTACTGTGTGCAGAGCACTGTACCAAGCGCTTGGGAAGTACAAGTTAGACGAGATCAAGCGTTTGGCTTGAGATCCACACTGCCAAGCAAAGAATGCGCACAAACACAGGGATGGACCTTCACTGACCTGTGCCACAGGGCTCCCCCGACTGAAAGCCTCCGCCCCCAAGGAAAATGCCCCTCAACCAGCCAAAAGCTCCCCAAGAGAGGAGCTCTCCTGTGCAAATCCTTTCCTTGCCCCTCGATTTCACGCGGCAGCACGTTTTAAAGGAGGAGAGACTTTGAGGGCCTTTCGGCCGGAACCTGAAGCGACTGCAATCAGGCCCGTTGAAGATAATGTTGATTCGAAAAAATAAAAGCATCAGAAAAGGGATGATTGGGTCTCACTTACATGCAAGCAGCAAGTCAGGGCAGGACCCCCAGACCCCAGATCTTAGTGGTCAAAAGGGGCAGTCCCTCCTTCTTTACAACCTAGGGCTCCAGACTGAAACACAGATAACCACTACACCGTAAGCTGCTTGAGGGCAGGGATCGTATCTACCAACTCGATTGTTCTGTGTTCTCCTAAGCACCTGGGCGCTCAGTAAATACCACTGACTGAATATCACCCATCTCAGCTTGGAGTCCTAAGCTGCTACCTCTCACCTACCTGGAATGTCAGATCTTCCTCCATGAAACACTTGACTAGAGTTATGTCTAAAAAGGCAGGAGGATGCAGCTGGAAGTGGTGGAGGAAGCGGGGACAGGAGGAGATGAGGCGGAAAGGAGAGGAAGGAAACAGGAAGTAGTGATGATTTCAGAGGGTCAAGGGGGCAGTGTCTGGACTAGAAAAACGTAGGGTGACAGGGAGGGAGTAGAAACTTAGGTATAAAAAATTCCAGTGAGGTCCAAACATGAGCAGAGAGAGAAAAAAACTGAAAACTCGTTGATCCAAGTCAAAGATTCAGGTGAAATCCTGAATATAAAATGGCAGCCCAGACTACAGTGCTAAGCGAAAGCAATAAAAGTATTAAACCTGTCTCTGCCTCAGCCCCCATCTCCAGTAGACTGTAAGCTCCTTAGGGCCAGGGACTGTGTCAACAACTCTACTGCACTGTACTTTCCAAAGCCCTTAAAACAGTGCTCTGCACACAGTAAGTGCTCAGTAAATACTATTGATTGATGTCCATGTTGACATTATTTTTGATGGGCATTGTTCCTGTCTTAACGTGTCTAATTTCATTTTTGCTCTCTTGTCTGAATTTGCTATTAATAGTAGCAGTCGTCATAGTAGAATTAATAGCGGTGGTATTTACTGAGCACCCACCAGGCGCACCGCACTGTACTAACAACTGAGGAAGATGCAAGAGAAGCCCAAGTCATGATCCCTGCCCACAGATCATTGCCAGTTAGAGCTCCTAAGGGCAGATGTCTCCATCTGAACAGACACAGCACCTAGTGTGGTGCTCTGAAAACAGCAGCACCCCAGTTATTAAATCCTGTTGACAGAGAACAATTCGTTTTTCCAGATGCTTGCCAGAGAACACCAAAAAACCAAGCTTGGCTTCCCCCTCTGTCATAAAAAAAAAAAAAAACCAAAGGAGGTTAACAAGTCCCAGCAAGGATGACCACGTTAAAGTTTAAAAGAAGGAACGGACTCAATGAATCAGCTCTACGGCAGCAAATGTGATGTAATGTTAATTACAGTATCCTTCGTTCCCACAGCTTAAAAAAAAAAAGAGGCTCGCAGACCACGATGCAGAATGCTACAATGGCAAGCCCTTCCTGCAATTTTTTAAGGCCTAATTATTATGAAACACTGGGGAGAAGATGAAAAGTCCCGACAAGTACGAACAAAGTTTCTAGGGCACGCCGGCTAAAGAGGAGGACCAGCTTTGCGTTCGGGGCCTTCCGCAGTTCATCATCCCGGCTTCAAGTTCATTCGACTGCAAGGTTTTAGGAAAAAGAGAATAATTTTCTGTTCAGTTTGGCCTAATCAGAAAGTTCCTGAGGGGATCCGGCTCAGAGCGTCGGGGGGGCTTTAGAACGACTCTGAACAGCAAAGGTGGTCTAAAAGAATACCTGGGATTTGAAGGATTCACCTTTTTTGTGTCCTCTTGAATGGTAAAGGCTTTGAGGGCAAGGATCGTATGTAGTAATTTCCGAGGGCTTGCTACAATGCTTCGCAGACAACAGACTCTAAGTGCCTCGAAGGCAAAGACTGTGTCTATTAACTCGACTCTTCCAAGCGCTTGCTACAGTGTCCTGCACACAATACAATACTACTGACCCTCAGTTTTCTAGTCTAAAAAGTTGGAGAGTTCATCCCTGGTCTATCCCAGCAGTATGTGAAGAAGCTAGAAGGGGCCGGGAAGGTTTCTGCTTGGAAGGCAGGGATATGGGCCAGAATGGATTTCTTTTTTAATGGTATCTGCTAAGCTCTGGGGTAGATACAAGGCCATCAGGTTGGACACAGTCCATGCCCCAAATGGGGCTCACAGACATAATCCCCATTTTACAGATGAGGGAACCGAGGCACGCAGAAGTGAAGTGACTTGCCCAAAGTCACAGAACGGACAAGTGGCGGAGCCAGGACTGGCACTCAGGTCCTTCTGATTCCCAGGACCATGCTTTATCCAGTAGGTCACACTGCTTTTTTCCCCGGGTGATGCTCTAATTGCTTCTCTGGAAGTGGTGGGGCCTAGTGAAACAAACGGAAAACTCCAATTCCATGATGAACAATTTTAGCAAGAAAATTCTGGAAGAGTGCTTGAGTGCTGATGACGGCGGGTGGGGGGGGGAGTGTTTCAAACTAAGGGTTAAAATGAAAGTTTGGGATATGGAGAGGATTTAACATAGCTTTGAAGATAAAGTCTCAAAATTCATCTGACAATTTTCTCCCCACAACCCATAAACCCTATCTGAAGATCAAACATGAAGAATTTGAAAAAAAAATAGACTTCTCCTGGCCTAATAAAAATCTTCTCCGGCCACAAGGAAGTAGGCGAAAGGCTACCTAATAAACTGCCTCCTGCTAATATGGAAGCTCGAGCTAGGAGAGACAGAGATGGAGCACCTCAAACAACAAGAGAAAACAAAGGATATCCCCTCGTTGGTGCAGCAAAATTTGCAAAGGGACATCGGGAAGAGGACAGGAGAGCTTGGGAGGAAAGAAGCAAAGTGGAGCAAGCCCATTAACTCTTTTAAGGACAAAAGGAGAATGGTGAAATCAGAGGGCAAGACTACAGACTAGTGTGAGGAAGAAGGGGAACGGATTTTACGCTCATTTGGATAGGTTTCATGTAGAAACGGAAGACTCTTTGGGCTGGGAAGCATCTCTTGATGCAAAACTTAAAAAGAGGTCAGAAATTAGGAGACAGAGACCAGCTGTTTCTCCACTGAGAGTCTAAGAACATTAGCTCTACTACTCTTATGACTAATGCACGTTAATAACGTTCTAGGTAATGCATATAGCTTTGCTACTTCAACTTTCTTTCATACTGCCTCTATAAATCTTGGCTTGGAAACAGTGTTGTCTTCAGGGTGAAATTCTTATCAGCAAACTTTCATAGAGGGGAAGGATAGGCACACCTCCTATATAGGTGAGAGTCGTGTTCCTCTCCAGCTGATATGGATAGGGGAGGAATATCCCGGCCAGTTGAGGGAAGCAGCTTAGTTTAGTGGATAGAGCTTGGGCCCGCAAGTCAAAAGGACCTAAGTTCCGATCGCCGCTCTGCCGCTTGTCTGCTCCACGACCTTGGGCAAGTCTCTTCACTTCTCTGCCTCAGTGACCTCATCTGTAAAATGGAGATTAAGACTGGGAGCCCCATGTGGGACGGGGACTATGTCCAACCTGATTAATCTACCCCAGTTCCTGGCACATAGTAAGAGCTTAACGGATAACACTTAAAAATAAAAAATTGAGAATCGAGCCTATCCCAAAGCCCTCCCAAGAGAAGGCTGTTTTGCCACATCCTTCGGATAGCCGCTCCGTTGTTTAGCAACACTCCCTGCGGAGCAATTCATCTTCCTAGTTAACTTACACCCTTCTGTTGTATGCCCCCTGGTTCAGACCTCAGTGAAGACAGAGAACAGCTCTTTCCACCCACTAATTCAGCTCTCTTTTCCCTGGCTCGCTCTCATTCATTCATTCAATCATATTTACTGAGCGCTTACTGTGTGCAGAGCACTGTACTAAGCGCTTGGAAAGTACAATTCTGCAATAAATAGAGACAATCCCTACCCAACAAAGGGCTCACAGTCTAGAAAGGGGAGACCGACAACAAAACAAGACAAGTGTCATCTATGCACTTGGATCTGGGACGTTTGGAGATTTGATAGTAACCCCACGCCGCAACCCCACAGCACTTATGTACATATCTTTAAATTATATACTATACATTATTTATTTATTCATGTTAATGTCTGTCCCCCCGCCTAGAATGGAAGCTCATTACAGGCAGGGTACATGTCTGCTGATTCTGCTGTACTCTCCCAAGTGTTTAGTACAGTGTTCTGCACATAAGCAATGAATCAGTGGTATTTATTGAATGCTTAAGATCCTTAGGATTCAAAAACCTAAGGAATCAATGGACCCCGGCAGACTATCCCAGCACCCCACCTCCACCTTAAAGTTGAGGAGACTCTCCACAGCTGAAGTTACCAAGAGATTGGACACAGTTTATCCCTGCTTGACTTCAGTTTTAAGTGCAAGCGTTTATTAAGTGCAGGCGTTTAGATGAATTTTCAGAAAAGACGGTGAATACTAACCTTAAGATGCAAAAGAAAGCCATGTATAAGGCTCCATTCGCCGTCAAAAATGAGGCTGACTGTAAGATCTCAGGTAGCAGCTTGTGTACATAGTACTCTAGTTTTCGTTTCCGGAGAATGGCTGCAATCTGAAAAGAGAAAGACTTTTTTTCGCTTCAGTTATCTTTTTGCAGGTGAATTAACCAAAAGAACTTCCCCGGCAATTAATTTCACATTAAATCATAACGGGATTTACTAAGCACTTTTTAGTGCCAAGCACCAGTGTAGATAGAAGATTAACAGATTGGCCCCAATCAATGTCCCTTGGAAGCTCACAGTCAAGGAGATGGGAAAGGCAGGGATCTTATCTCCATTTTACAAAGAAACTGTGGCCCAGAGAAGTTAAGTGACTCACCCACAGTCACCCCACAGATATGGGATTCAAAGATAGAGAAAGAACCTCCTAAGTGCACGAAAGTCTTTACCAACATTGTAGTTGCTCCACACAACCGAAGACACATACGCTTTGGGACATTTTTTTTTCTGGTATTTGTTAAGCATTTCCTATGTGCCAGTCACTGAACTACAAGCTAATCAGGTTAACACAGCTCCTGTCCCACATGGGACAGTCTTACTCCCCATTTTACAGATGAGATAACTGAGGCACAAAGAAGTTAAGCGGCTTGTCCAAGGTCACACAGTAGACAAGTGGTAGAGCAGGGATTAGAACTCAGGTCCTTCTGACCCCCAAGCCTGTGCTCCATCCACTGCACCAAGCTGCTCCACAAGAACTTAAAGCTGCCAAATATGAAAATGAAACACATAAGGCCATTCTTTAAAGGCAGAATTTTAAAAAAAATTAAGCCACCTAGTGGGAAAGAGAAAAGAAATTTCGAAAGTTGAAATTCCTGTAAAGTTGCACCTTTATTCAGCCATATCCTATCATCGCCAGCCCTGACATCTGAAAGGGTAAGCCAGAGGACAAAGAGAAAGGAGGGAAAGGAAGGAAATGAACTGAGGGTCAAAGCAAATTCACCAATTGTGTTTTGTGAGTGGATCGTGTTGGAAAGAACATTATAAATTCCGGCTATCATGCATCAACAGAGGGGTGGGGAGTTTGTGCTTTATGTTTGGAAATTAAGAGAATACCTGGGAAGCGCTTGGGAATATTTGTAGTCTCTGTTGTCCTAGATAATTATTAGGATCTACTGCTTTGTGCAACTTGACCGTCATCCTTCACAAATCTCACATAACACGCTGTGGACAGGGAACATATCTGCCAGTTCTGCCGTGCTGCACTCTCCCAAGTGCTTAGTACAGTGTTTTGTACACAGTGAACACTCAATAATTACCATGGACTGATTGACCGATTCGCCCTCTTTCCCAATTCACATGGCCAGTCCCTGCTTCCCTCCCACACACCTGGCTTCTCTGACCCTAGTCTGCTCCTCTACAGATAGCAGCCCATTCCCTGAGGGAATAACTCGGAGCTGGGAAGCAGGCTAAGCATGGCGAGAGGTCTCACAAGGACTCTTCCAGGCAGTCATCATCACCCTCGCTTCTAGATCGCTTACATTCTCGACTGTGCATGCCGCTACCCAGCCGAACTGTAAACACATTGGCTTTTGTGGGTTGCACAATTCCGCCATGCTACCGGGGCACGTAACTGGGGGTGAGCAATATTCTACAAAAAAAATGCATCTACCATATAAATCACAACAGGCACAGAGATGTAAAAAAAACCCACCACCACTCATCCAAATGCTGCTCTGATGCCCTTTGGTTAGGGGAGAGGAACAAGAAAGCGCTTAGCACAGTGCTCTGCACACAGTAGGCGCTCAATAAATACGACAATGAATGAAAGAAAGGAGCTCAAAGGGAAGGCAGTCAAGTCTGCCCAAGGGAATTTAATCTGCCTGGGTCTTCCTTTCCTTCTTTCTACTCTGCTTTGGTTTTCATGGGACTGTGGAACAGCTAATCATCATCATCATCATCACCAATCGTATTTATTGAGCGCTTACTATGTGCAGAGCACTGTACTAAGCGCTTGGGAAGTACAAATTGGCAACATATAGAGACAGTCCCTACCCAACAGTGGGCTCACAGTCTAAAAGGGGAAGACTAATGTGGCCAGATACTCGCTTTCGCAGTTATTACTATGATTATTGTATTTGTTAAGGGCTTACTATGTGTCTAGCACTGTTCTCAGGGCTGGGGTTGACACGTTAACCAGTTTGGACATAGTCCCCGTTCCCCATGGGGTTTGGGGTCTAAGTAGGAGAGGAGAGACTTTCCAAATCTCCGCAAAGCGCAATCTCAGTCGGGGGAGAAGAAGGGAGGGCAAACACGTTAGCTAGGCATGGGAGGCATCGCTGGGTCTGGGAAAGGACAGTCCGATGTTACGGGAAGGTCAAAAATGCAGACTCCACCCCCGGCGGGACTGCATTAGGCTATCGCTGCAGACACCATTTATCAAGGGCCGACAAGCTGGCCAGACTAAAAGTTCGGGTTTAGAAACCACTTGGGAAAGCAGTTTCTCGGAGAGGGCTGCGGATCAGAACAGTTACTTCTCCAACTTGACGTTCGGGCTTTTTTAGATAAACCGTAACGCAATAAAAAGGAAAAAAAGAATCAAACGACGACCACCCAGTTAACCGCCGGACTCGAAGCTTGAGAGGCGAGGTGAGACAGAAATGTACACTCGGCACTTCATAAAGTGTGCTGACAGACATGACCATGCTTGGGGGGTGGTTCCCTGCCCTGGGAGTGGATTGTCCTGCTCTGTGTCCCACAGAGATGGGCAGGACTTCAGGTTGGTGACTACAATGGTCAAGAACAGGCTGATTCAATGGAATGTATCGTATTCTCCAGCTCTAGCCTGCAAACTCATTGTGGGCAGGGAATGTGTCTGCTCATTGTTATACTGTACTCTCTCAAGTGCTTAGTACAGTAAGCTCTTAATAAATACGACTGACTGACCGGCTGACTACTGTCCACTAAATGCTAGGCGAAACCTCTTTCCACTTCGGGCACCTCCTTCGACGCAGATTCAGAGCGAGGCGGGCTTCCTCAAAGACTTTTCCGGCTGCAACCTCGGCCCGGAAACGAGGAGGGCGAAAACCCATTTGGGGGTTTCGGCCGGCGGCACGAGGGGACCCCAGGGGCTGGCAGAGAGGGAGAAGCCAGCTCTACACCTCTTAAAGTTTCCAGGGTGGGGCCTGGTCCCCGTCCTGCTTACCTCTCCGGCAACGGCCCAAAGACGCAACGAGCCAGCTTGGTTCGGACTCAGAAGTCCCCCGGGCGTCAGTGCCAGCCTCATCTCCCGTGGTTCGCAGTAGGGAGCCAGGATGCCACCTCGTTTGCAGAAGGGTCATTCCCATCCGGCACACGTGATGGTTCCCTGAACGGTAGGACCACAGCTCCCAGGAGACCCCGCTGTCTCCACCTCCTTCCCCCAGGCCTCTCCTCAAGTGAGGATGTTGATGATGATATTGGTATCTTGGTATCTTTTAGGCTGTGAGCCCACTGTTGGGTAGGGACTGTCTCTATATGTTGCCAACTTGTACTTCCCAAGCGCTTAGTACAGTGCTCTGCACACAGTAAGCGCTCAATAAATACGATTGATGATGATGATGGCATTTGTTAAGCTCTTACTATGTGCCAGGCAGTGTACTGAGCGCTGTCTGCAGGCATTTACTAAGTCTTGAGCAGGTGCCAAATCTCTGTGCTGAACTGTGGGGCAGGTACCGGACATTCGGATTCAATCGTATTTATTCAATCGTATTTATTGAGCGCTTACTGTGTGCGGAGCACTGTACTAAGCCGGGATGGTCGGATGGGACCACCCCGGCCCCAGAGCCTAAGAGACGGGTTCGGGCTCAAACCGAGCCGGGTTTAAGGTACGGGGCTACAGCCGGACACCAGCCGTTTCCTGACCACCATCGGGTCAGGCCAGCGGGGACCTCATTTCTAGAACCGTGGGTTAAACAAATCTGTCGGCGTCACGAACGAGAACGACAAGTTACAGTGGAAAGGTAGAAACTTCAGACACCATGGAGATGGCCTACTTTAAGATTCTGCCTCTTTCGACCGTTTCTTGCCTATTTTTTCCCCAGAAATCTCCAAAACAGAACGAGGTCCAGGTCACAAAGCTTCTTTTGACTCACATTTGGGTACCGAAGAATGGTGGGGAGGAGAGTGAAGTCTCCAGAAAAGCAAGAAGTCTTTCAAAAACTCTTGGCAAGATCTTTGCGCGCCACCTGTGATGGAGTCCTCGCTGACACCACCTTATATCCACGTTCTCTCAAAAGTTAATATTCTTGCGATTCATTTGATCCGCTATAAGACGTCTCGAGAGGATTAAAACCTGGCAAGAATTTCAGAGATGCTCTCAAATGTGAAACCGTAGCTAGACTGGAAGCTCACTGGCCAGACTGGAAGCTCACTGTGGGCAAGGAAAATGTCTACAAAACTGGAAGCTCATCGCCCAGACTGGAAGCTCACTGTGGGCAGGGACAATGTCTACAAAAAGCAGTGTGGTCTAGTGGCTAGGGCATGAGTCTGGAGTCAGAAGGATCTGGGTTCCAATCCTGGCTCCGCCATTTGTCTGCGGTATGACCTTGGGCAAGTCACTTCACTATGCCTCAGTTACCTCAAATGTATAATGGGGATCAAGACTGTGAGGTCCCTGTACTGCACCCAACCTGATTGTCTTCTATCTACCCCAGGGCTTAATACAGTGCCTGGCACACAGTAAGCACTTAAATAACATTTAAAAAACTCTGTTATATTGTACTCTCCTAAGAGATTAGTACAGTGCTCTGCACACGGTAAGCACTCAATAAATCAGATTGATTGTTATTGTCTTCACCCCCCCCCCCACTCCCAACAAGTCAGAAAAAAGCAGTCCAATGTGAAAGAACATATCATAATGGTGTTTTGGGGCAAGTTTTCTCTAAAAGCTGCCCACAAAAGGCTTTCTGCAAAGCCCTGGGACAGTGGCCAGTAAGTAGCCTTAGGGGGCCGCAAGTCTTTGTCTTCCAAAACCGAAGCAAATGCCATTATCCGCCCCAAATGGAAGACCAGCCTATTCATTCATTCATTCGATCGTATTTATTGAGCACTTACTGTGTGCAGAGCACTGTACTAAGCGCTTATGCCACCGCATCCTCAGCTCCAGGTCTGGGAATTGCTCAAGGGGATACCTGCAGAAAGGGATGGGTTGCCCTGGGATTGGGACTGGCTCATCTGTCTCCCTGGGATTTTTCTCAATGTGAGGGAGCATCAAAGACCGGGCAGATGAGTCTAGTCCGGCGCGCTACACCAAATGGGTGCTCAATAAATGCTCCTGCCACCATTACTACTACTCCATCACCCGCTCCTCAAACACGGAAACCGTGTCAACTTCAGATTACTGTATATTAAAAAATGTTTTCAAGGACCGCATCAAAAGAACTGTCATGATTATCCATCTTCATGAAATATTGAAGCAATGAGGGAAGCGGTGCCAGACCGTGGTGGAGCGGTGGCCGCCAAGGCTGAGGTGAGGAGGGCCGCACGGGCCTGACCACGGCAACAACTCGCTGCCACCGCCATAGCCACCCCGGGACCGCCTCCTAACATTCATAACATAGAGAAGCAGCGTGGCTCAGTGGAAAGAGCCCGGGCTTTGGAGTCAGAGGTCATGGGTTCAAATCCCTGCTCTGCCACTTTGGGCAAGTCACTTCACTTCTCTGAGCCTCAGTTACCTCATCTGTAAAATGGGGATCAAGACTGTAAGCCCCCTGTGGGACAACCTGATCACCTTGTAACCTCCCCAGCATTTAGAACAGTGCTTTGCACACAGTAAGCGCTTAATAAATATCATTATTATTATTATTCATAACAATCATCATCATCTTCATCATCATAATGGCATTTTTAAGCCATTTGTTAGAAGCAGCATGGCTCAGTGGAAAGAGCCCGGGCTTGAGAGTCAGAGGTCATGGGTTCAAATCCTGTCTCCATCAATTGTCAGCTGTGTGACTCTGGGCAAGTCACTTCACTTCTCTGGGCCTCAGTTCCCTCATCTGTAAAATAGGGACGAAGGCTGTGAGCCCCACATGGGACAACCTGGTCACCTTGTATTCTCCCCGGCGCTTAGAACAGTGCTTTGCAAATAGTAAGTGCTTAACAAATGCCATCATCATCATTATTATTATTATTATTAAGAATTACATCTATCGTTGAGTCACATTTCTTCAATCCAGCTTTTTCCTTTCTAGAACGAGGAGGTCATGCATTTCTAGGACTTTTTTTTCTTTTTTAAATCCATGGTTAAGTTTATTTTATTGTCCCTCTCCCCTGTTAGATTTTAAACTCCTCAAGGATAGGGAATCCTGTTTACTAACTCTATTGTACTCTCCTAAGTGCTTAGTCTGGTGCTCTGCATACAGTAGGTACCTAATAAATACTATTCAGCCAGCCAATCCTATTTATTGAGCACTTACTGTTTGCAGAGCACTGTACTAAGCAGCCTGAGGGAGCATAGTGCAACAATAAACAGGAGCAAATGATTATGTGGGATGGGAAATAGGTCAAAGTGCTGTTCAAGTTAAGTGACTGGGAGGATCAAAAGTGACAGGTGAGGTATTTAGGTCTCCGTACATCAATAAACCACTACTTAAGTGATCAACCCTTAATTTTAAGCATGAAGAATGGATTGATCTTTTAATAGCAAACATTAAAAAAAATTAGCACTACCCAGAGGTTGTACTTTGGTGATGTTCTAATTTAAGGTCAATCGTTAATCTTAAAAAACAATTAAAAAGAAAACCTCTGTAACTTCAAATTGAAAAGTTTCATTAGCCGGGGAAGGAAATTCACTTAGTGCCATAAGCAAAATGTCCATTATATTGGAAACACAGGTTTTTCAATCCACTCTGGGTTTTCCTGGCAGAAGTGATCTCCAGAAGCAACAGAAACCTCCACTTCTGAAAGCATCGTTTGCCTATTTAAGTGTTTATTACTAAATGCATGGTAATTAAGCCCCAGGAATAGGTAACGGCTTATTAAATAGCAAAAACTGGGCCACCTTTGACAGAGGCCAAGGAAGGAGGAGAACGAAGATATACTCTTCAGAAGCTTCCCGGCTGGCTTTCCTTCGGGCCTTCTTCCCAGTGAGCTCCAGGCTCACCCATTAAGTGAAGGGCTTCCTTACCTGGACTTTCTCTAATTGGGGTACACCCAAGTAGCCAAACTGGCTAAGAGGAGAAGGCACGGAAGCCAAATGGAGCGTGGGGCAGATTGCTTTGGGCTCTCGATTCTGTAACTAATGCTCACTGCTCTGCACGTGGTAAGTGCTCAATCAATACCACTGATTGATCGATCGATCCGCGAGGTCACTCCATCATCCGGGCAGAGCGTACAATTACCCCACGCCCACGATCGTGAGGGGATCACCTCCGCCAACGCGACCAGAACGTCTCTTAGCTCCACTGAGGCCAGAATCCTGAGGTTAAAAAAGGGCCCCGTGCTGAGGGAGGAAGTGGGATACTAAAACTGGGCTGCCTTCGAGGTTTCCCCAGAGGAGAGGATGGGGCGGACTCTGGTCTGACAGACACCCCTCTCCTGCCCTCACTCACCTGCTTCAAGAACACTCCCAGGACCGTCTCATCGACCCCAATTAACCCCCTGCAACTCAACCCTCTGCCACCTGCCACGAATGCCATCAGACCCAATCTGCCATCCTCTCCAACTCCAGGGAGCGTGTCCTGGAGGTCGGAATTGGGCCCAACTGTGGACGTGTCCCCAGCAAAGGCTGAAAACAGAAAGATCCCCAAATCTGCCCTCGGACAGCTGCATGCCGGCGGCCCCGCCACCAAAACACATTAGCTACGTGCCGGGAAGGTGTTCGAGGAAACTCCACCACAGAGATATCTTTGCCCTTGTGTACGCGTTCCTCACACGCTTGAGTTTCCACAGCCACCTGTAGCCCTTCTGGACACATATTACACCTCCAATTACTTAAGCTTACATCCATGTCCACTTTTCCTTCTTTCTTCCCACCCGTACATTATTTTAGATTATCTCTTCGACTGGACTGTAATAATAATTCTAGCATTTGCTATATGTTTACTACGTGCCAAGCACTGTACTAAATGCTACGTTAGATATGAGATAATCGGGTCAGGCATAGTCCTTGTCCCACACGGGATTCACATCCTAAGGGGGAGGGAGAACAGGTATCGAATCCCCATTTCACAAATAAGGAAGCTGAGGCAGAGACAGATAAAGTGACTTGTCCAAGGTCACACACAGCAGGATTAGAACTCCGGACCCCTGGCCCCTACGTTGTGCTGTTAAGACAAGCTGCTTGTAAGAGGTGAATGCAAATAAAAGTCTACTCCGTCGAGTTGATCGATACTAATGACTGATCAACTGATCGATTTGTGCCTCCTCTACAAAATCGGAAGTCCTGGCTTGTAATGACTTTTTAAGACCAAGTTACCTTATTAATACAGTGTGCTAATAAACCATGCAGGTTAACTTCCCTCTTCCCAACTTTAGCCTGCAGTGGAGATCAAAGGGGGGAATGCTTGCAAAACAGCCAAAGCTTGCAAATTATTTTGCTCTGAAAGCAGAGTCTGGATGGTCGATTCCAAAATGTACCCAAGTCCCTTAGTCACATGCTTTGCGACTTTTAGGCATTCAGCAAATATTTGTTGAGAGCAACACTCTTAAACTCTCCGGAAAAACACTACCAAAATGTTTGTGTCTCTGAGCTACACCAGACTCAAAAACTGCATTTGAAGCAACAGTACAACTACCAAAACAAGCTCGTTAAGTCCTCCCCATTACTACCTGACTGGAGAGTAAAAATACTAAACTGTTTGAAATGGTCAAACTGTTATTACAATCATCTAGCAGGATTCCATTTAAGACAAACACACTATCTAACACCACAGAAACACAAACAAAAAATAAAGATAAGAGAAAGGGCTTGGTATGCCAGGAAATCTCGAAAGGGTATCTACAAAGTATGCTGGAGCAGTCTGAAGTACAACAATCTGACTGAATCTCCAGATTTGGCTTTCCTTGGGAAGATGTAACCTCCCAATTTTCACCTGAGTTCTTTGAAGGATAGATGCTAAATAAAGTCATCTCAAAGGAGTCAATGACAACCATGTCAGTGTGAAAAGTCTAGCTGATATCATACCTTGGGAGGGAAAACAGAACATACCGCAAAAAGAAGACAGAGGTAGAAATAGCCCTTGATTGCCAATTATACAATATTGTGCTCTCGCCATACCTGTTCTTTTCAGCATTCTCTCACTGATCTTTTACCATTCAATCTGCCCCTCTCTTCCTTTCCTCTTCTGCCCCAATTCCTCTTTCAGAACTCCCACATCTCTCTGGGTTTCTCCTCTTCTTTCTCTCATGCCCCACCTCACCTATCTGCCTGTCCCTCTTCCTTTTCTCCTATTCTCCCTCCTCACTGCTCTCCCTGTCCCCCTCAACTCTTTCCCATTTTCTCCCTTTGCTCCTGGCCTGTCCCTCCCTCCTCTCCTTGTCAGCCCTTCCCCAGGCCCCTTTTCCCCTGATGTTTTTTCCTCCTGCTTCCCTCCCTCTTTCTCGGCTCTGTTCCTCCTTCCCATTCCCAGGCCCCTTTTCCCCTGGTGTTTTTCCCTCCCGCTTCCCTCCCTCTTTCTCGGCTCTATTCCTCCTTCCCATTCCCATTCTGAACTCTGGCTGGGTGCCTTCTCTTTCCGCGATCCCTTCCCTCCCATCCCACCCTTCTCTGCCATCCTTCTTCTAATACCTCTATCATGTGGGGAAATCAGCAGCAGCCTTTCTACCACTAAGCAGAGCTCATTCATTCAATCGTATTTATTGAGCGCTTACTGTGTGCAGAGCACTGTACTAAGCGCTTGGGAAGTCCAAGTTGGCAACATATAGAGATGGTCCCTACCCAACAACGGGTTCACAGTCTAGAAGGGGGAGACAGACAACAAAACAAAATATATCAACAAAATAAAATAAATAGAATAGTATAGAATAGCTCCATCTCTTTCCCAGCTCTTCCGATCCCCCATTTCCTCTGCCACTGGTTAGTGCTGGAGATACAATTACTCTGGCTAACACAATAATAATAATAATGGCTTTTGTTAAGCACTTACTATGTGCAAAGCACTGTTCTAAGCGCTGGGGAGGACATAAGGTCGTCACATTGTCCCACATAGGGCTCACAGTCTTAATCCCCATTTTACAGATGAGGGAACTGAGGCTCAGAGAAGTGAAGTGACTTGCCCAAGGTCACACAGCAGACATGTGGGGGAGCCGGAATTAGAACCCATGACCTCTGGCTCCCAAGCCCGTGCTCTTTCCACTGAGCCACGCTGCTTCTCTATAACTGAACAAAGGCACAGAAACTAGTTTCCAGGAGCTCTCATTTTGGACATGATCTTCAAAAACCCTCCCAGGTGACCTATTTCCTCAGAAGCCATGCAGTTTTTCTTGCTTATCTGCCTCCCTGAATTACCCCTCATGTGATTTCAGATTATCACAAAAATTCTGGCTAAGGGGACAGTGACCAACTCAGGGCCTTCTCGTCCAGAGCCAAACAAATCAAGCGATGCTTTTAGGGCTCTTCCTCTGGTTACCTAGTTTGCCCAGTTACAATTACAGTAAGTAGCACATTTACCTGTTCCCTTCTGTTTCCGAATCAAGGCACAGAGGCCTGTGATGAACCGGGCTGACAAAGCTGGAGAGAAAATTAAACAACAAGCCTCTCTCTAAAACAGCTTTAAAATTAAGCTGTTACCACGCCATAGAAATCTATTTGTAAGAGCCAGAAATTCAAATCAACACTCTTCACTTTCAAAAACCTTCATAAAGGGGAATCTTTCCCGACCTTCCGCCACTAGACTCTAAACTCAAGGCCAGGCCTTACACCTCTTCTGTAACTTTACACAACAATCAATCAGTGGTATTTATTGAGTGCTTACTATGTGCTGAGCACATTTTTAAGCACAAAAGATTGGGTAACTTGCCCAAGGTCACACAGCAGACAAGTGGCGGAGCTGGAATTAGAACCAAAGTCCTCTGACTCCCAAGCCCGGGCTCTTTCTACTAGGCCATGCTGCTTTCAATCAGTTTGATCTGATTATATTGCATCTACCCCAGTGCTTAGCACATAGGTGTTTAAGGAATACCACAATTATTACTATTATTAGAGAAAAATTGCCATTAAGAGCTGCGTGTCCCCTTCGTTCCACTCAAAAGTACACGTTCCCCCTGCTTGGAATGCCCACATTCGGGCAATCCGCAGCTCTCCACGAATTCAAATCCCGTCTTAAACTTCACCGCTTCTCAGAGTCTTTCCCAGATCACGCTCCAGCACCTTAAACCAGATCAGCTCTTCAACCAACTCTAGCACTTATGAACTTAAACTCACCCTACTTATTTGAAAACTTGTACGCCTGTGTGTGTAAATATTTATGGAGTTGTCCTCTCAGTTTATAATAATAATAATAATAAATAATGATGGCATTTGGTAAGCACTTACTATGAGCAAAGCACTGTTCTGCTTTTGTTTATGTTTTTTGACCTCTCTGGTTGTAAATATTTTTAGATTTGCCTCCACACTTGGAGTGAAAGCTCTTTGACGGGAGGGAACGTGCACTGTTCTGAACTTCCTGAGCACCCAGTACGGAGCACCGCACCGAGAGTGCTGCCCACATCAGGCAATCCGCAGCTCTCCACGAATTCAAATCCCGTCTTAAACCTCACCGCTTCTCAGAGTCTTTCCCAGATCAAGTTCCAGCACCTTAAACCAGATCAGCTCTTCAACCAACTCTAGCACTTATGAACTTAAACTCACCCTACTTATTTGAAAACTTGTGTGCCTGTGTGTGTAAATATTTATGGAGTTGTCCTCTCAGTTTATAATAATAATAATAATAAATGATGATGGCATTTGGTAAGCACTTACTATGTGCAAAGCACTGTTCTGCTTTTGTTTATGTTTTTTGACCTCTCTGGTTGTAAATATTTTTAGATTTGTCTCCACACTTGGAGTGACAGCTATTTGAGGGGAGGGAACATGCACTGTTCTGAACTTCCTGAGCACCCAGTACAGAGCACCGCACCAAGAGGGCTCTCGTTTAGCTGCTGCTACTACTACTCATCTGGTGAACCCTAACTTTTCCCAGGACCGAGAGAAAAAACCGCCCCAAAGCGAAACCAATCCCCAGCAACCCTCCTGACCCTCTGGTGCGCTCCACTCCCTTCCCCCTGCCCCATTCTTCATGCTTTTCACCAAAAATGCCCCCCCGCCCAGGGCTAACCCTACCCAAGGAACGTCTGAGAGGGGTCTTCCTGAAGGGTGTCGTAGGGTCCTGATCAGTTTGAGAGAGGCCCCAGGAGGTGCTGGCGATATGTTCAACTCTTTCGGACCGACAGAGCAGAACAGAACCCCCCCCCGTGAGTTTTCCGGGATCTCTAGGAACCAGGCTGGTCCTTAGGGGGTTGCCAGAGAAGCTGTTTACTGCCTGGACCTGCCCCAGACCAACCCCACAGGCCCAAGGTGGCTCAGGAAATCCCCTAAAGACGCCTCGGGACTCAAGTTCCAACTAGGAACCGAAGGCCACCGGACAACCTATTCACTGACGAGCTGGTCATGGCCCAAAAGCTTCTGAAAGTCCCTCGGAAGCGGAGGCCTACGTCGGCCAAACTCACAATTAGTCGCTCTAATGCCCTGCTCAAAATCAGTGGCGTCTACCCCAGTGCGCAGAACAGAGCTTGGCACACAGTCTTAACAAACATTACCTTTATCCTCTGAACCTGTAGGAAGCTGCGCTCTGTAACTTTTTCAACAGAAGGCAACCAGCAGAAGAACCATAAACAGGTCAAACCAAGTGGCTCAGATCTAATGCTTGGCACACAGTCTTAACAAATATTACTTTTATCCTCTGAACCTGTAGGAAGCTGCGCTCTGTAACTTTTTCAACAGAAGGCAACCAGCAGAAGAACCATAAACAGGTCACACCAAGTGGCTCAGATCTAATGCCTCCCAGGAGTAAGTGATCCATTTGATGACTTCTTTAAAATGAATATTCAAAACAGCAATTTGCTGGTCACGGAAAAGACTTGGGCAATATACCGCACACAACGACAAATGTACAGAGGGGAAAAAACTGGATTTGAGAAAGGTGCGGGGCCTATCTTATACCTAATAATATCATATTTTCAAATACTCCACTGTCTGTCCATAGAGCTGCAACTACACAAACTGATGACAGGATAGACAAAAAAATAAGATTCCCAAACCCTATATGAAGGCATCGTGAATATCTGAAAAAAGCTTTGATAGCCCAAAAATAAAGCTTTACTTTCTCCGATACACATTTTCAAGTATATCCATGAACAGTGATTGCTAGAATGAGGTGCAAAGAAATCCCATTTCTTTATGAACAGGAGGAAATTAAATGCTTCACTAATGTGACTGATAACGGGCTTTACATATTTTACGGCAAATACACGTCATCAAAAGTTACATCTCTATTTCCAGTGACTTAACTGCTGGGTGAGATGTGTGGAGGTCAGTATGAGAATAGGTGCAGTGGAAAGCACAGGTGTGGAGAGTGATATTCCATTCTGCCATCGGCTGATCTCATCCACATGTTCAAGCGGATCAGTGACACTTGGGAAAGAAAATATCAGATATGGATAAAGCGTACCATAAAGCGTACAACTGTGCTATCAGGAAGAGAAAACTCCCATGGCTTCACAATAAACCTGAAGACTCTCCCACCATTCAGAGGCCCGCTGCTGACAAACACACACCTTGACTGAAGTCGACAAATACTTTGAAAGGTCCAGGCAGGGCAGACCCAATATTGTTGCTCATTAAACCTCACACCCCTGGGGCAAGGGGGGCACTCATTACAGCTTCACGGTGGCAAACTCCAAAAGGAATCAACGCGAACATTTCTTCGCACACTGGGTGGTCGGCATATGGAACCTATTACCGCTTGATGCCCTTCGGGCAGAAAGTATCAGTAGGTTCAAGGAGGGTTAATAATAATAATGATGATGATAGTATTTATAAAGCACTATGTACCCACTGAACTACATGGGGCACCTTCTAATCACATTATTTATGGTGTTTGTTAAACGCTTGCTATAAACCGGGCACTGTACTAAGTGCTGGGGTAGATATACGCTAGTCATGTTGGACAAACTGAGGTTCACAGTCATGAGGTGTATTTATTTTATTTTGTTAGTATGTTTGGTTTTGTTCTCTGTCTCCCCCTTTCAGACTGTGAGCCCACTGTTGGGCAGGGACTGTCTCTGTATGTTGCCAATTTGCACTTCCCAAGCGCTTAGTACAGTGCTCTGCACACAGTAAGCGCTCAATAAATACGATTGATGATGATGATGATGATGATGAGGCAACTGAGGCACAGAGAAGTTAAGTGACCTGCCCAAGGTCACACAACAGACAAGTGACAAGGCTAGGATTGGAACGCAGGTCCTTTGGACTCCCAAGCCCGTGCTCTATCCACTAGACCACACTGCTTCTCTACGATCTCTAAGAGATGCTGGATGATTTGTCCAAGGAGACACGGCGGCCAACGGGAGAAACCAGGACTAGATCATGAGTTCACGGCACTTTCCACTAGGCCAAGCATGCTGCTTCTCCAGGATTACGGCAGACTGAGGGACCAGAGGGGTTCACTACGGCATTCTCAGGAACAAACAGGGACAAAGAGGGATAGGTTTGGACCACCGGATGGGTTCCCGATCCGCACTGCCCTGCAGGAGACGGGCACTCACTATTAGAGAGCCCTCGAGGCCCAGAGCCCCTTGGACACTAGGAGCTCTGGGGTCCCTACAGTCTCCTGTCAGACCACCGCAGGACGCAGGTCTTCAAAACCACTTCTATCCAGGGAAGTTGCTGGGGTTTCTGATCAAGGATTGTGCTTAAAGTGAGGCCCCCCGAAAACACACTCACACAGCCCCCCGTTAACCCACTTTATTTTACTCTGTTACCTGAGACTGCTGATTTTGTCATTTTCCTTTGTTTTGGGTTTCCGCTGCAGTTGTTCCCCCTCTTTGTTCACCCCCATCTAGCTTGTGAGCCCCTTGTGGGACAGGAATCTGTCTCATCTGCTTATGGGGAATTACCGAAATTAGAAGCAGCGTCGCTCAGTGGAAAGAGCCCGGGCTTTGGAGTCAGAGGTCATGGGTTCAAATCCCAGCTCCGCCAATTTTCGGCTGTGTGACTTTGGGCAAGTCACTTAACTTCTCTGGGCCTCAATGGGGATTAAGACTGTGAGCCCCCGTGGGACAACCTGATCACCTTGTAACTTCCCCAGCACTTAGAACAGTGCTTTGCACATAGTAAGTGCTTAATAAATGCTATTATTATTATTATTATTACCCGAGCACACAGCACAGACTCTGGCCCTGAAAGTGTTTAATAAATACTGGCCTACATATAGCTGATCTTCGCCTCTGGCCCTCTGGGAAGCTGTGGGGAGGCTACCAAGGGGCTACTAGCCTCTCTTCCCCAGAGAGTCCACCAGGCCACCTCTCTCTCGCAGCAATCCTGAGGCTCCTAGGGGGATGGGTCAACCACATGTGTAGGCATTTCTGAAAAGAAACTGGTATCTTGGCTGTGATTACCCAGGTTACACTCAATTTTCATTATTTTTAAGAGTTCAAGTAGGATGCTTTCAGTTCTTAGCACTCAGTTTTTAAGCAACATCAAGTCACACAGCCAGGCCTCTTGTCCAACAGCTGAGAGCGTTACTATTTTGAGTTACTTCCTGAAAAATTCCTAATCTGGACCCTGAACGTGGCAAGAAACTTCCAAGTTCCCGAGAAGCTCCAAGGAGAGACCAGGAAGACCACCTGGGCCTTCAGCCTGATCTCCAGATGAAAAGGTGGTACGTGCTATCACAAGAAGGAAAAAAATGAAACCAGTCTCATTTCTGTCCAGCTTTTAACTTCATCCTGAAGGAGGAAAGAGAGGGAGAGAAGAAAGGAGATGGAACTTGGGAGCAGCTTGGCCTGCTACTTCAGACGGCCCCCCAGGATTCATGGAGTGGAGGTCTCCCTTCCTTTTCAATCAATCAATCAATCAATCGTATTTATTGAGTGCTTACTGTGTGCACAGCACTGTACTAAGCACTTGGGAAGTACAAGTCGGCAACACATAGGGACAGTCCCTACCCAACAGCGGGCTCACAGTCTAGAAATTTCCCAAATTTCCTGTGAAGGAATTTGGTCCATCACCTTCACTGTGTGCCACAAGGACCGGTCTCGCTGTTCCACATAGAGGATCACTTACCCACATCTCCTGCCAGCCCCTGACAAACCTCAGGATCAGGGTCTCCATCCCCTTGCCCCCAACCCTCAGGATCAGTGCCCCCAACCCACAAAGCCCCCTCAACATCCAGGATCAGTGCCCCCAGCCCACTGATCCTCGCCGATCAATATCCCTAGCACCCACCCCCCCAAAATCCATCAACCCCCGCAATCCCCAGGATCAGTGTCCCCAACCCCCTCCCTGCTTCAATCAGGGTCTCCAACTTACCAAACACCCAAATGATGAATCCCGACCCCCAAGATCAGTGTCTCCCCTCCCCTAATCAGGGTCCCCAACATCCCCAGGATGCATCCCCAGCCCCCATGATCAGTGTGTCCCCCCCCCCAGATCAGGGTCTCCAACTCCCCCAGGCCCCCAGGATGTACCCCAAATCCCCATGATCAGTGCCCCCCAAAACGGGATCTCCAACTCCCCCACGCCCCCAGGATGT